>NC_069502.1:619669776-620025484 GCF_027579735.1 Bombina bombina | reverse complement strand
TGTATTCTACACCTAACACCCTAACATGAACCCCAAGTCTAAACACCCCTAATCTTACACTTATTAACCCTAATCTGCCACCCCGATATCGCCACACCTGCATTATATTTATTAATCCCTAATCTGCCTCTCGGACACCGCCGCCACCTACATTATACTTATGAACCCCTAATCTGCTGCCCCCAACATCGCCGACACCTACATTATATTTATTAACCCCTAATCTGCCACCCCTAATGTCGTCGCAAATTACCTACATTTACTAACCCCTAATCTGCTGCCCCCAACGTCGCCGCCACTATAATAAACATATTAACCCCTAAACCGCTGCACTCCTGCCTCGCAAACATTAGTTAAATATTATTAACCCCTAAACTGCCGTCCCTAACATCGCCGCCACCTACCTACATTTATTAACCCCTAATCTGCCGCCCCCAATGTTGCCGCCGCTATACTAATTATTAACCCCTAAACTAAGTTAAACCTAACCCTAACCCCCTAACTTAAATATAATTACAATAAATCTAACTAAAAATTCTATCATTAACTAAATAATTCCTATTTAAAACTAAATACTTACCTATAAAATAAACCCTAAGCTAGCTACAATATAACTAATAGTTACATTGTATCTAGCTTAGGGTTTATTTTTATTTTACAGGCAAGTTTGTATTTTTTTAACTAGGTAGAATAGTTATTAAATAGTTATTAACTATTTAATAACTACCTAGCTAAAATAAATACAAAAGTACCTGTAAAATAAAACCTAACCTAAGTTACAATAACACCTAACCTAACCTACAATTAAATAAATTAAATAAATTAAAAACAATTAAATAAATTAAATTAAATTAGCTAAAGTACAAAAAAACACTAAATTACAGAAAATAATAAACAAATTGCAAGATTTTAAACTAATTACACCTAATCTAATAGCCCTATCAAAATAAAAAAGCCCCCCCAAAATAAAAAAACCCTAGCCTAAACTAAACTATCAATAGCCTTTAAAAGGGCCTTTTGCTGGGCATTGCCCCAAAGTAATCAGCTCTTTTACCTGTAAAAAAAATACAAAAACCCCCCAACAGTAAAACCCACACCCACACAACCAACCCCCCAAATAAAATACTATCTAAAAAAACCTAAGCTCCCCATTGCCCTGAAAAGGGCATTTGGGTGGGCATTGCCCTTAAAAGGGCAGTTAGCTCTTTTGCGGCCCAAACCCTAATCTAAAAAATAAAACCCACCCAATACACCCTTAAAAAAACCTAACACTAACCCCCTGAAGATCGACTTACAGTTCTGAAGACCGGACATCCATCCTCAAGGAAGCGGCAGAAGTCTTCATCCAACCGGGCCGAAGTCCTCAACAAAGCCGGGAGAAGTCTTCATCCAAGCCGGGCAAAGTGGTCCTCCAGATGGGCAGAAGTCTTCATCCAGACGGCATCTTCTATCTTCATCCATCCGACGCAGAGCGGCTCCATCTTCAAGACATCCGACGTGGAGCATCCTCTTCAAACAAAGTCTTCTTACTGAAGACGGTCCTTTAAGTGACGTCATCCAAGATGGCATCCCTTAGATTCCAATTGGTGATAGAAGTCTATCAGCCAATCGGAATTAAGGTAGAAAAAATCCTATTGGCTGATGCAATCAGCCAATAGAGTTGAAGTTCAATCCTATTGACTGATCCCGTCAGCCAATAGGATTGAGCTCGCATTCTATTGGAAACGCCAATAGAATTCGAGCTCAATCCTATTGGCTGATTGCATCAGCCAATAGGATTTTTTTTCTACCTTAATTCCGATTGGCTGATAGAATTCTATCAGCCAATCGGAATCTAAGGGACGCCATCTTGGTTTGACGTCACTTAAAGGAACCGTTATGTCTGTAAGAAGACTTTGTTTTGAAGAGGATGCTCTGCATCGGATGTCTTGAAGATGGAGCCGATCCGCGTCGGATGGATGAAGATAGAAGATGCCGTCTGGATGAAGACTTCTGCCCGTCTGGAGGACCACTTTGCCGGCTTGGGTGAAGACTTCTCTCTGGCTTCGTTGAGGACTTCGGACCAGTTGGATGAAGACTCTGCCGCTTCCTTGAGGATGGATGTCCGGTCTTCAGAACTGTAAGTCGATCTTCAGGGGGTTAGTGTTTAAGGGTGTATTGGGTGGGTTTTATTTGTTAGATTAGGTTTGGGCTGCAAAAGAGCTAACTGCCCTTGTAAGGGCAATGCCCATCCAAATGCCCTTTTCAGGGCAATGGGGAGCTTAGGTTTTTTTTTAGTTAGCTTTTTATTTGGGGGGGTTGGTTGTGTGGGGTGGTGGGTTTTTACTGTTGGGGGGTTGTTTGTATTTTCTTTTGCAGGTAAAAGAGCTGATTACTTTGGGACAATGCCCCGCAAAGGCCCTTTTTAAGGGCTATTGATAGTTGAGGCTATGGTTTTTTTATTTTGGGGGGGGGCTTTTTTTGTTTTGATAGGGCTATTATATTAGGTGTAATTAGTTTAAATTTCTTGTAATTTGTTTATTATTTTCAGTAATTTAGTGGGGGTTTTTTTGTACTTTTGCTTATTTAATTTAATTTATTTAATTGTTGTTTAATTTAGTTAATTTATTTAATTATAGTGTAGTGTTAGGTGTTATTGTAACTTAGGTTAGGTTTTATTTTACAGGTACTTTTGTATTTATTTTAGCTAGGTAGTTATTAAATAGTTAATAACTATTTAATAACTTTCTACCTAGTTAAAATAAATGCAAACTTGCCTGTAAAATAAAAATAAACCCTAAGCTAGCTACAATGTAACTATTAGTTATATTGTAGCTAGCTTAGGGTTTATTTTATAGGTAAGTATTTAGTTTAAATAGGAATTATTTAGTTAATGATAGGAATTTTTTGTTAGATTTTTGTAATTATATTTAAGTTAGGGGTGTTAGGGTTAGGGTTAGACTTAGGTTTAGGGGTTAATACATTTAGTATAGTGGTGGCGACGTTTAAGGTTAATAAATGTAGGTAGGTTGCGGCGATGTAAGGGAAGGCAGATTAGGGGTTAATATATTTAACTAGGGTTTTGCGAGGCGGGAGTGTGGCGGTTTAGGGGGTAATATGTTTATTATAGATGCGGTGATGTCCGAGCAGCAGATTAGGGGTTAAAATTTTATTCTAGTGTTGCAATGTGGGAGGGCCTCGGTATAGGGGTCAACAGGTAGTTTATGGGTGTTAGTGTACTTTTTAGGCGACTTTAGTTATGAGGTTTTATGTTACGGCATTGTACCATAAAACTCTTAACTACTGACTTTTAAATGTGTTAGGACTCTTGACGGGGTAGGGTGTACTGCTCACTTTTTGGCCTCCCAGGACAGATTTGTAATATCAGCGCTATGAAGTCCCATAGAAAAAGACTTTACGAAGTTTACGTAAGTCGTTTTGTGATAAGGCCAAAGAGTGTGCGGTGCCCCTAAACTGCAAGACTCGTAATACCAGCGGGCGTAAAAAAGCAGCATTAGGACCTCTTAACGTTGCTTTTTTACCTTAATGCACAACTCGTAATCTAGCCGTATGTTTGCTGTATAAGAGAGCATTTGTTAGGACACTTAACAGAACTATATTTGTTAATGGAAAGAAAGCCCACTAACTGAAAAAGTAAACCTTAATAAATACTGAATTTAAGACTTAAAAGAACAGAAAGGTCAATACTTTCATGATTCAGATAGAACATGAAATTTTAAACAACTTTCCAGTTTACTTCTATTAACTAATTTGCTTTGTTTTCTTAGTATCCGTTTTTGAAAAAACATAAATAGGTAGGCAGCTGATTGGTGGCCTGCACATATTGGGCTCCATTTATCAAGCTGCTTTGGAGGCCCATAGTTTTGCCTGAAACCAAAGTTAAAAAGCAGTGGTCGTAAGAACAGGGGGCAGGATTGCACAAGCATTTCTGGTGAAAAGCTGGTGCAATCATAAATGCGGACTTTAACGATGTCCGCTATAGCGAATCATGTCCGCTTGATAAATCAAGCCCATAGGCCTCTTGTCATTGGCTCACCTGATGTATTCAGCTAGTTCTTGTAGTGCATTGCTGCTCCTTCAGCAAAGGATATCAAGAGAGTGAAGCCCATTTGATAATAGAAGTAAATTGGAAAGTTGTTATACCTCAATAATTGAAATATAAATGTTTGATGTCATGTCCATTTAATGCTTTTGAGATCTATTCATCTTATTCAGATATTTTTATTGACAAAATGTCCATTTTATATATGTGAAATGATCATACATGACACAAAACTTTATTGCAAAAAAATAAAGAAACAGAACTTAAAGAATATTAAAATCCAAACATGCAACGCAAAAACAATAGCACCTAAGAAGATGTATATGTCTCAAAACTATTATTTCTTAACAAAATGAATTCAAAGGGATAAGTCTAGCTATAATTTGCACAGTAAAATGTGTTTTGTAATTCAAAAAAATACAAATCACTTTAAAACCAACTAGCTAAATTCACATGGTAACTGAATCTGCCTGGGAGAGTCTACCGTTGTGTCCCAAGATAACCTTCATTAGTAATAAAGCAGCAAAACTAACAAGCACTACAAAAGTGAGCTTCTTTAGTATTTGTACATTTGCAATTCAATGGCAAGTTTACAATTAAATAAAACCCCACTTTGAATTATAAAGTTGTTTTTTTAATCAGGTAGAAGAGAGAATGCATTAATTGATTTGGTTTAAATCCAAGTCCGTTCGAGGTTTTGTAAAAGGACACTTTAACTTAATTTCTTTACCCAAATTATTAGGGGATATGTTGTTAATTCATTTTGGCAACTATTTTTATGGTCCCTTTAGTTGGAAAGTTCAGTTGAGTAAGCTTCCTTTTCTTTAACATTTAGGCAATTATGTCCTTATTAGAAAGATAAGATAGATAAAATAGGGCCAGTACGGTTAGCCCCCAATCCGCAAGCGCAACCCAGGTGCTTAACCAAAAATGGTCCGGCTCCCAAGTTTACATTCTTGCTTTTCAAATAAAGACAGCAAGAGAATGAAGACAATTTTATAATAGGGGGCCGATTCAACAAGGGCCCAATGGCCCTGAATGTAACTGTTTGCGCTCGAGCCTTCAGTCTCGCCGGAAACAGATTTAAGAAGCAGCGGTCTTAAGACCACTGCTCCTTAACTCGTCCGCCGCCTCTGAGGTGGCGGACAGCAATCTGCCCAATCTCATACAATCGGGTTGATTGACACCCCCTGCTAGCGGCCGATTGGACGCGAATCTGCAGGGGGCGGCATTGCACAAGCAGTTCACTGTGCAGGGCGGACATGATTCCCTATAGCGAATCATGTACGCCTGGGGTATGATAAATCTACCCCTAGGAGTAAATTAGAAAGTTGCTTAAATTGCATGCTCTATCTGAATCATGAAAGGCAAAATTTGGGTTTAGTGTCCCTTTAAGTACTTCAGATTATGAGGAATTGATTTATGAAATTTACAAATATTCTATTATGTATTTCTTTCTGTAGGCCTAACAACATGCTTAATGCATCTATTTTCCACTTCTTATCGTTTGTGTATTTTCATTCTCAAGAACTAGTGACCTAGTTTACTTCAAATGTGCAGGTTTTGAAAAGGCTGGAAATCCAAAATGAATTTAACATAGAATTTTCATTTGAAGTTAAAATAGAATTCCAATGCTTGCAAGCCTTAAAGCGACATTAAACACTAAATACATGTTTGATAGAATGTTGCATTCAAAGAAAAGATTAGTCCATGACTAACATGTAGATGTATTTTTTAAAGTTTCATTAGTTGTTTAAAAAGTGACAAAATAAGTGTAAAGTTTTAGTGTCTATAAAACACTGGGAGCTGCCATGTTGTAACTTGTGTTACCTTTTCTGCTGTGCAAATAGGGGACCGTTATAAATAGGTCACTAGAGTGTGCAGCCAATGGTTGTGCTGGATTTAACAGTGTTCTGCACTTCCATTTCTAACAGGAACTGAAAAGCTCACAATTTCAGAATGGAATTACAGGCAAAGAGGACAAAATAAATCATGAAAGTATATTGCAGAGTGATTTAAATATACCATTTTATCATTTTATATTACCATCTCAAAGTGTTTAATGTCCCTTTAATAAGACAGTCCAATGAGATTTAGTGATCTGTGATTTAGCAAGACTTGAAAACTAATGTTAACAAATTAGTCAACAATTTACAGCAATGGTTTGCAGATGTCATCATTTAAGAAATCTTAGAAAATGACAACTAATATATTCCTCCATACACTTTGCAATCTCTTTTGTTTAAACAAGTTTAGACCTGTAGAAAGTGGTGGGAAAAAACTCTCATTACGCATCCAACTGAAATTTAAGAAACTCTGCCGTTCTCAATGAAAGGCTGCTTGTGCGTATTAGAGTTGTCTAACAGGTTTGCAGGCTTTGTAACTCAAACTGGGAGCCACAGTTTTCTGAGTGAATTGCTTTTTTGTGGTACATTTTACATAGAATTCTTTTATGGAATAGAAAGATCCGGGATATTTAGTAGTGTATTGACCAGTGTGATTCTTCACTTGAACATCTGTAGCAAAAGACGTTATTAGAACTGGATAAAATAAGAAATAATGAGTGAGGTAGGTGCTTACTTTTTATTTGTTAGACGTTTAACTAGCTTATTTCCTGCTTGTGTAAACTATAGAGAATAGTTTTTCTGTATTGTGTAATTTTAGACATATATAGAGATGTGCTTTAATCTGTGAAATAAGAGGTCCGTGAAATCTAATTACTTGTTTTTATGGTGTGTTTCATGTTATCTAATGAATTATTTAAGCATTTTTAAAATTGTAAAATATATGGATTTATTAAATTTTTTATGTATGGCAATCTTAAACTATGCACATATTTGCTGAGAATTAGGTCAAACGTCACATAGTCAATCACAATGGCCTTTAAAAAAGCCTATCAAATAATGTATCTACAAAAATCCCCAAAGACTTTAATGGATATTTTTGTTTATAGAAGAATCATTAGATTGTGGTAGAACCCCAATGTTACATACATTTTATTTCCTGAAGATTATTTGATATCATTTTTTATGCATGATCAATCTATAAGATACATTGTAGTAATTTACTATATTTTTGGCTGACATATGGTAATAAATACAGAAACCAAAACTTATAAAAAAAAAAACAAATTGTAAAAATGAAACTGTATTTGATTACGCAATTGTGCTTACATAATTTGCTCTTCTGAGAAAATCAAATATCTTGATTATTAACATGAATGGTTTCATTGCAGTGCTTGTTAGAGAAAGTTACAGATCTGGCAAGAAGCCAGTTCTTAGCAGGACACTCCATTAGTTTTGGGGTATTATGGTGTATTGTTAACAGCCTGCAGTAAGTACAGTTAAATGACAGACAAATTGGAAGTTTCTGTTTCTAAGCTTCTCCACTAACTGCTACCTAAAAAAAACATTTGTTTAGAGGGACTTGATAGTCATGTTATATCATCTAAAAGAAGACATTTTAAAATATGTTACAAATGTTTGGATTTTTTTTTAGCCATGCAGAGGCAATAGCACAATGTTTCCATTATCAACCAGTGAGCATTAATATCATCTACATTATGATATTCCTATATTAGTTTTCATTTACATTTAATTAGTTATTTAAAGACAAAAATGTGTGTTTAAATGTGCTCTTTTAAATGTTTGGGTTTTTTAGCACAATATCCCTTTAGCTATGGATATAATAGTAAAAACTAAAATGTGTGCTTGAGTGCATTTACCTTTTTAATAAAGTTATTTTGTAGCATTCTTCTATTGGCAAAAATGCTGCTAGAGAAATCTATCACAATTTTAGTGGTATGCACACATATACTGCTCATGCACAATGCACCAGCATACAAATTCCTGACATGCCCTTTGGCTTGTACGGCTTATAATGAGCTTTTACTGGCATGCTGCTGTTTGCTTTCTGAGTAGTGTTGAATTTGGGTTTACAGGTCATGCACAGTAATGTATCGCAAAAGTGCTTCTATTCCAACCTAAAATGCACTCATGCCATTTTCATTTTTACTATGTCCCTTTAATAATAGATGTCATCATGATACATATTATGTCATCATCATTCAAAACTGCTATGCTTGTGGACATCTCTCCGAGATGCATCTTCCTGACTTGGCAGGTGACAAAACATTGCTATCACCTTACACGTTGTTTTCTGTACAATTGGATATAGAGCAGCTAATCAGACGCTACAAGCTTATGGTTAGTGAATGCAAGATGTGTAGTGTTTGTTTGTCTATTGACGGTTATTTGAGGCTTGATCAGTACTTTTTGGATTGCATCAGTGGCAGTCTGGGATGTGTAGATTTTAGAAGAGGGTTGCAGGTGTGGGGTGATGGTGCTTAGTTTGAATCAGCAGTATATTTGTACAAAATTCACTAAGAAGTCTCCAAGCCTATCCAGACTCACCAGTGTCTATATGATTATATGATTCAATAATTAATGAAGTGAGAGACCTGAGAAACTTCTTAATGAATTTAGCAAACTGACAAGCTATAAACATAAAGCAAAAACTGTCCAATCTGTGACGTCTGAACAAGGTTCATGGTCACGTTACCTAGCAACACTTCATACTGTGTATCACACACCCTTCCCATAAAATCTCACAAACATACAGACCTGGCATTTTTTCAAAACACAAAATATATTTTCTAGCTTTAACACTGGCCTCTCCCTCCTGATGCTTATCCCCTTTCCTATTTATGTCCCACTCTCAGTAGAAATAAAATTAATGTGGGAGCAGTTTTGTCTTATGGATCAATACCTCAGCCAAATTAAATCTAATAATTCTCACAAGATATATACCCACATTTCCTGTGTTTAAAAAAAACAGTTTAAAATATTTTAAAAAAGTATTTGTCTTGGAAAAAAAGAGAAATCCAAAGACTGAAAAACAATATAAAATACACACTGGCAGATAGCTCCACCCACGCCTGACATAGATTGAATGAACTGTGCTATTAAAAGGGCCACACTGGATTAATCCAACAGACCTGAAAAGCTGTGTGACCATACAAAGCAAACATAAAGCATACTAGCAGATTGGATTTCCGCAGATAAAACAAACAGATTAACATTCATTGCTACTATTTCAGCTTGTAAACTTGATTAATTAAAATACATGGTGCAATATTAATGTCCTCCTTGCACTCATTCCCTTTATAGCAGATTGCACAGTGGGAGTCATATGCAAATTGTATAGTTGCAAATACCCTTGATTTCAATTACCCCTCTGCCATCCGGAACAGAAAGAGCGTACAAAAGATACCACGAGAAAGAAGAACAATTGCTAATAGAGGTAAATTAGAAAGTTGTTTAAAATTGCATGCTCTGTCTGAATCATGAAAGAAAAAAATTTGAGTTTCATATTCCTTTAAAAAGGCCTAATAAATTATTACAATGAACTACTGCATCTTAAAGGAATTATTCATTCATATTAAATACAAAAATGTTTAACATATGAAAAACAATATTTCTTTTATAAAAATAAATTAAATAAGTCGAGCACAGCACTATTTTTCAGGAGAGTGCAAACATATATGAGCCACTGCCACAGCTCAAATCTTCATCAATATAGATATATGTGACACAATCTCAAATAAAGTTAAAAAGACCTTTATTTACATTTTAATGTTTAAATAGGAATGTGGGTGTTTCGGTGCTTGTTTATCATAAAATGCTTAAATGGGTAGTAATATTTTACATCATGGAGCGTCTTATAATGAATCCTTTTGGTTGTGGTGATAGGGCATTTAATTGAAATTATGTCTCGTTAACAGTCATGTGACGAACACAATCCTACATGCATGGGTCCATACAAATATGGATACCAGATTTCCAGTATTTTTAACTGCTTGTCTATAAATGTAATGTAAAAGAATATATATTTAACTGATTAGGTCAGATCTGGGGTCCATTATGGTCGTACAACTGACAAGGGTTGCAAGCAATAGGGTCTGATTATTTCTTGAGGGACGTTTGGTTGATAGGATTTTTTGTAGAGGATTGCTGGCAACACATGCTTGTGCTGTACTGATAATTTCAGGAACAGGAGCTGAGAAATAAACGGCATAACCTTAAATATTCTCCAGAAAGAAACCCACATTTCTGTGTAAACATCTGTTTCCAAGTTCCAAAATTTAGTCAACAAACCCTTGTATAATCCAGCTGAGAAAATCTGCTTTGCCTTTATACCTTTAGGCTAATGGAAACATTAACTATGCTTTGTCTACATTACACTGCCTGTTCTTGATTGCTGTTATGTTTAAATGTCTTAGCATCTTCAATAATCTAAAACTATAATTGGCTTGGTTTATGTTTATTATCTGCTAAAGTTCTGGCAACAAGACTATTGGTAATTGTTTATGATTGTGCTGTGTTTAGTTAAATGCTGTGCAGTTGCTCCTACGTGTCAGTATAGCTATTTCAGGACATCCTCTCAAATATTTGAAAGATTTTAAGGGCTAGATTACAAGTGTAGCGCAAAATATCGCTTTCGCAATAGCGATATTTGCACCCAACTTAGTAATACCAGCGCACGCAAATGTGTGCTGGTATTACAAGTTAACCGCAATGCGAACGCGACCTTGCATTCGCATTGCATGGAATCTTTTCATTAACGAGAGCACACTTCCATAGGCTCCAATGAGAGCCTCGTTCTCATGCCGTGAGACACGGGAAAGAACCTAGTGCAGCGAAGGGGGTAAGTTACGCAGAGCTGGGCAGCAAATGTTATATATATATATGGGTATATGAATACATACATATATATTTATGTGTTTATATGCGTATATACACATATTAACAAATAAATATACATGTATATAAGCATATACATATATTTTTATAGGGAACATACAGTTCCCCATAGACCGCAATCTAAAGGCACTTTAATCCCTAAAAACTGCTCCATGCAGTTTATTTTTAATAAATAAAAATTATACTTTTTTAAATAAAAAAAAATAAAATATTCTTTATTTTGGGGTCAATTGAGGCATTTTTGGAAAGTTTTCTGGTTCATTTTCGGATCGCTAATTGCTGGCGCGAGTTTGCGGTAGCAATAACCAGCCACTTGTAATGGCTTGTAAGTTATCACGCGCTTGTAAATAGGCGAATTTGCCCATTTACAGTTTGCAATGAATTTGCACTCCACTTGTAATCTAGCCCTAAATTAGATATTTAATACACCATCCTACTAGTTAACAGTTTTAATTGCTAGCTTACAATTTATTTTCATAGTAAGTAAGAATTACATTTATAATCTTTACAAATGCAGACATACATAAATAATCATGAACAAATGTTGACGCAATTCGTAATAGTTTTAATATCAACTTACTGGGACATTCTTATGCAAGCATTATATGATCTAATTTGCTAGAACATTTATTTTTTGTTATTGAACCTAACCCCCTGCAAAGGTGTTAAATACAAAAGTAAAGCCATCATTACAGCTCTTAACAGGAAGCAGTCAGTGAGTCAGTCAGGCACAGCAAATGCAGATACTCACCAATCTATCTATCTATCTATCTATCTATCTATCTCTATCTATCTATTGGGTTTGTGTAAAGTGCGGCTATTCACCCGTAAGAGTCTCAAGGCACTGAGGGTTCCAGTTCAGTCGAAGAGCCAGGTCTTGAGGTCCTTTCTGAACTGAGTTAGGGCGGTAGCTTGTCTGAGGTGCAGTGGGAGGGTGTTCCAAGTCTTGGCTGCCAGGTGAGAGAAGGATCTGCCGCCCGCTGTGGTTTTCCTGATGTGGGGGATGACTGCGATAAGTGCAATATCCTACTCAGGAGTTTCAATGCTTTTGGGAATTTACAAATGTATTTAACTACTCTTCAAGAATTTATCGGGTTTCTTTAACAAACTTTCCAATTACATTTGTCTAAATTTTTTGCTTCCAATCTGTTTTTTTTTTTAAATTTGAAGTGATCACAATCCAATTGATGGGCTATATTTATCATTTGTCAAGCAGATATGATTTACTATAGCATAGATGCACGCTGGACATCGCTAAATGCGTACAGCATACGTTACCATTGCACAAGCATTTCACCAGAAATGCTTGTGCAGTGCCTCCCTCTGCTCACTGATCGGCCAACAGCAGGGGCTGTCAATCATCTCAATCAGAAAGGGATGGTTTCAATCTGCCATCTAAAAGGTGGTGGAGAGGTTAAGGAGCAGTTGTCTTGATAAGGCCTCCGGAGCAGCATCCGCTGCTTGATAAATGGAGCCTTATGGGGTCGATTTATTAAGCAACAGATGCTGCATCAATGCCCCATTGTTTCTGGTCCACCAGAAACGGAAGTTTCCTTAACTTCTCCGCCACCTTTTAGATGGCAGACTGAAATCATCCCGATGCGATTGGGATGATTGATAGCCCCTGCTAGTGAGTAGCAGGAGGGCAGCATTGCACAAGCATTTCACAATCTAAATGCGGTCGACCTATGGTAAATCTACCCCCATATCTGTATTGGAAAATATATTGATCAGATCCGAGCATATAGAGGTGAAAGCATTCATGCAATGCATGAACAGCATCAGCTTCGGCAATCACAATTCCCCCACCCACAGGTTTTGCATTTTATTTCAACAACAAAATGTACGGATCTAATTCAACACCCAAAGGGCCCAATTCATCAAGCTCCGAATGGAGCTTTATGCATCTGTTTCTGTGCAAGCCTTCAGGCTCACCGGAAACAGGAGTTAAGAAGCAGCGGTCTTAAGACCACTGCTCCTTAACTAGTCTGCCTCCTCTGAGGCTGCGGACATCAATCTGCCCAATCATGAGCAATCCAGTACATTGACTCCCCGCAGACAGGGTATACTGTTGGCTATTCGGTAATGTCTGACGGACATTGAAAAATCGGCCCAAATGTGTTAATAAAGGACAAAACTCACCTTTTTTTACAAGCCTCCTTTGAGGCTGCGGGCATAAATATGCCCGATCATGTACAATCGGGTTGATTGACACCCTCTGCTCGCGGCCGGCATTGCACAAGCAGTTCACCAGAACTGGTTGTGCAATGTATACACTGTCGGCATTCAGCGATATCTGGCGAACATTGATAAATCAGCCCCAATGTGTTAATAAAGGGCAAAACTCGCCTTTTTTACAAGATGATTTAAAATAATTCTATTATCTTGCACATGCGCAATACACTCTGAAATTGCCAAAAACGTCATTTTAGATGTATATATATCAATATATGATTTGTATTCAATAAACCAATATTTAATAGTATTATATAGTACCTCAGTAGTGGTTAGGACAGACATTTACATATGTCGTGTTTAATGGACATATATGTGGTAATCTGTATAGCTAATGAGATCTGCAGAAAACACAAATTATGACCATGACATCTAGAAATGGCGTTTAGCATTCGCACTATTGAAATCTATGTATTTATTTCATACTTGTATTTTTGGGATTCTAAGTTTAAAATTCTTAAAGAGGATTTCTATCAGCAATCACATTTTCGTGATTGGAATTTAACAGTTTGCCATCTTCTCCCATTTATTCACAACCTAGATTAGTTGCGCGGATTACATTAAACAGAAGTCCCAAAAATCATGGGGTTTTTTAACGTGATTTACAGTTTCTATAACCTTACGTTGCCATCTTCTTTCAGCAACAGATATTCAACCAAGGAAAACCTTATTCTGTATAGTGAGGTTTGGAACTTTATAATTTATAATATTTAACCCTTCTCATTGGTCACTTCTTGTGGAAATTCATTTCCTGCAGTGTTCTTCTTGATTTAAATGACATTTTTAGATGAAAACAGAAAATGATATTTTCTTAATTAAAGGGATATGAAACCCCAAATTTTTCTTTAAAGATTCAGAAAGAGCATGCATTTTTAAGCAACTTTCCAAGGTACTCCTATTATCATTTTTTTCATTCTCTTGGTATCTTTATTTGAAAAAGCAGGGCTACATTTAGCCACCAATCAGCAAGCGCTACCCAGGTGCGGAACCAAAAATGTACTGGCTCTTAAAGGGACAGTCTAGGCCAAAATAAACTTTCATGATTCAGATACATTTTCCAATTTACTTTTATCACCAATTTTGCTTTGTATCTTGGTATTCTTAGTTGAAAGCTAAACCTAGGAGGTTCATATGCAAATTTCTTAGACCTTGAAGGCCACCACTTTTCAGAATGCATTTTAACAGTTTTTCACCACTAGAGGGTGTTAGTTCACGTATTTCATATAGATAACACTGTGCTCATGCATGTGAAGTTATCTGGGAGCAGGCACTGATTGGCTAAACTGCAAGTCTGTCAAAAGAACTGAAATAAAGGGGCAGTTTGCAGAGGCTTAGATACAAGATAATCCCAGAGGTTAAAAGTATGTTATTATAACTGTGTTGGTTATGCAATACTTGGGAATGGGTAATAAAGGGATTGTCTATCTTTTAAAACAATAACAATTCTGGTGTAGATTGTCCCTTTAAGCTTACATTACTGTTTTTCAAATAAAAAATACCAAGAGAAAGAAGAAAAATTGACAATAGGAGTAAAATAGAAAGTTGCTTAAAATTGTATGTCCTGGAGGAGGAAGAGGAGGAGACTGTGCATAGGCTGCACCTGTGCATTAGTGCACCTGAGCACCTGTACAGACATCACTCCCCTGCAGTTACACCTTGGCGGTTTGTAGCGCTTGGATCCTTCATGTTAGAAGGAAATTCTGCAGCTGGTTAAAGCCAACACACCAGCTACCCTCCACAGCGTAAACTGATATCATACGCTTAAGATAAAAGACCTTTCTCTGGAGAGACTAATAACCCATTTGAGCATTTTACTGGGTAAACTTACCATAATGAAAGAATAATACCCTGGCTAGCAGCACAAGTGAAGCGCTGACTTTTTTTCTTGATGGAGGAAATGCCGGGCTAACCAGACTTAGCAATCCGCAGCATAACAGCACCAAGAAGCAGCCTGCCTTGAATTATTCCCCCTTGCTAAACTGAAGCGCGGACCCTCACAGCAACTTACCGGCACCTGACCTGCCTCGGGGGCAATCAAGCCCGCTCCCACCCACCGGTGCTGCGTGTGGTGAGCGGATGGATCATTGAGCTCAGCGCTGAGGATAGTGAACCTGGTTTCATTTCCTCCTCTCCTCCCCCGGAACTGCGCGGAGGGATTCGGAGACAGAGGCACTCAGCATACCGGGACCTGCTGAGACCAGCTGGAAGGACACCCCGCTAAGCCCGGTAAGCGTCTAAAGATTGCAAAGAGTTTGAAAGGTTGGGATTCAGAACAAACTTTCTTTTTTGCTCCATACCCAACTTCAACTTGAAGCACAAGGAACATATTGGGGTAAGTGGGAATAATCTGTGTCTTTTTACCTGATCCATACTTGGCAAAACTCTGCTCTCTGGCTTATGCTAAAGTTGAAATATTGAAGGCATTTAACTGAAATTGACTTTTCTATCCTACAAGTTTTGCTGCTTAAAAAAAAAAAAGAAAAAAAAACAAAAACCTGCTTAAGAAGTTAAAATCAAGCTACTTTGAGAACAACTTCCCCTTTAATGAATAAAAGGCATAGCAAGGAAGTAAAATTATCTACAAAAACTATAAGAACTCTTTTATATCTTTGCCTTGATAACGGACTAAAGTATGCTTAAAAGCTAGATTCATATGTAACTGGCTTAAGAACTACCTTTTGTATTTATTAATCTCAGTAAGAACTGCAGCAAGGCTTTTTGGCCTATAGGAACTTAGATTGTTTTTTAAATCAGGAACTGGGTATTACTTTAATATCTAAAAATTAAGTATCTGTGCAGCCTTTTTTTTCTATCTTTATAACATGATATATTTTCTACTTATTGGCAAACATAGAACCCATTCTTTCCAGTGAGTCTGTTAACCTCACTAAAAAGGGAATTTGTATTACTCTTTAGAAAAAATACCAGAATTTGTTACAACTTATAATAATTGTATAATTGAATGGCTTATCCCTGTTATTGTAGTCACTAAATTTCTTTACTAGATATTTAAAGGAAAAATTATAGAAGTGAGATTTATAGGGGTGATATATAATTTACAAATAGTCTGTATTTTAACTAATTGAGAGCCTAAAGGGCCAGAAATCTGTCACATTATAAACCATAGCACCTGTAAGAATACTGATACAATAGTTACTCAAAAAATTAAGATCTTGCTGCAGAGGCTGTAATATCTCTTAAAGAACAGATCTATATTAAGCATACAAAGTTGAAATTTAGTATTCCAAAATCGTATAAGCAATTAGAAAAGGCTTCTACATGAGATCTCTGCCTCTTTCTTTGGAGCTAGTGAACTGGCTGTGTTAATTAATAGCTCATGGTTTAATGAGAATCTTTCTTTTCTTTAGCACAGTAGTCTCTATTTACATTCCCTGCCAATTCTGGTCCAAACTCACATAAGAACATATTAATCACCCCTTTTCTTTTTTTATCCCCACACTCACTCCCAGCACTTTTTTTTTTTCTTTTTTTTTCACTCTCAGCACCTCTTTTTTTTTTTCACTCTCAGCACCTCCTCTTCTTTTTTTTTTTTTTTTTTTTTCTCTCACACGCACACACATTGATTGAACCCTTTTGCTTTTCTCTCTCTTTCTGAGTATAAGGACAAATATATCACTTCCCCCACTTGCACTCCCAAGACTAATCCAGGTATGGCAGCAAAATCAAAGGAGCGCAGAACAAAAAACATAGAGAGCCCTGTAGCACCACACGACTCTATTGCTCAATCACAGAGCATAAGCTCCATAGAATCTCAAAACACACAATCTTTAGTCTCTAGTATCCTAGAGGCCATATCACCTAAATTTGATTCCCTAAAAAATGAAATAAAGCAGGACATCGCATCACTAGCAATAGAAGTGAAACAGTTCGCTGGTAGACTACAAGAAATAGAACAGAGAATTTCTGATCTTGAGGATAAGACAAATATTCAGACCCCAAAAATTGAGGGAAACCAAAAGTTAATAAATAAACTCCAAGCTAAAATAGATGATCTTGAGAATAGGGCAAGGAGGAATAATTTAAGAATTATAGGATACCCAGAATCTGTACAGCAAGAAGATTTAATGAAATTCATGACACTCACACTCCCTCAATTGCTGAACATTCCCCCACCACCTACGCCTTTTCTGATAGAGAGAGTTCACAGATTGGGGAGATCTCCAAATGTCTCTAAACCAAGACCAATTATCGCAAAATTTTTAAATTATCAGGATAAATTGCTGTTTATGCAATATTACAGAAAAAAGCAGCTCTTGGTCTATGAGGGCTCAAAGATATTGTTATTTCAAGATTTCTCTATGGAGATATCTTCTAAGAGAAAGGAGCTCTCCCCAGTCTGTGGAAAAATGCTAAAGGTCGGCTGGCAAGCCACAGTTATCTATCCTGCTAGGCTCAAGGTAACTGTAGAAGGTCAAACTTTTTTTTTTCAAACAGTAGCCGAGGCAGAGAAAAAATTAGCAGAGCATGGGTTTTAACCATCGCTTAGATAAATTTTTTCTATGTTTCTTTTTCTCCCATACCATCAATAAATTCTTGCATATCTACACCATGATATTAATAATAGATAAACTTTTTGTAATTCCAGAGCTGAGGGAGACCTTTATTTCTTTCCTTTTTTCTCCTTATTTATTTATTTATTTATTTTTTATTTTTTTATTTATTTATTTATTTTTTTTATTTTATTTTTTTGTTGTTGCATATCTGCTACTTACACCAATAAATATATACTAGATGGGTAAAAATCTTAGACTCACAACATGGAACATAGGGGGAATTACATCCCCTATTAAACGAAAAATGATTTTATCACACCTACAAAGGATTAATACATCAATAGCATTAATTCAAGAGACACATTTAAATCTAGAGGAATCCATGAAACTTAAATCGACATGGGTGTCAGAAGTAATTTGCGCTCCGACCTCCAATAGAAAAAACGGGGTAGCTATTTTACTAGGAAAAAAATTAGTATATGACAAACTACTCACAATAGTAGACTTAGAAAGCAGATATTTAATACTAAAATTGAAAATAGCAGGATCTATATATACAATATGCAACTTATATGCCCCCAACACAATTAAACCAGAATTCTGGGACTCCCTCCAATCTCAACTACTTCAAGTAGCAGAAGGTTATGTAATAGTTGCAGGTGATTTTAATATGGCACCCCGATGTCCCCTCGATAGACTGAGAAGAGGTACTGCGCAAAAAAAAACTAAAAAAGATAACTTGGAAGCAAAAATTTTTAACACTATCTTTCAAAATCTACCCGCCAGATATCTCTGACGGGTCCAAAACCCGGATTTAAAAAATTATACATGTTATTCAAAGGCATTTAAATCATTATCCAGAATTGATCTTATTCTAGTAAATGATAGCTTATATCAAAGAGGAGCCAGAGCTACCATTTCAGAAATTTGTATCTCAGATCACGCCCCTGTGATGCTAGATATCCTAGTAAATAATCTATCTACAAGAAGAGCGCGTTTTTTCTATCCAAAATATTTAAATAACGATCCGAAATTCAGTAATTGGCTAAAAAATAAACTAGAAGAATTTTTTCAGTTTAATATTGGATCAGTATCTAACTTCTCCGTTGTCTGGGAGACAGCGAAAGCGGTATTAAGGGGAGAAATCATCGCCTATATGGCGAGGGGCAAGCGTAATTCTCGATTAAAGGAAAAGCAACTAACAGCAGCAGTAAGTAATGCTTATAACAGATTTTTAAATTTTCAATCAGAAGAAAACTGGACTAGATATGCCAAATTGAAAAAAGAACGGGATTCCTTCTTAACAGCCTCAACAATTCGATCAGAACTAAAATATCAAGCGAACCTATATAAATATGGAAATAAATCAGGTAAGCTGCTATCTAAACTAGTAAAAAACTTTAAACAATCACCAACAATAGAATCAATACAGATCAAGGATAGTCATTTGAATGCCCCAGAAGACATATTGGAATCTTTTTACCAACATTATAAAATAATTTATTCATCTACACCTATGGATAAGTCGGCTAGGGATGTGTTCTGGAAAGACTTAAAGATCACGAAATTCAAATCTGAGTTCAGCCAGAAATTAAATGGGCCCATTTCTGAGCTCGAAGTCTCAAAAGCTATCCAATCATTAAAACTTGAGAAAGCTCCAGGTCCGGACGCAATGCCTAACGATTTTTATAAAATCATGGCACCTACCTTAATTCCCCACTTAACTAAACTCTTTAACCAATATTTCTCAGGCGAGGTCCAAATACCAAATACATTTTTAGAATCTAATACTATCTTTCTACTTAAACCTGGGAAAGATCCAGCGAACAGGGACTCATATAGACCAATAGCACTGTTAAACTCCGATTATAAGATATTCACATCAATTTTAGCAGCAAGATTACAAGAGGGGATAGCAGATGTCATTCATAAAGACCAAGTGGGCTTTATTCGCAACCGCAGTTCAGCAGCAAAAATTAGGCAATTACTTCTAATTATTGACTACTTTAAGAATGTCGAAGAGAGTACATTGAAAGAACAGTCTGATGCCGCAATATTAGCGGTAGACGCCGAAAAGGCATTTGATCGTGTTAATCATGAGTTCTTATTAGATGCCGTACAACGCTTTGGAATTGATAACAAATTTTATAAACTGGTGGAAAATATATGTTTATATTCATCCACGAGTCTAGTTATTAATGGGCATGTATCAGATACAATTAGAATGGAAAGAGGAACCCGTCAAGGATGTCCTCTTTCACCTCTATTATTCAACCTAGCAATTGAACCACTTGCACTGAAAGTTAGACATCAGATTGAGGGAATAAAAATTCATAAATAAGAGGTGAAGGTCTCCCTATATGCCGATGACCTGCTACTATATATCTCAAACACATCGTCAAATATTCCCAAATTTAATAAAATAGTAGATTTATACGGTCGATGCTCAGGATATAAAATAAACAACACAAAGTCTGAACTATTGTGGCTGAGGAAAACGAAAGATTCCTGCACAAAACATCCTTACAAACTAGTTACAAGTTCCTTTAGGTATCTAGGAATCATAATATCAGATAATCCTAAAGATTGGTACTCTCTAAATATATCTCCTATATTAAAACAAGCTCTGAGCTATATGAAGAATTGGCAACATCTGCCACTCTCCATCTCAGGGCGAATAGCTCTTTACAAAATGACTATCCTTCCTAAGATTCTCTATATCTTGCAGAACCTTCCTGTTCTGATTAAAATATATGATATAAAGAAATTTAATTCTACTCTTAGAAGTTTTATATGGTATTCAAAAAAACCTAGAATTTCACTTCAAAAACTAGCCTTCCCTAAACAATATGCCGGACTGGCACTCTCTGATCTGCATTCCTATAATCTTGTTTTTCTAGGTCGTATAGCTTCTGACTGGATAGCAGAAGCAGATTATTTCACAGACAATGATCTTGAGGCAAACATAATATTCCCTCTAATTCCACTATCTTTGCTGCACTTGTCTTATAACTCTATTCCTAAACAAGTAAAGAAGTTTAAAACAATCTCTATAATCATTAAGGCGTGGAAAAAGATTGGAGCAAAAGTTGGAATTAACACAGATATACCTAAACATCAAACCCTTATTGGTAATCCAGAATTCCAAGAAGGAACTTCTTCACCCATTCTGATGAAATGGAAGAGGCAGGGAATATACTATGCACGACAAGTGGTTAATTTTGAGACGGGGAACATTAAATCCTTTGAAGACTTAAAACAAGAATATAGCTTGGATAATCGTGACTTTTTTACATATCTGCAAGTTAGACACTACGTAACGCAATTAATTCATAAGTTCCCGTGGAACTGGACATGGGGTAGGTTAGGGAATTGGCCAGTTCTGATTAAAGCCGGACTTACCTCTATCTCTCCATGGTACACATATATGGTAGGGTTTAAGGGTGAAGAGTGCGTCAAACAAATAGCTCAAAAATGGACAAACCTCTTTATGATTAATATTGATCATAAGAAGCAGGTTTTACGTTCTATAGTCTTACTTTTTGAGACCACAATAGCTGAGACTTGGAGGGAGTCCCATGTGAAACTCATACACTTAACATACTATTCCCCAGATAAAGGTTATAAATGGCATAATACAAACTTTAATAGCTGCCCCAAATGTAGATTACCAGCGGCCGACATAATTCATGTATTATGGTCTTGCCCTAAACTGCAACAACTCTGGCTTAAAATAGAATTTTGGATAGAAAAAGTCTTAAAAATAACTCCTCTAAAGCTTACAGGCATAGATATAATTTTCTTGAAAGATAAGAGTCCAACTTTAAAAGAAGTAAGAATAATAAATCTAATCATTTTAGCAGCTAGAAATGTGTTATTTAAGGACTGGAAGCACAATATTATACCATCAATAACAGAGATTAAAAACTATCTTAGGAAACAATGTATAGTTGAACAACTAGCAACGAACTTGAATTCGGAGCAAGAGATAACTAGTTTTTTTCGAAAGTGGTCAAGATTTATTAGGATATTCCCCCCTAGCGAGATTGATACTCTAATCTATCCATTTCGGAATACCGAAATTGTGTTATTAGACATATGGTAACTTAACTTATCTTATCTGAACAACAAACAGCTCTTTTATTTTTTTTATTTTATTTTTTTTTATTTTTTTTCCCCCTTCCCTTCCCTCTCCCCCTCAGCTCTGGACATAATTTGATACATTCAAAAGTAAAAGGAGAAGAAGAGAAAAAGAAAAAGGAAAGCAAACAATCTAACACAAGAAATAGTTAAGTTAATCCATTCCAGGAATATTATCTCTCTGGTTTATTTTTGTTATTTTAAAAGGAAAATCCAGCAGACTTATATCTAGTCAGATTGAACTAAGTAGTAACTCATATCAACGGTTCAAGATTAGAATATTTTTTTTTTTTTTTGTCTTTCTTATTGATTTATCGAATTGATCTATTTGATATGAAATTAATATCTTATCATATGTTATCTTTTTAGAAGAATATTATGTTATGAACTCTTTGTTACTATGAAATCTAATGTTATCCCTGCTGATAATAAATAAAAGATGTAAAAAAAAAATTGTATGTCCTATCTAAATCATGAAATAAAAAAAAATGAGTTTCATATCCCTTTAAACAGTATTTAAAGGGACAGTTTACCCTAACATTTTCTCCCCTTTAATTTGTTAGTATAATTGGTTTCAAAGCTACTCATACTGATCACACCCTTCTCGTAAAAACCTTTAGCCTAACTCTATTTGTAATAATTAAACGTAGGTATATTGCAAATCCAGCAGGATTCTTTGTGTTTGAGATAAACATTTGTTTTTAACCCTACCTTGTACACTGTTTGAGTGCTTTTGAAATGGTTAACAGCTTTTTGTCACTTGTTTGGCAATCTTTATGCTGACTAGTATCATGGCTGCTGATGAGCAGACAGATGATTTCCCATGAATTGTGACGGGAGGTGAGTTAGCCGGGCAACTCAGAGGATCCAAACTGCCTATACTGCACTTTGCTCAAGTGCTTTACCGCATGTGATTTGAATAGTCCTTGTGTTACTTTGACATATTCTTACAGTATTACGCTAAGTGGCGCCTTCTCTAATACTTTCCTAGGATCGCTTTGAGGTGGATGGCCTTATACTCAAGGAGAGCTGCCTGATTGATCACCAACAAGATCACAGATTTGTTTGGACTTTTCCATATACTATATACCACTATAGATCCTATTTTGTACAATTTGTTTATTGCAGATTTTTTGGTTAGCGCCTCTATCAACATTTTGGTGTTTAGTGTTTTGATTTATTTTTTAATAATAGTTATTTTTTTTTTTATGCTCAATTGTATATTTTGTCAAATGTATTATAATATAGGGTTTGTTTGATTACCGATATTTTAGGTCACATTTTTTCCTCACTTATTATACATTATTTTAGATATATTTCCATCAAAACCTGATATTAAATGTCTTATATCTCACTTTTTTCATACTATGGGCTTGATTATGAGTGGAGCACAAATTAGCACTCCCGCTTTCATGTTAACTTCTGTAAACAGAGTTTTTTTGCGCTCACCGGGTTGCGCTCCTATTACAAGTTGAAAGTAAAAAGTTTGAGAATAAATGCTTACCCGACACACACAAAAATCCGAACTTGTCATTGTCTGAAACAGATGAGCACAAACAAGAAATTTGTTTCAGACTAATCATTATTTTCAAAAATAAAGTTGTTGGTTTTACCCTGTATTTGGTCATGGGGTCACTCAGAACTTGTTTGCTAATGAAAATTAATTTATCTCCTTTTCGCTATGGGAGGATACCCTCAGGGCAGCAGAGGGGCATTTGGACTAAACTAAGTTAAAGTAGTAGCTAGTGCTACAGCTGCAAGCCAGCAGCACAAAAATAAGATCAATATTAATTTATTTTATTTATGTCAGGATTGGCCAAGAACAAAAGTGAAGCTTACATACTTATTGACTGACACAGGAATCAATCATCTGGCAAGGACATTTCTGAACCACTATTGAATTGTGTAAACACTTTTTTGCCTTCTTCTGAATACAAATTTACACCTAGGGGCCTATTTAACGATGTGCGAGCGGACATGATACGAAGTAGCGTATCATGTCCGCTGCCCATCGATAAATGCCGACAGCATACGCTGTTGGCATTTATCATTGCACCAGCAGTTCTTGTGAACTGCTGGTGCAATGCCGCCCCCTGAAGATTTGCGGCCAATTGGCCACTAGCAGGGGGTGTCAATCAACCCGATTGGGTTGATTTCTGTCCGCGGCCTCAGAGCAGGCGGACAAGTTATGGAGCAGCGGTCTTTACACCTCCTGCCTGAAGGCTCGCCAGAAACAAGGGACGTCAAGCTCCATACGGGGCTTGATAAATATGCCCCTTAGTTTAAAATATTATACTTAGTAAATTATAGGAGAAAAATCCTAAATAATCTATAAGGCCACATATCAGCACGATGTGATTTTGGTGTATGATTGAAAAATATGTATTTTGTATTTTATATATCTTATTAAATTGTTGCATTGTTTCTTTTGTTATAATTCTATTTTTTAACTTAGCAATAGACATAAAGGGAACAAAGAAAAACAATATATGATTTAAGTCTGAGATTTAAAAAAAAAAATCAATTGGGGAGAAAATGTACTTGCCTGGAATTCAAAACTAAAATAATAAAAGAATGAAGGGTATTATGTTTGTTTGCCACATAAAAAAGAGTAAAAGGCCTTAGAACCTCTCAGCAAGTGTTTCTGCTTCTATATGTGACTTTTTTCTATGCACTTTTGATCTGCTAAAATTCAATCTGCCCAATTTGTTTTGTTATACCAGAATCGATTTTCTTCTGAGAGAATAGCTATTACTGTTTTGAGACTCACAATGTAAGATTCATCCTATTGGGTATACACAATGCAGCTTCCATTTTCTGCTCAGTCATATTTACTGTATAGACTGAGAAACTGACGTTCCATCGGCATTACTTAAAGGGATAGTAAAGTCAAAAATAAACTTAAATGTATTGGATAGAACTTGAAATGTTAAACTTTCCATTTTATTTCTGATAGTAATTTTGGTTAGTTCTGTTGGTATTCTTTATTAAAGAGTAATTTTAGTTGAGCTCAGGAGTGTGCACATCTCTTTAGCCACCTGGCAGCAGTGTTTGCAACAATGTTTATAGGAATCTTATATATTGTTGCAAACACTGCTGCCATAGAGTACTAAAGCTCCTATCAATGTACCTTGGTTTACTATTTAACAAAGGATACCAAGAGAACAAAGCAAAATTTTGTTATAGAAGTAAATATGAAAGTTGCATGCTCCTAAGCTCCTATCAGTGTACCTTGGTTTACTCTTTAATAATTGATACCAAGGGAACAAAGCACATTTGTTATAGAAGTATATATGAAAGTTGCTTAAAATTGCAAGCTCTATTGCTCTATTTGAATCATGAATGTTTCATTTTGTACTTGCACTTGTGCCTAAGATAAGTCACTAATATATTATAAAATTATAGTTATAGTTATCATACAAAAGACATTTGTTACTATTAATTAATTAAATGTAACTGTATCCACTACTCAAATTTACAGAATTGTGTATCACTGCATACTGTATGTTGCCTAATAAGAAGTGTGGATGTAGTTTGAGCGCCCTGATTTAGATAAGATAGGTAAATGCAACAAGACTACAAATGAGTGCTGCAAATGGGAATGGCCAGAGTGGAGTGGAGAGGAGTGGGGAGTGAGCAAAAAATAGAATACACTATAGGCCACATTGTGGGTTCTGACTTTCTATAGTTGTTCCACGGGCTGCTACAAACCCAAAATGCACAATAGGAAATGCGTCTTTTCACCACACAAAAACAATGCATACAGACTTTCATTTCCAGGCCATTCTCTGTACTTTATCACAGGCTATTGATTGCATGAAGGATCATTTAGGAGATCTGCTGTGGCTCTTGGTTTTGCAGTTCATCAGCGATTTTCCTAGTCTGTAATAGCAGACCTAAATAAAACTGTCTTACCGCTCAGTGAGTCATATGCAGATCCTCTTACCAACCACTAATTTGTACTTCAAAAAAATAAAAAGGTTACATATTCCTTAAAAGTTTTGGCTGAGCTTTAAGATCCGCCCTTTCTGCAAAAATAAGCATAAATATGTAATAATACAGATAAAATATATATGAAAAGTATGTATTTATAGATCTACTGAAGGGTTAACGCAACATAACATTGATGCAGTATGAAATTAGAGACCTAAAAGTGAGGCATTAACTTAAAGGTATATGAAACCCCAAAATGTTCTTTTGTGATTCAGACAGAACATAGAATTTAAAAAAAAAGTTTCTAGTTTACTTCTATTATCAAATGAGCTTCATTCCCATGATATTCTTTGTTGAAGAGATACCTAGGTAGGCATCTGATCACTACATGGTAGGCAATAGTGCTACCATCTACTGCTTTTGCAAATGGATAACATTCTTACAAAACTGCTGCCATATAGTGCTCTAGACATGTTCCACGCTCCTAAACTTACGTCCCTGATTTTTATTTATACCAAGAAAATAAATAAAAATTGATTATAAAAGTGAATCAATCAATAAAAGTGAATCAATAAAGGTGTTTAAAATGATATGCTCTATCTGAATTATGAAAGAAACATTTTGGGTTTCATGTCACATTAATTTATTGTTTCCTTTTCTTAAAGTAGTGCTATAAAATGCAACGAAATTCAAAGACACTCGTTATGTTGCCAAGAGGTTTTGTTCTGTTGAGATCATGTTCATAATTAATTGACGCTCCTTTCTAGCCAATTACTAGCGGGTATTCCTACCATTAAGATATAGGGGCATATTTATGATTGTGTGAGCGGACATGATCTGCTCATGTCTGCTGCCCATCGATAAATGCCGACAGCATACGCTCTCTGCATTTATCATTGCACAAGCAATTCTTGTGAACTGCTAGTGCAATGCCGCCCCCTGCAGATGGGGTGTCAATCAACCCGATCGTATTCGATCGGGTTGATTTCTGGCGATTTCTGTCCACCGCCTCAGAGCAGGTGAACAGGTTATGGAGCAGCGGGGGCATCAAGCACCGTACGGAGCTTGATAAATATGCCCCATAGTTGTGTTAAATGGTTCAATACATGATATCTCACACAGCATATATGAACTCACTAGAATCATGAACAAACAATAAATACAGCTGCAAGACTTGTTAGCAAAATAAGATCTGTAATTATGTGTAATTGTTAAAGGGACATAATACTCATATGCTAAATCACTTGAAACTGATGCAGTATAACTGTAAAAAGCTGACAGGAAAATATCACCTGAGCATCTCTATGTAAAAAAGGAAGATATTTTACCTCACAATCTCCCCAGCTAAGCAGAGTAAGTTCTGTGTAAAAAGTTATACTTCACCTGCTCCCAGCTGCAGGTAAAAATAAAAAAAAAAATGAAGAAATGAACAGCAGCCAATCAGCATCAGCAGTGCTGAGGTCATGACCTCTTACTGTGATCTCATGAGATTTGACTTAACTCTCATGAGATTTCATAGTAAGCTTACTTTACCTGATTGGTGAAATAATATGAGAGTTCACGAGGCTCATCCTTTCAGCTGTCCCAGGACAGACACACTAAAATGCTGCTTAGAAATCCTTTACAATGGGAGGTGGCTACTGAGGAACTTTTGAGGTAAAATATCTTTCTTTTTTACATAGAGATGTTCAGGAGATATTTTCTAGTCAGCTTTTTACAGCTATGCTGCATCACTTTCAAGTGTTTAAACATTTGGGTATTATGGCCCTTTAAATATTTGCATGTCTGTTTTGTTATGTTAAAGTAGTATTGGTGGATAAAAAGGTATTTGTATTGACAATCTCGCAAACGCAAATGAGGGGTTGATGATGGGCGTTCTGGGGTGATCTGGGGCATTTATTGAGGTGTGGTCCCATAACTTAGCATGCAGGATTTAGAAAGAAATTATTGTATGTGTAAAGGATATTGTCAGGTGGCCGTTTCTCACTATATCTATATATTTGTCTTTTTATTTTGATGTACTTTTTAAAGTTTGTTTTTTTCATATTGTCAATGTGGACAATTTTTTTCATTGTTGTTTGTTTGTTTAGTAATGTTTTTAAATAATTTTTGTGATGACACTATCCTTGACAGTTGGAGTGGTTCTATGCAATGGGAAGTTAATGATTGCAAGATAGAAGGAACTTCATTGATATTACTGCTCTGATGGTGTACAACTATAACTATCTCACCATTTTCTAGCTAGGACCTTGCAGCAAGTTTTTTTTTCAGTTTCACATGGTAATTGTATTAAATTTAGGCCAATATGTTTACTGCGCAGCTGGTGCATGTTTATGAAATGTTTCAGGTGTTTTAAGGCAGTATCTGATTTTATAAGGGAGCCTTGGAGCTTTCAAAAAAAAGGAAAATGAGACCTTGGAGACCAGGGGCCCGATCCGTTATAAATCGTCGCCCGCAAAAGCCAGCGATGCCAAATTTTGCGCTGGTTTTGTATCACATATATGGCGTAACATAGAAGTTACGCTCGTATATTTCTGCCTTCGGCCGTAGTTTTTTGGCCCATAGACAGGTATACCAAACCAGCGCAGTTTGGTATCCAATATACAGCGTAAGGACTTACGTGGCGAAAATGGAGAAATCTTACTCCATTTTCACCTCGCCACAAATTGCAGGCGTAGTAAGCCTTACGCTGTGTATTGGTGCCCCGTAACTCCCTAAACTAGCTGCAAAATAAAACCTAACACTTATCGCATGCGCAATGTCTATCTACCTGTCAACTGCAATCCCCCGTCGCAATCCCTAATAAAGTGTTTAACCCCTAAACCGCCGCTCCCGGACCCCGCCGCCACCTACATTAAATGTCTAACCCCCTAATGTGAGCCCGCTACACCGTCGCCACCTACATTAAAATTATTAACCCCTAATGTAATCCCCCTACACTGCCGCCATCTATATTAAAATTATTACCCCCTAATGTGAGTCCCCTACCCTGCCGCCACCTATAATAAATTTATTACCGGCTAAAATACTAAAATGTCCCTACCCTAAACTAAATTACAAATAGCCCTGAAAAGGGCATTTTGCGTGGCGTTGCCCCAAAGTAACCAGCTCTATTACCAGCCCTTAAAAGGGCCTTGTGCTGGGCATTGCCCCAAAGTAACCAGCTCTTTTACCAGCCCTTAAAAGGGCTTTTTGCAGGGCATTGTCACAAAGTAATCAGCTCTTTTGCCTGTAATCTAATCCCCCTACACCGCCGCCACCTATAATAAATGTATTACCCCCTAATCTAATCCCCCTACACCGCCCCCCAAAATAAAAAATGTCCCTACCCTAATCTAAATTACAAAAGTAATCAGCTCTATTACCAGCCCTTAAAAGGGCCTTTTGTGGGGCATTGCCCCAAAGTAATCAGCTCTTTTTACCTGTAAAAAAAACAACAACCCCCCCATTACAACCCACCACCCACATACCCCTACTCTAACCCACCCAATCCCCCTTAAAAAACCTAAGTCTAACCCCCAAGTGCTCCTTACCTTTCTTGAAGACCGGCGGAGAAGGTCCTGTTCCAGGCAGAGAAGTCTTCTTCCAGGCGGCAACCTCTTCTTCTTCCAGGATCCAGCCGGTCTGATTAGAATAGCCAATAGAATTACAGTAGCTCTTATTCTATTGGCTATTCAAATCAGCCAATAGAATTAAAGTAGCTTGCATCCGATTGGCTGATTTGAATTTGAAGGCTCAAATCAGCCAATAGGAATTCAAGGGACGCCATTTTTAATCGCATACCTTGAATTCCTATTCAGTATACGGCGGCGATCGTATGAAGAGGATCCTCCACGCTCCGGCTCCGGTCTTCAGTTCCAGCGGTCTTCAGTTCCAGCGTCGCCGATCTTCAGTTCTAGCATCGCCGGTCTTCAGTTCCAGATGGACGGTCTTCAGCTCCGCGTCATCGGTCTTCAACTCCTCCGCTCCGCGCCAGCTGGATCCTGAAAGAAGAAGAGGTCGCCACCTGGAAGAAGACTTCTCCGCCTGGAACAGGACCTTCTCCGCCGGTCTTCAGGACAGATAAGGAGCACTTGGGGGTTAGACTTAGGTTTTTTAAGGGGGGAATGGGTGGGTTAGAGTAGGGGTATGTGGGTGGTGGGTTGTAATGGGGGGGGTTGTTGTTTTTTTTACAGGTAAAAGAGCTGATTCCTTTGGGGCAATGCCCCACAAAAGGCCCTTTTAAGGGCTGGTAATAGAGCTGATTACTTTTGCAATGTAGATTAGGGTAGGGGCATTTTTTATTTTGGGGGGCTTTGTTATTTTATTAGGGGGCTTAGAAAAGGTGTAATTAGCTTAAAAATCTTGTAATCTTTTTTTATTTTTTGTAATTTAGTGTTTGTTTGTTTTTGTAATTTAGTTTAGTGTATTTAATTGTATTTTAGTTTAGATATTTGTAGTTTATTTAATTTATTGATAGTGTAGGTGTATTTGTAACTTAGGTTAGGATTTATTTTACAGGTAAATTGGTAATTATTTTAACTAGGTAGCTATTAAATAGTTATTAACTATTTAATAGCTATTGTACCTAGTTAAAATAAATACCAAGTTACCTGTAAAATAAATATAAACCCTAAAATAGCTACAATGTAATTATTAATTATATTGTAGCTATCTTAGGGTTTATTTTATAGGTAAGTGTTTAGTTTTAAATAGGAATAATTTAGTTAATATTATTAATATTATTTAGATTTATTTTAATAATAATTAAGTTAGGGGTGTTAGAGTTAGATAGGGTTAATATAGTTAATATATATAATATAATAACTATATTAAATATATTAACCCTAATATAATTAGGGTTAATATAGTTAATATAGGTGGTGGCGGTGTAGGGGGATTAGATTAGGGGTTAATATATTTAATATAGGTTGCGGCGGTGTAGGGGGATTAGATTAGGGGGTAATATATTTATTATAGGTGGCGGCAGTGTAGGGGGATTAGATTAGGGGGTAATACATTTATTATAGGTGGCAGCGGTGTAGGGGGATTTAGATTACAGGCAAAAGAGCTGATTACTTTGTGACAATGCCCCGCAAAAAGCCCTTTTAAGGGCTGGTAAAAGAGCTGGTTACTTTGGGGCAATGCCCCTCAAAAGGCCCTTTTAAGGGCTGGTAATATAGCTGGTTACTTTGGGGCAATGCCCCTCAAAATGCCCTTTTAAGGGCTGGTAATAGAGCTGGTTACTTTGGGGCAATGCCACGCAAAAAAAGACCTTTTCAGGGCTATTTGTAGGGTTAGAGGTTTAGTGGTAGGGAAATTTTAGTATTTTAGGGGTTAATAAATTTAATATAGATGACGGCGGTATAGGGGGATTAGATTAGGGGTTAATAATTTTAATATAGGTGGTGGCGGTGTAAGGGTTCAGATTAGGGGGTAGTACATATAATATAGGTGGCGGCGGTGTAGGGGGCTCAAATTAGGGGTTAATATAGTTTAAATAGGTGGCGGCGGTGTAGGGGGATCATATTAGGGGGTAATATAGTTTAAATAGGTGGCGGCAGTGTAGGGGGATCATATTAGGGGGTAATATAGTTTAAATAGGTGGCAGCGGTGTAGGGGGATCATATTAGGGGTAATATAGTTTAAATAGGTGGCGGCGGTGTAGGGGGCTCACATTAGGGGTTAATATAGTTTAAATAGGTGGCGGCGGTGTAGGGGGCTCACATTAGGGGTTAATATAGTTTAAATAGGTGGCGGCGGTGTAGGGGGCTCACATTAGGGGTTAATATAGTTTAAATAGGTGGCGGCGGTGTAGGGGGCTCACATTAGGGGTTAATATAGTTAATGTAGGTGGCGGCGGGGTAGGGGGCTCACATTAGGGGGTAAAACATTTAATGTAGCTAGCGGCGGTGTAGGGGGGTCAGATTATGGGGTAATATAGATAATGTAGCTGGCGGCGGGGTCCGGGAGCGGTGGTTTAGGGGTTAATATATTTATTGTTAGGAGTGAGAGGGGGGATTGCGGATAGAGGGGTATACGTGTCGGGCTATGTTTGGGAGGCGTGTTAGACAGTTATGGGTTATTTTATAACTTAGTCAGTTTTTTTATGCAGCGGCAGTTTCTAAAGTGTCGTAAGTCACTGGCGACTCCAGAAATTTGTACTTACGCAGATTTCTGGACATCGCTGGTTTGTCAGACTTACGGCACTTTAGCATCTGACGGCGCCGTATATGAGATAGCTCGAGTGGCGAGCTGAAACTACGGGCGGCGCAGGTTTCCACGCTTGCGCTGAAACCTGCACCGTATATTGGATTGAGCCCCTGATGGGTAACCCAGTGGCCATAAAATGTAATGCATCTGGTTCATTATCATAACTGAACCCTTCCCTTTTGTGATTCATTAAAGGGACAGTCTAGTCAAAATTAAACTTTCATGATTCAGATAGGGCATGCAATTTTAAACAACTTTCCAATTTACTTTTATCATCAAATTTGCTTTGTTCTCTTGTCATTCTTTGTTGAAAGCTAAACCTAGATAGGCTCATATGCTAATTTCTAAGCCCTTGAAGGCCGCCTCTTATCTCAGGGCATTTTGACAGGTTTTTCACAGCTAGAGGGCATTATTTCATGTGTGCCATATAGATAACATTGTGCTCATGCACGTGGAGTTACTTAGGAGTCAGCACTGATTGGCTAAAATGCATGTCTGTCAAAAGAACTAAAATAAGGGGGCAGTCTTCAGAGGTTTAGATACAAGGTATTCTCAGAGGTAAAAAGTATATTAATATAACTGTGTTGGCTGTGCATAACTGGGGAATAGGTAATAAAGGGATTATCTATCTTTTTAAGAAATAAAAATTCTGGAGTAGACTGTCCCCTAGTTTAATTTTTCCTGTTAATTTAATGATGGGTACATTTCAGTTAAAGGGACAGTGAAGTCAAATTTAATAAATCAGCACATGGAACTAGCTGTTGAATGGTGGCTGCAGCCAAATTCCTCTTGTCATTAGCCCATACAATATGTCCAGCTAGCATCCTCAAAAAAGAATACGAAAATAATGAAGCAAGTTTGATAAGAGAAGTAAATTGTTAAATTGTGTACAGCTGTATGCTCTGCTGAATCATGAAACTAAGAATGTGGGTATCAGCAAAACTGACATTTGACTACATGATTGTGGTTGAACAGATAGTGACCCTAAGTGTTATATACCTGATGTAGGCTAATACATTTTGTACTATGGTCATAACATTCTATTAATATTATTTAATATCAAACTTCAAACTCGACAGGGGATATCATCAGTTGCAGAATAACTTTTAAAACAAAAAGGAAAGAATCTACACTTAACATTGCAAACAAATTTGTCTCAAGCAGAACCATAAACTTTCCCTTCTTCTAAATATATTTATACCTACATTATAGTGCCAGCTGGAAGCCCATATTGGTGGTAAAGGCATTGGAACTGGGAGTTAGGCCATAACACTATAAACCACTTTTTAAATTTTAAAGGTACATGAAACCCAACATTTTTCTTTCATGATTCAGATAGAGATTACAATTTATATGCTTTTTAACCAAGGATATCAAAAGAATGGAGCAAATTAGATAAAAGAAGTAAATTGGAAAAAAATAAAATTGCATCCTCTTTCTAACTCATGATAGAAAAATTGTGGGTTTCATGTCCCTTAAATACCTCATTAGTGTCTTTAAAAAAAAAAAAACATTTTGAATGCCTCTAGTTAATGAATACTCTAAATTAATGTTCATGCAGAATACGAGCAGGAGGAATGTCAGGATAGTGTTGCAGCCATACAGACAGGATAGTGCATTTTATTAAGTTTTCCAAAATAAGGACATTAAAGGGACATGGAACAAAACATTTTTCTTTCAGATAAAACAAAAATTTTTAAACAACTTTAATTTTACATCTATTATTAAATGTGCTTCATTCTCTTGTTATCTTTTGTTGAAGGAGCAGCAATGCACCGCTGGTAGCTAGCTGAGCACAGTTGGTGAGCCAGCGACAGGAGGCATATATATGCAGCCACCAATCAGCAGCTGATTTCAAGTAGTAATTTAACATTGCTGGCTCTGTCTAAATCATGAAAGTTAAATTTTTATTTTACTGTCCCTATTAGCCTATTTAGAAATGGCTGTTCTGCCATATATACCCATTATTTGGAGTTTGTGGGCAGCAGATGTTAATGGTGATATGTAAAAGATCCAAACAACTTGCTTTTGTGTAAACTTGTACTTGTCCCCCTCACCCTAGAGAGGCCAAAAAGCAAATGTTATAACTTATAACCTGAAAATGCTGCAAATCAAATGCAGGTGCAAAACCCTTTATACATTCTGCTTGGGACCACAAAAGGTTTGCATTTCAGAATAGTTTGGATTTTGGAATATTTTTATATTTGCATCTGTAAAATGGGACAGCTTGCAGAGGGGGTGGGATCAAAGGCTCGATTTATTAAAGGGACAGTTCACCCAAAAACTTTCTCCCCTTTAAATTATTCCCAATGATCCTTTTTACCTGCTAGAGTGTATTAAATTGGTTGCAAGTAGCTCCTTTACTCATATTTCAGCATTTGAAATAGCTGATTTAGCTTGTGGTTTCCCAACCTATACTGAAAGTTTTGATACTGGCGTATATGCTATTGACAAGCCTAAGTAAACACAGCCAGCAGAAGAGATTACACTCTCAGTGGGGGGCAGGGTAGTTAAGTAATAAAATGATAATTTTCCATTGTTCTCTCTATGTATTGAGCTTTGGTGTTCCAGACAAATATAAGATAAGGAAGCAAGTCTGTGTACATAAAAGTGATAACATAATGAGATCTGATATTACCTGAAGCTCAACCCATTGTAATAGGCTGTGGTTTCAAAGCACAAAACCAGCTACTTCAGATACACAAATAAACCCGAAAATGCAATTTTTCAAATATTTTATACCCTGCAGTTGGTATAACAAGTCATTTAAAATACATTTATGGAAAAACAATTTTACAGTGTACTGTCCCTTTAAGGATGGTGTGAGTGGACAACATACGCTGTCTACATTTATGATTGCACAAGCATTTCACAAGTAATGATTGCTCAATGCTGCCCCCTGCTTGCTGGCTGTGAATAGGCCGTCAATTCAATCGGGATGATTTCAATCTGCCACCTTTTAGATGGCGGACAGGTTAAGGATCAGCGATTTTACAACCGCTTCTTCTTAACTATCATTTCCGGCGAGCCTGAAACGATGGGCCTCCGTAGCAGGAACCGATGCTTGACAAAGCTTAAACAAAAAAGTTGTTTTATGTCCCTTTAAATTAAAACCCCCAGCGTTTTATACTGCACAATGCATGCCTGGAGGGTCAGGGGACAAGAGCATCTCTCTAGCATGTAGAGTTTACACTGGCTCTTATGTACAGATGTTGCCAAAAGTATTGGTGCCCTTGCATTTAAAAGTATTGGTGCCCTTGCATTTAAAAGTATTGGTGCCCTTGCATTTAAAAGTATTGGTGCCCTTGCATTTAAGAGAGAAACACAACTCCATATTCCCAGAAAATAACGCCATCCGTACCGTGAAACCTGGATTAGGCTCAGTGATATTTGGGGCTGATTTGCTGCCTCTGGTACTGGGTGCCTAAGTATTTGTGCAGGGTAAGATGAAATCAGTAGACTATCATTCTGGAGCGAATTGTACTGCCCTGCGTCAGAAGGCTGTGTCTAAGTCACAGGTCATGGGTTCTCAAGCAGGATAATGCCCCACAAAACATACCTCAAAAAGCACCCAAGAACGGATGAGAAGAAAACATTTTACCTTTCCGAAATGACCTTTTATGATTCCAGATCTGAATTCCATCGAACTTGCTGCCATGAAACTTGAGAGAAATGGAGCAGTGTGCTCAAAAATCCCAGTTGAAAAGTGTAGAAATCTTATTGAGAGCTACAGAAAGCGCTTGATTGCAGTTTATGAGGCCAATTTATGAAAGGTCTTGCGGACCTGATCCGACAGTGCGAATCAGGTCCACAAGACCTCGCTGAATGCGAAGAGCAATACGGTCTCCGTGAGCTTGTGAGCTGCTGTTGCAACACCACCCCCTGCACACTCGCGGCCAATGGGCCGCCAGCAGGGGGGTGTCAATCATGAATTCCGGCGATTCCTGTCCGCCTCATCAGAGCAGGCGGACAGGGTTATGGAGCAGCGATCTTTAGACTCGCCAGAAACACGGGCCCTCAAGCTCCATACAGAGCTTGATAAATGGGCGTCATTGTTGCCAAAGGCTGTGCTACGGAATATTAGGTGAAGAGTATTAATATTTTTATCTGAACCATTCTCAGTTGTTTTACTGTTTAAAGTAAAATGTGAAGTAATAAGTCAAAAGTGAAGTTTCTGTTCTATTACATTTTAAATAAAGAATGATGGATACTAAATACTTTTTAGTTTGTTTGTTTTCCTAAACAAATGGAAGGTACCGATAGTTTCGGCCAAACCTGTATATGTTACTTTACAAAGATCTAATCCATCTTTCTGTGTCCTATTCAAATAGGTTCTGTGCTGGGTCACCTTCTGTGTTATTTAGTAAAATAATCAATCTCTGAGTCAGCTTAGTGAAGAAAATATTCACCATGTACTGATACTAACCGATATTGTAGACTTTACTCTTTTTCAACAACTTTGTCTATAATCGCATGTGACACAGTGTCACTTTGTAGTGACAGAACACCTCATTTTATCTCATGTATTATTCCTATTAAAGACGCATATTTAAGCCCATGGCATTAATTTAATGAGTAGTATGCAAGAGAACACAGTTAAGGCTTCATAGTTAAATTAATTTATGAACTCTATAAGAATGTGTTAAAAAGGCATCAGTATTAATGGAAATTGAGTATTAATGAAACGCGAAGCAGGAATGTCATACACAATATTACTGCAGAGGTGAGGGAAATACAACATAATACACATTTCATATTCCAGCAGTAGTTTGGCCTAATTTGTATAATGAAGTTGACAGCAGGATTTTTTTTATTTTTTTGACTGGCTATTAAAAAGACTGTGGTTTGCGATGTGCACATCTTTATATCTTATTAGTGGGTAATGAAGTATTTTGCAGTGAAGTGATTTGTAAACAGCTGAATGGAAGGTACAGCTGTCTGGCATTGCTTGTCTAGCATATCTCAGGAATCAACACTCATCAGCAACTATGAACATTTTGTGATCATGCACTTTTTTATGGAGTGAAAGAGACTGCACAGATAAATATTACAAAATACATTTACTGTGAAAAATAATTTGCAATGATTTGATTGTGCTACCATTGATAGCAAAAATATTCTTTGCCGTGTCGGAGCAAATACTGCTGTAGATAGATAGATAGATAGATAGATAGATAAATGGATAGATGATGGATAGATAGATAGATAGATAAATGGATAGATAGATAAATGGATAGATGATGGATGGATAGATAGATAGATGATAGATAGATAGATAGATAGATGATAGACAGATAGATAGAAGTGATAGATAGATAGATAGATAGATGATGGATGGATGGATAGATAATAGATAGATAATAGATTAGATGATTCTGTGATAGATTAGATTAGATAGATAGATAGATAGATAGATAAATAGATGGATACTTTAATTCAGCACTATTTGAGTAGTAATTCTGAATCTTCTTCAACTCCAGAGCACCATCTATTGGTGTAGAAGCTATTTTTATCTCTTGAGCATGTTTAATGCACTCATTTAATTCCTATTAGGATTTGTTTATAAAGCACCCAATATATTGTACTATTGAATATACAGTACATCAGTAAGGGGGCATGCCATTATATTTAGTAATTTAGTATAAACTGTTAAAAAAAAAGAAAATAAAATAAAAACAGGATTGAAAACAGACTTTTAAAAAAAGAGTTCAGTTTTAAACATTTTACAATCTAGACAAAATAAGCTTATAAAAGGAAATTCCACCTAAATAATTTGTGGTTGTAAACAAATCATCTTAGAATATTGTTGACAACTTTATTTATTGCTCTGAAACAGTTGGAGTGTATTTTTTGTACTGACTACTCTACGAGCACACACAAATAAATAAATATAAGGATGCACTTTTTTATGGAACTATGGGCAATAAAAGTTATTTGAAGAGATTAGCGAGTCAGAAAGTAATGGCAAATTCTAGTTATGATTTTGCATTTCTCTGCTTTTATCTACAGGTACACATGGTTATTTTTATTAAAGTAAGGGAAATACAATTATAGAAATTGTACATGTATGTTGCGTGTTCATATTTTTATTAATAACAGCAACAAAACAATAAGGGCTAGAATACGAGTGGAGCGCAACATTGAGTTTTCACAAGTGCGATGTTTGCGCTCCACTCAGTAACACCAGTGCACGCAAATGTGAGCTGGTATTATAAGTTAAGCGCAATTTGTCTGGAAGCATTGCGCTCAAGAGAGCATGCTTCCATAGGCTTCAATGGGAGACTTGTTCTGATGCTGTGAGACACTGCAAAAAACCTAGCACAGTGAAGGGGGTAAGTCACGCAGCGTTGGACAGCAAATGTAAAACATATATGTATATGAATATATGCATATATATTTATGTGTTTGTATGTGTATATACATATATTAACACATATATATATATATATATATATATATATATATATATATATATATATATGTGTGTGTTAATATATGTATATACACATACAAACACATAAAAAAAAATATATATATATATATATATATATATATATATATATATATATATATATGTATTTATTTATTTATAAAATATTTTACCAGGAAGGAAACATTGAGATTTCTCTAGTTTTCAAGTATGTCCTGGGTCCACAAAATATTGCATTGATACAATAGGGTACAATAAAATAAAAAAACAATATTTATACATAGTATATGCAAAAATTTAACATAGAACAGGTAGAAAATCTAAAATCAACCATGACAGGTGCATTCTTTTATTGAGATATGCAAAGAGGGATCTCTTGAAGGATATTAGGCTTGGGGAAGGTTTTAAAGTGTGCGGGAGGTCGTTCCATAATTGTGGTGCTCTGTAGGAAAAGGAGGCTCGAGCTGCTTTCTTTTTGTATGGAGGCAAACTAAATAATGTGCTGGTACTGGATCGTGGGTTATAGGAGTTGGGAACAGCCGGGGAGAGCATTCTGCTCAGGTAGGGTGGGAGCTTCCCAGAAAAGCTCTTAAACACAAGGCTGGAAAGATCGAGGGTGCGTCTGGATCCCAGCGACCGCCAGTTTAGTTCTTTTAGCATGTCACAATGGTGGGTCCTGTAGTTACATTGTAGCACAAAGCGACAAAATGAGTTATACAGTGTATTATGTTTATTAAGGTGAGTTTGCGGTGCAGGTGCATATACTACATCACCATAATCCATGATTAGCATCAGCATTTGCTGTACAATCTTTTCCTTTACTGTAGGACTGAGGCAGGATTTGTTTCTGTACAGGGCACCTAGTTTTGGAAAGAGATTAGATGCATGTTTTTCTATGTGGAGGCCAAAAGATAGATTGGGGGCTAAAAACATACCCAAGTATTTCAAAGAGTAGACTGCGGTCAGCGTACAATTTGATTTTGTTTTGATGCATAGATGGGAATTTTGTAGTTTGTGTAACTTAGGACCCGTTTCAAAGATCATTGTGACAGTTTTGTCAGTGTTTAGGAAGAGTTTGTTTTTTGAGATCCACTTTTCTACCTCTGTGAACTGGTCTTGGAGCACTGCCTCAAGTTGCGGCAGATCGTATTTGTTTGCATAGATTACCGTGTCATCTGCGTACATGTGTACAGTTGAGGATTTGCAGACATTTGGCAGATCATTTATAAATAATGTGAATAGTAGGGGGCTGAGAATGGAACCTTGGGGAACAACACACGTGACTGAGAGAGGGAGGGAGTCGCTATCAGAAATGGAGACATATTGTGATCGATCCTATACATATGATCGAAACCAGGTTAGCGGATGATCACCAAAATCTGAGTTTTTTAGTTTGAGCAGTAGTATGTCGTGGTCTACTGTGTCAAAGGCCTTTGCAAAATCAATGAAAATAGCTACAGTTAGGTCTCCTTGTTCCATGCCAGTTTGGATGTCGTTGCAAACTTTTAGGAGGGCAGTTGTAGTGGAGTGATTCTGGCGAAAACCTGATTGAACAGGGGTCAGACAGTTAGATTGTTGGTAATACGCACATAGTTGTGTATGGATGCAATTTTCTACGATTTTTGACAATACTGGGAGCAATGATATTGGGCGATAGTTAGTAACCAAGGTTAACTTTTATTGATAGGCACTACTCTTGCAGCCTTCCAAAGTTTGGGTATGTATCCAGACACCAAGGATTTGTTAATTAGGGTTGTAACAAGTTTAGCAATTGCCGGTGCACTGAGCTTTAACAGCATTGCTGGGATTTGATCAGGTCCAGACTGTTTTTTTATTTTTAGATTATTAAGGTGTTTCTTAAAGGGACAGTTGAGTATAAATTAAACTTTCATTATTCAGATAGTACTTTTAATTTTAATCAACTTTCCAATTTACTTTTATCATCAAATTTGCTTTTTTCTCTTGGTATTCTTAGTTTAAACTAAACATAGGTAGGCTCATATGCTAATTTCTAAGCCTTTGAGGGATGCCTCTTATCACATGCTTTTTAAATCTCTTTTCAACACAAAGAGACAGAAAGTACACGTGGGCCATATAGATAACACTGTGTTCAGGCACAGGGGATTATTTAAGATTTAGCACAACACAATGCTAAATTTAAGACAATAGATAATAAACAGTCACAGTCATGTGATCGGGGGCTGGAAGAAGGTTCTTAGATACAAGGTAATCACAGAGGTAAAAAGTATATTAATATAACTGTGTTGGTTATGCAAAACTGGGGAATGGGTAATAAAGGGATTATCTATCTTTTAAAACAATAACAATTATATGGTAGACTGTCCCTTTAATGACTTTGATAGGTACAGGTCTAAAATTGAACTTCTCTATATTGGGTCTTTGCAGATTTAGTGGGGCCTGATCCACATTTGTAGTTTCAGGATGCATGTCATTTATTAGTTTGTCAATCAGGGTGGTGGAGCATCTGACAAAATAATTGTTAAAGGCATTTGCTACTTCTAAGGGAAGTTGCAGGGTTTGGTTGTGGAGGGTCGGGAGTGGATTGGTGGAGTGTGTAAGTTATTTATGACTTTCCAAAACTTTCTAGGGTTTGTTATGTTATTGTTCAGATTTTCACAGAAATATTGGGCCTTGGCCAATTTTGTTTCTTTAGTGCATATATTTCGCCATTGTCTATATACACAGTGATCGTTCATAGAGCCAGTATGCTTGAACTTTGACCACAATGAATCCCGAAACTAGTACATTTGAATGAGGTCAGCTGTAATCCAATTCATATGTGCTCCTTTTACTCTCACCTTATGCAGCGGGGCATGCAAATTCCAAACTTGTAGGAGTTCGGACCGAAAGAATTCAACTGCAATTAGGTTTAATCTGTGCCAGGGGAGGTTCTTGATGTCATTTAGAAATGATTGAAGAGTACATTTTTTGAAGGGCCTGGTAATATTAACCTTGGGAGAGGATTTAGTAGACTTTTGCGCATGCAGTACACTAAGCAGTGGTCACTGAAACTGTTAGGGAGAACACCTGCCTCCTGGATTCAGTCAGGAGAAGTGGAGAGAATCCAATCGAGTAGGGTGTGGTTATGGCTTTTAATGTTTATGCGAGTTGGAGAGGAGATTAATTGCATTATCTGTAAAGTCTTAAATGGTGAGCAAGAACTATTGTTTTTAGGATTCAGCCAATCAATATTAAAATAATCCAAAAAATATGACCAAAATGTCACTTTTTGGGTTTTGAGCTATGGTTTCACTAAGGAGATGAGCTATGTCAGAAAGGGAATGCACAGGGGAGCTAGGTGGGTGGTAGATTCCTACAACAGTGATTGATTTACTGCACGGGATCTCAATTGTGCCAGAAAGGAAATCAAAGGTGGCAGGAGAGCTAAATTGTTGTAAGGGGGTGTACTTTATGGAATTGTCAACATAAATTACAATGCCGCCTCCTCTTTTTGCTCTGTCATTTCTATGGCATGAATACTCATGTATTGCAATGGCAGAGTCAGGTATTTTTGCGGTTAGCCACGATTCAAAGATAACAATGATTTTGGGCTTGTAATGTGAACACAATGCTTGCAGTGCATCGATTTTTGGTAGTGAGCTGCGGATATTACAGTGCACAAAGGAGAGGCCTTTTTTAGCTGGAAGGCTAGGAATGGAATTTGTTGGTGGACCAGGGTTAGACTCTACATCATTTGCAAGGGCAAGTAGCATAAGGAATAGGAATTTGGACATAATATTTGTTTGGCCATAAAGTGAATGGGATACTTTATAATTTTGTGAGGTGGGGGTAGGGGGACTGTTTTTTATAACTCTCCACCAGCACTCAGCAGATAAGTTATGGCAACAGAGCAGGCCATGGTGTATGATAATTTGTTTTCTAGTTTATGTATATAATCATATATATAATTTTATATATATATATATATATATATATATATATATATATATATATATATATATATATATATACTGTATATATATATATTTTTTTTTTAATAAAGGAACTGTAAACTTTATTTGGGGGTAAATTGAGGGACAATTTTTTTAATTAACCAGAGGTCTGATCTCTGCTTAATTACACTTAGTGCAAAGTGCTTCCGCAAGCTTGCGGAAGCATTAACCAGCCACTTGTAATGGTTGGTTATTTAACATGAGCCCTTAAACAGCTTCACTAGTAATCAATATCTGCAAAGTTTAGTAAAGCAAAGTGGAATAAAACGATGTGCGCCTGTAAAGAACTGAACATTTTATATAAAATATAGTCCCTTTAAAGTCCCTGCTGCTTTTATATTAGTTGCTTGTACATTTTGGCTTTTTTTTCCTGAAGAAATTCTACTGTGCTCAATTCAATGTGTACATTTTGTGCACAATATTCCTCTCTTCTTGTGCAAAGCACTACATTGTTTTGTGGCCTGCTTATTGACAGCTCAAGGATCAACAACAGTCACGTGTTGAAAAATCTGAACAGGGTTTGTGGCTGCGCTCCTGCTTCTGAGGCCCAGTGTTTGTGTGAGATGGTATTCACTGGATGTAAAGATAGCTGGCTGTATTCTCACTGTGCTTGGCTAGGGGGCAGTTAGGTTCAGCTCTTAGTAAGATCTAACTGTTAAGAAGGGCCCCAGGAGACTGTGCTGGGTGGATGTTGCTTGTGTTTGCAAGCTGTTCACTGGCATTCTTGGGTCAAATCTGCATTCCATCATCCCACATTCATGTGGGACATCTTCCAGAAAACGTCCCTGGAGAAGCAGCTGCCTTGTTCCTTAAACGGTAAAGACTGGAAAGGAAGCAGAGCATTCATTTGGACTATGTATGATTTCATGCAGTGTCTGTTCAAAGATATCATTTGAAACATCACACAGTTATATCTATATAGCTATTTAGTCGTATCAGTCTATTGTATCTATGCACCAAGAAAAAGAAGTCTTGTGTGTGTGTGTATATGTGTGTATGTAAATGTGTGTATGTGTGTGTGTAAATGTGTGTATGCGCATGTGTGTGTGCATGTATATTTGTGTGTATATATATATGTGAATGTGTGGTGAGTTTGTGTATGTAAATGTGTGTATGTGTGTGTGTAAATGTGTATATGCACATGTGTGCGTGTATATTTGTGTGTATCTATATATGTGAATGTGTGGTGAATTTGTGTATGTAAATGTGTGTATGCGCATGTGTGTGTGCATGTATATTTGTGTGTATATATATATGTGAATATGTGGTGAGTTTGTGTATGTAAATGTGTGTATGTGTGTGTAAATGTTTATATGCACATGTGTGCGTGTATATTTGTGTGTATCTATATATGTGTATGTGTGTACATGTGTGTGAATGTGGTGTGTGTGTATGAGTTTTTATATGTGTGTGTGTATGTGTGTGTGTGTCTGTGTGTGTATGCATGTGTGTGTGTGTGTATATGTGTGTATGTATATGTGTGTATCGATATATGTGTATGTGTGTGTGTTTATATGTGTGTGTGTGTGTGTGTGTATGTGTGTGTGCATGTATGTGTATGTATATGTGTTTGTATGTGTTTGTTGTTTGTGTGTATGGGTGTGTATGTGTGGTTGTATGTGTGTTTTTGTGTGTGTGTTTGCATGTATGTGTGTGTGTGAATATATATGTGTGTGTGTATATCTGTGTATATGTTTGTATGTATGTGTGTATATGTGAGTGTATTGTGTGTGTCTGTATGAGTGGTGTGTGTATGTTTATACAGTATGTGTGTGTATATGTGTTTGTGTGTGTGTATATGTGTGTGTGTGTTTGTATGTGCATGTGTGTGTATATGTGTGTGTGTATATATGTGTGTGTATATGCGTTTGTGTATATGTGTGTGTATGTGTGTGTGTGTGTGTCTGTATGTATGTTAGTGTGTATATGTGTGTGTATATGTGTGTATATATATCTTTGTGTACGTGTGTGTGTGTGTGTATGTGTGTTTGTGTGTGTGCATGTGAATATGTATGTATGTTTGTTTAATTTGTGTGTGTATGTGTGTGTATATGTGTGTGTATGTATGTATGTACAATATGTGTGTGTGTGTGTGTGTACAGGGCTAGAAATTTCCACTAGTACACTAGTCCTGGACAAGTAAGAAATTGCAGTGGATGAGTAAAAAAGTGAGTAAAAGGGTAGTAAAGAATTGAATCATAAGTATTATTTTGAGATCAAACATAAGAGGGAGCTGTATACTTTCTTAACACAATGATTTTTTCAAAATATTGTCACCCCTACACTCAATAGTTTGTGAAGCCCCAGCCGAGTGAATAACAGCTTCTTCTTCCTCAAGTCTGATAATGTTTGAACAAACTGAAACTATGTCTGTATGTCTAACATCTACCTAATATTTTAAGTAAAAAACAAATCCATTTTATTTCTCCCAACAAATCTTGTGGATTGAATATTCACATTTTTTTAACAACTGTGTGAGATTTATAGTAATATGTTACCCCTTATTTGAAATCTATTGTCTTAACCATATTTTTTTTATAGAAGTATGAATTTAGTTTGTGCCAAAAAAGTGGCACAATTTCATGTCCCTCCCTTTTTTATTCTGAGCCTGGTATATAATTGGTTAAAATATAACAAATAAAAATTTTACATTAATCATGTTCTGTCTAGAAGGTCAAGTGATCACTCATTTCAAAGAGGAGAGTTTCCATTTTTAAATTATACACAGTAAGTCCTAACCAAGCTGTGAAAGCTATTGCATATTTAAAGGGACATTCAAGTCAAAATTAAACGTTCCTGATTCAGATAGAGCATGCAATTTCAAACAACTTTGCATTTTACTTCTATTATCAAATTGTTTTTGTTTTTTTCAATGTTATCCTTTGTTGAAAATCAGGAAGGTAAGTTCATGAGTGTGCACATGCCTCTGCCACTATATGCCACTAAATTTGCTTTATTCTCTTGGTATTATTTTTTTAACGCTAAACCTTAGTAGGCTCAAAGTGATTTCTAGACCGTCAAAGGCCACCTCTTATCTCAGTGCATTTTGCTAGTTTTTCAAGTTAGACAGTGCTAGTTCATGTATGTCATATAGATAACATTTTATGAGTCAGCACTGCATCTCAGTCTGTCAAATAACTGAAGGTAAAGGGGCAGTCTGCAGAGGCTTAGTTTCAAGGTAAAAAATGTATTAAAATAACAGTGTTGGTTATGCAAAACTGGGGAATGAGTAATAAAGGGATTACCTATCTTTTTAAACAATAAACATTTTCAAGTAGACTGTACCATTAAGATAGAGATTATGGGGTAGATTTAACAAGCAACGGGTGCTGCAATCTACCCCCGTAGTTTCCAGATCACTTGAAACAAGAGTTAAGAAGTAGCGGTCATAAGACCGCTGCTCGTTAACTCATCCACCACCTATGAGGCGGTGAACAGCAATCATCCAAATTGGATACGATCAGTATATCAGGATGATTGACACTCCCTGCTAGCAGCCGATTGGCCGCGAATCTGCATTGGGCGGCATTGTACAAGCATTTCACTAGAAATGATTGTACAATGTTAAATGCCGCTACAGCGGATCATGTCCATCCAACATTTAATAAATCAACCCCTATAAGTTGGCAGAAATTTCATAATAAAATATTGACACCTTTGAGTGAATTCCAATATGCCAATATATCCATACCAGGAAGGGAAAAATCCTAGTAAAAATGACTTAGCGAATGATTAGTGCAATTTGCTCAAGCTAGAATACCTTCAGCAAATTAAAATACAGTACCATATAATAAAACACATTTTATCTGTAAGCACATATTATTCAATGTTAATTAAATAATATCTCTGAAAAATTTAACAAAAAAATGGACAATTATTTATAACAATACTGAAATTTAACTTTTACTAATTTGAATGAGTTGAAAAAAGAATTTGAATTAAAGTGTGTACAATGTAAAAAAAAATGAATAATCGAACTAGGGGTTGACCACCATCTATCATTTGATAATTATCAGCAAGTTAACAACTGCCGATGAGTTGTGATTAGTGTGATTACAGCCAGTTCAATTGTTTATTGGCATCACTATTTACATTTGTTTTTTTGTAAAAAAATTGTACTATACTTAATATGTGCCAGTCCTGTTTTTCACATGACAAGTTAATTTCTCAGTGCTTAACAACACATTTATTGGGTATTTTTTACGTATTGAATGCCACAGCTAAAACAATTTGATAAAACCCTGACAACACTTTTCAATTTAGTGTTGCGCTCATATTATAAGTTAAAAGTAAAAAGTTTGTGCTGTCGCGCTACAAAAAGCTTACTTCTAGTGCAATTAGAATACCACGCGTGCAATCACCTATTCCTCCATGGAAATAAATGGAGAAAAAAAGTTGGAAAAAACACACTACTCGCATGCTAACCCGAACTCATGTTCTCAAATGCACTAACCCGACATGAAAATATGAATATTTCACATTCCAATGTTCTTCACATAGAAGAATATGTTCTATTTATTCAAAAATACATATTTTTATATATATATATATATATATATATATATATATATAATGGTATTTTGGTACAATATATATCTATACCTACATATATACATGATTATATATAGGTATAGAAATATATAGGCATATCTATAAATGCATAGAAACTTCTGCTATGTGCAGAACATTGGAATGTGAAATATTTACACTAAATACACTTTATTAAAAATGAATTTTGCATAAATTTGATTTTACATGTTTTTATTTACTTAACTGCAAAGGGCCCCAATGCACTTCTATATCTGTCTATGTATGTATACATACTGTATTTATTTATATGTTTATATGTTTGTAAACACATATGTACACACACACATATATAAATATACACACACACACACATACATATACATATTTAGAGCCCTTATAACTTTTGTGTGCAATATTTTTATAATACTTTTTATTAGATGTTGTTATAATGGGGCCTATTTATCATATATCTGTCGGACCTGATCCGACAGTGTGGATCAGGTCCGACAGACCTCGCTGAATGCGGAAAGCAAAACGCTCTCCGTATTCAGCATTGCACCAGCAGCTCTTGTGAGCTGCTGGTGCAACACCACCCCCGGCAGATTTGCCACCAGCAGGGGGTGTCAATCAACCCGATCGTACTCGATCGGGTTGAATTGCGGCGATGTCTGTCCACCTGCTCAGAGTAGGCAGACAGGTTATGGAGGAGCGGTCTTTAGACCACTGGTTCACAACTGGTGTTTCTGGCGAGCCTGCAGGCTCGCCAGAAACACAGGCCCTCAAGCTCCATCCGGAACTTGATAAATGGGCCCCTATGAGTGTAACTCTACTTTGTAATGTATTTTTGATGTGTTTTGTGACACTTTTTTTTGTTTTGTAAAACAGTTAGCCACAGCTTTGAGGACACGCTAACCAGACACTTGTTAACTTGAATTGCGCTCAAGCGATCATGTTTACTTTCAATTCCTAATACGAGCGCAATCTAACATGTGCACAAACGAACTCGAAACCCAATATCGCTTGTGTGCAAATGTTTGTGCTCCACTCATAATCTGACCCAATATCGTCTAAAGTTCAAAAATCATTACCTGCTAAAAACAAACACACACAAAAATTTTTTATCAAATTGATGACAATCAAAAGATGTCAAATTAAAAAATAATACTTAATCTCAAACGTTGCAAATAAAAGTCTGCAATGTAATATTCAATCTAGGTTTCTCAGAGAAAGAAAGAGGTCATAAAAAACATAACTTTACTCTGTAACATACATTTGATTAATTCCACACTTGCTGTACTCAGAGCTATGATGGCTCCTAGATATTGGCTCAAAGTATTGTATCGCCTTGGACTAGGTTTGGTAGATACTGTGTAACACACTGTGACCCGCTAAGTGTAACTTTGTTTACCATCTGGCCATACTATTCATTTATGTCTGCTGACGTTTGTGCCTCTAATTCCTGAGTGACATTTATGTGCCATTATATGCATTTTCAAGAATAAATATTTAACGGAAAAGATCCTGTAATCCAGAAGGTTTGTGTATAGAGCGCATATCTTGTAACTATCGTAGCTCTACCATTGTGAGTGCAGCAAGTGTGGACCTAAATACATTTATATTGCAGAGTTATGATATACTTTTTTACCTCTTTCTTTCTTTGTGGAACCTATATTAAACATTAAATTGGGGACTTTTATTTGAAACATTTGGGATTAGTTAAAATTACACTTGCATGATTCAGATAGAGCATGTCATTTTAAGACACTTAAAATCATTTATTTTTTCATATGTGCTTTATTCTCTTGGTTTCCCTTGTTAAAAAAGAATATGCACATATCATACACTAGTGGGAGCTATCTGCTGATTGGTGCCTGCACACATTTGTCTCTTGTGATTGGCTAACTAGAAGTTTCAGCTAGCTGCCAGTAGTTCAATGCTGCTCATTCAGCAAAGGGTAACAAGAGAATGAAGCAAATTTAACCATAGAAGTAAATTGGAAAGTTGTTTAAAACTGTATGTTTTATCCAAATAACGAAAGAACATTTTGGGGTTTCCTGTCGCTTTAAGTATAATTTTTTCATTTGACACCTTTTGATTGTTTATCGTGGTGCCACATTTTATTTTTATTTTTTGATGTTCACTGTGTCACTAACACATTGTAATAGTTTGTATTTTTACAAGATTAACAACCTTCAAATGTTAAAATGTGGAACAGCTATTATAAATTTGTTTACAGCAAACAAATATGTGAAAAAAGAAAAACTGTATCTTTTTACACATACCTATTTCTGTCCTTGCAGGTAATAAAAAGGCAAAGATGTAAAGATATTGGGCCAGGTTACCAGTGGGGCGCTATTCAATGCTCCCGCTCGAGCGTTAACTGCACTAGAAGTAAGCTTTTTGCACACTTTGGGGTTGCACTTTTATTATGAGTTGAAAGTAGCCTGTTTTTGCTTACGTGCTAACCAGAGTGCAAAAAGCTGAACTTAGAATATCACTTGCACGTTCACATATTTAGAAGTTAGTAGAACATAAAAAGTGCAAACCATATTCTCATGCGCGCTAACCCAACATTAAAATATGAATATTTCACATTCCAATGTTCTTCACATATAAGAATAAGTTTTATTTTTTCTTAAATACATATATAAATATGGAATGATTAAGGGTTCCATACCCGAAACGTCGCTGTTTTGTTCCAGTATGTGGAAATAAAGATATTTTTATATTGCAAAGTGCTGGCTCTTTCTGTGGATTTGTTGAGATTAAGGGATTACAGCACCCTTCTTGGCCTGCACCTGACAGTGGAGCTGAGCTACAAAGTGTTTTAGTATATATATATATATATATATATATATATATATATATATATATATATATATATTTATATTGATGATTATATATAGGTATAGATTTATACAGATATATAGAAATATCTATTTAGAAATACAAATAACATATTCTGCTATGTGAAATATTCACAGTAAATACATAGTTAAAACCTTTATTAAAAATTAATATAGCATAAATATGCTTTTACATGTTTTTATCTACTTCATTGCAAAGGACTCCAATGTACTTCTATATATATATATCTGTATATGTGTACATATGTATTTATGTGTTTGTATATGTTTGTAAATACACATATAAATACATATGTACGCATATATCAACATATATATATATATATATAATTATATATATATATATATTTATACAGTATATATACAGTACATACATATCCATATTTAGAGATGTATATGTGTGTATGTCTATGTTGAAGCCCTTTGCCTGTCTTTTTTTTCTAACACCTCATATCTTTCTAGTGTAAATCGCGATTGCGCTCAATGTGATCGCGTTTACTCTCAACTAGTAATACCAGCGGTAAACCGAGCACAAACACCTGTGATAAACCCCTTATCTCTCATGCATAACTGTTATTGCTCCACTCATAATCTGGCCCATTATTATTTATTATCATTATAATTTATTTGTAAAGCACAGCCAGAGTTCATAGCACTGGTTTACTCTGTTTGAGGAATAGTTTAAGAGACTGAAACTTTATTGATTCTCACGTGCTCAAGTAGGGAATTACTGACAGTCTTTTGCCCAGAGGAGTGAAATTGGACACCCATACTGGAAGAACAGATATACTGGTAGTAATAATCTTTTGAGACACATTTTAAATATACAGAAATACATATTCTTTTTCTCTTTTTCGTATGTGACTGTGAAAATAGTCTATTGAAAATTTAAGTGTAGTCACTAGAGCGCTCCAGCTGAATGAATGATCATTGCTGTTTATTTCTAATGCATGTCATGCTGTTTACGATAATATTTTCCAGCTGCATTGATCATGCCAAGCCAACATTACATCTCACTATTTCCCTACCCCATGCAGCTATACTGTGCCCCTTTGGGCCATTATAACCATTTTCTAGCTCGTCAACTTGTAATAAATGTAAATGAAGCTGAAATTTGAAATTATATTGCATATCATATTTTAATAAAGAACAGTTCCATGATGTTTTTTGGAGAAACATTTGCTTTTGATAACCAGAATATTCAAGGAAATCACAATCTCTTTTTTTCCCTTTAATTATTTGCTTTATTAAAACACACACAGCAAATGGGTTTGAATGAGAGCATACACTTTGTACACATTAAAGGGACATTCAACACCAAAATTGTTATTGTTTAAAAAGATAACGCCTTTAATACCCATTGCACAACCAACATTGTTATATTACTATACTTTATAACATCTAAATCTCTGCCTATTTCTAAGCCACTACAGACAGCCTCTTATCACATGATTTTTTATTAGCTTTTCACAACAAGACACTTATTATTATTATTATCAGGTATTTGTAGAGCGCCAAAAGATTCCGCAGCGCTGCAACAGATTCTAATTAATTTGAGCCATATAGATAACATTGTGCTCAAGCCGGTTGAGTTCTGGCTAACATTGCACTAATTGGCTGACATGCAAGTCAATAAATAATAAATAAATAGCCATGTGATCAGGGGGCTGTCAAAAGAGGCTTAGCTACAAGGTAATCACAGAAGTTAAAAGTATATTAATATACCGTAACTGTGTTGGTTGTGCAAAACTGGGGAATGGGTCATAAAGGGATTATCTATCTTATAAACAAACAAAAAAAATTGGGAGTTGACTGTCCCTATAACCCATCAATAACCCATCAAGGGAATATACTGTATGTGTGCAGTTCTCATATGTTCTGTCTTTCTTTTTTCCCCTAACCCAATGTTTTCCTTCCTGTTCTCCCTCTCTCTTCTGCTCCTCCATCTGTTGTTATTCAGTCCTCTCTCTTTTTAGGACTTTCTCATTTTCCTTCACTCCTTTACTTTTGCCAGTTTGTTTTCAGTCTACCTGTCTCTTTCTCACTAAAAATAACCTGTATTATTTCTACTTAATCTGTGTCTCTCTTAAGTAAATTATGCTTCTTTTCACATGAAAAACCTTACTGGTTATTGAAGTCTTGTTGCCAGCTGGTGTATTTAGCTTTTGTGCTGCCCTAGGCACTGGGAAATGTTCTGCAATTTTACCTCCTTCATATTTGCATAATATTTTCTCACAACTGGAGGCCAGGGATGCCTATAGGGGGTGCTGCTTTTCCACTAGACAATCAGGGATTACTGATTTGTAAAGTAATTATATAAACGATTTGATAAAAGTAAATTGGAAAATTGTTTAAAATTACATGCCCTATCTGAATCATGAAAGTTTGTTTTGGACTAGACTGTCCCTTTAATCTACTTTTTACCTCTAGGACCACCTGTATCTAAGCCTCTGCAGACTGCCCCTTATCTCAGTGCCTTTTACAATCTTGCATTTAGCCAATCAGTTTTGGACTGGTTCCTGTATAAACATGATCTTTCTCCATGGAAGTGAGCACAATGTTATCTATAAGGCACACATGAACTAGCACTGTCTGGCTGCTGCGCAAGATTTAAAAAGCTAATAAAAAGAACTAAGATAAAGGGCAGCCTGCAGGGGATTACAAATATTAAAATTTATAAATTATAAAGTGTATTAATATAACAATGTTGGTTATGCAAAGCTGGTAAATGGGTAGCAAATTCATTGGGGCCCATTTATCAAGCTCCGTATGGAGCTTGAAGGGCAGTGTTTCTGGCGAGCTTTCAGACTCGCCAGAAACACCAGTTATGAAGCAGCGGTCTAAAGACCACTGCTCTATAACCTGTCCGCCTGCTCTGAGGAGGCGGACAGAGATCGCGTGAAATCAACCCGATCGAATACGATCGGGTTGATTGACACCCCCTGCTGGTGGCCGATTAGCCTGGAATCTGCAGGGGGCCGCATTGCACCAGCAGTTCACAAGAGCAATACACTCTCCGCATTCAGCGATGTCTGTCGGACATGATCCGCTGATCGAATCATGTCGGACAGACATTTGTTAAATAGGCCCCATAATCTATCTTTTTAAACAATGCAAAAAAAATCAAGTAAACTGTCCCTTCAAAATACTGGAATTGTCATTGTCACTATAGGAGTGCTTGTTTATATATATATATATATATATATATATATATATATATATATATATATGAGTTAAAATAATTACAAAAATAATTATATACATGAAGAAACATATGATAACTGTCAATGCATATGATAATTAGAGATTGCTGAGTGTGTGAATAGAATAATATGGAACTCTGTTTTGTTTTTGTTTTTTAAATGTTGCATTTAAAGGAGCATAAAAGGGACATGAATGCTAGAATTACACTTTAATGCTTTAGAGTATGCACTTGGAAAAAAGGGCGGACATGATTCGCTAAAGCAAATCATGTCCACCCTGCATTACTAAATGCCAACAGCATACGCTGTCGGCATTTAACATTGCACAAGCAGTTCTGGTGAACTGCTTGTACAATGCCGCCCCCTACAGATTCACAGTCCAGGGGGTGTTAATCAACCCTATCGTATGAGATCGGGCGGATTGATGTCCGCAGCCTCAGAGGCAGCGGACTAATTAAGGAGCAGTGGTCTTAAGACTGCTGCTTCTTAACTCCTGCTTCCGGCAGGCGGAATCAGCTGCATATAGCAGCATTCGGGGGTTAGTAAATCGGCCCCATAGTCTTCAAGACACATGATCACTTCTGACCCTAACTAGGTATGCTCTTCCACAAAGAGTACCAAGAGAAGGAAGGCAATTTGATAACAGAAGTAATAGAATTAAGTTTTTTAATTGCATGCTGAATGACAAAGGTTTAATTTTACCATCCATGTCCCTTTAAATCAAAATGAAATATCCTTTTGGAATCATTCAATGTTTAATTTATCATAGTTTATAAAAAAGTAACCTTTTTAAATACTCATAAAACTTTTTTTTATTGCAATTTACTGATACAAGTAATGCATAAATAAGTAAGAGTTTGATGAAGGCACGCCCTTGTATAAATATGTTACTATGGGATTACAAATTATGAATCCTGAGGTTTTCAATAACTACTTTACCACAGAGATTCAAAATAATTTTTTTTAGATTTAAGTCCTCATGAACAAGCTATATATATAGCTGTGTGTGTGTTTATATGTATGTAAATACATATATATATACATAAATACATCTGTACACATATATACATATTTAGACGTGTAGTGTTTATCAGATAGTGTTTGTATGAGTGTGTAGAATTATGCTAAGGGGCAGATCAATTCTTTATCATTCTATCCCTTCCCAACTACTTTTTCAGTTCAGAAAATGATTTCTGTCTGGGATTAAGCTAAACATTGCAGTAGCTGTACTCTATAAATTAATCAGTCCCCATGCAAGCCCATGCTAGGGGGACCTCTTGTTCTAGCAAAGCTGTCAGCTCACTGCTGTATCAATACATAATATTATTATTTATCATTTCTTTTTCCTTCAATAAGATATATTTTCAGCCCCATGTTTATTAGTGCATATATTTTCTTTATCCTAGTGTTGCTCCAATTGTAAATAAATAAAAGTGTAAATCACAATAAAAAGTACAAAAAGTAAATAAATAAACTTAATATTAAAATAAAGGTGTAGCATTACTCACACTGAAATTTCTTCCATTTACCAAGATAATCATATTATAAAGCTAAATATCAAAGGTGCAGGGAATACAGGTGTGAAAGCTCACCTTGTGGCAGTACCTACCAGTGTATTTTCTTCTTCAAGGGTGCATGGTAGGAGGGTCAAGGCTGCAACCATGTTGTGAGTCAGGCCACCTTCTGAGTAGAGTAGGGGGAGTCTCTGAAAACTTGCCCTGGCTCAGAAATGGGCCAGATCTCCCGACTGGAACATTTACATTTCCTGTGCATCTATTTATTAATCTCAGCTCTAAAAAGTTTCCTAAGTATAATACAAGCACCTTAAAGGAATAGAAAGGTCAAAACTGAAATGTGCATGAACGTATTTCAATTTAAAATAGAAGCATTTTTGCAATATACTTCCATTAGCAAAATATGCTTCTAGTAAAAATTATTATTGTTTTTCTGCGGTATACGCACATATCCTGTGAGAGCCTTGCACCAGTATTTAAGCTCAGATAGATGGAGATGCTGTGTATTGCTTGTGTGAAGACATAATTTGTGTCATAGAAGCCACCATTGACTCCATTGAATATTGGTGCAAGGACCCTCACAGGATATGTGCGTATGCCACAGAAGATCAATGAAGTGCATTGCAAAAATGCTTCTATTTCACATTGAAATACATTCATGCACAGTTCAATTTTGACATTTCTATCCCTTTAACCCCTTAACGACACACGTCGTGCAGGGTACGTCATACACAAACTGGTCGTTAAAGGGACAGTCAAGTCCCAAAAAAACTTTCATGTTTCAAATAGGGCATGTAATTTTAAACAACTTTCCAATTTACTTTTATCACCAATTTTGCTTTGTTCTCTTGGTATTCTTAGTTGAAAGCTAAACCTAGGAGGTTCTAATGCTAATTTCTTAGACCTTGAAGGCCACCTCTAATCTAAATTCATTTTGATAGTTTTTCACCACTAGAGTAGTAGAGGGCATTAGTTCACGAAACTTTCATAACATTGCGCTCATGCACGTGAATTTACCATGGAGACAGCTCTGATTGGCTAAAATGCAAGTCTGTCAAAAAAAAAAAAAACTGAAATAAGGGGGCAGTCTGCTGAGGCTTAGATACAAGGTAATTACAGAGGTAAAACGTGTATAATTATAACTGTGTTGGTTATGCAAAACTGGGGAATTGGTAATTAAGGGATTATCTATCTTTTAAAACAACAAAAAATCTGGTGTTGACTGTCCCTTTAAAGATCAACAACGTATCCTGATCACTTCCAGCCGCTTTCAAGGTATTGCTGTGATGCCTCGATATTGAGGCATCACTGCAATACCTTTTTTCAAACACCAATGCAGAGAGAGTCAATCTGTGTCACTCTCTTTATTATCTATCATTGGTGGTTGGGAGCCATTGCAGGGAGGCAGGTGCGCAGCGAGTTTTGGCTAGCAGTGGGAAATCACTCCCGGGTGCGCGCTGGAGGCGGGGGCGTGTGCCCGCGATCTGCTGTTAGAAAGTGGTGGAAGAGGGTTGTGGGAAAGGAGGGGGGAATAATGTTTGGAAAGGGATCTGGGAGGGAGAGAGGGGTGGATATTGAGGGGGGCAGCTACACTACAGAAAAAGCGGGGTTTATTTAAAAAAAAAAAAAAAAAATTTGATTGTAAAGTGGGTACTGGCAGACAGCTGCCAGTATCCAAAATGGTGGTAAAAAGTTAGTGGGGGGAGGGTTATAGAGCTCTTTGGGGGAGCTCAGGGCAATTGGTTGGTAAGGGGGATCCTACATTGCAGAAAGTATATAATTTTTTTAAAACAAATAAAAAGAAACAAACAAAAACTTTTTATTTTTATACTGGCAGACTTTCTGCCAGTACTAAAGATGGCGGTGACAATAGTTAGGTGGGGGAGGGAAGAGAGCTGTTTGAGAGGGATCAGGGAGGGATCAAGGGGTGGGATGTGCCAGGAGGGAGGCTGATCTCTACACTAAAGCTAAAATTAACCCTTCAAGTTCCCTACAAGCTACCTAATTAACCCCGTCACTGCTGGGCATAATACAAGTGTTTTGCGCAGCTGCATTTAGCAGCCTTCTAATTACCAAAAAGCAATGCCAAAGCCATATATGTCTGCTAATTCTGAACAAAGGGGATCCCAGAGAAGCATTTACAACCATTTGTGCCATAATTGCACAAGCTGTTTGTAAATAGTTTCAGTGAAAAACCTAAAGTTAGTGTAAAAGTGATCGTTTTTTTTTTTTAATTTGATCGCATTTGGCAGTGAAATGGTGGCATAAAATATGCTAAAATGGACCTAGATCAATACTTTAGGTTGTTTACTACACTACACTAAGCTAAAATTAACCCTACAAGCTACCTAATTAACCCCTTCACTGCTGTGCATAATACAAGTGTGGTGCGCAGCAGCATTTAGCGTATCCCAGAGAAGCATATACAACCATTTGCGCCATAATTGCACAAGCTGTTTGTAAATAATTTCAGTGAGAAACCTAAAGTTTGTGAAAAAGTTTGTGAAAAAGTTTGTGAAAAGGTTAGCGATTTTTTTTTTAATTTGATCGCATTTAGCATGAAATATACCAAAATGGGCCTAGACCAATACTTTGGGTTGTCTACTTAAAAAAAATATATATATATATACATGTGAAGGGTTATTCAGGGATTCCTGACAGATATCAGTGTTACAATGTAACTATCGCTAATTTTGAAATAAAATGGTTTGGAAATAACAAAGTGCTACTATAACTTGCAAAAAAAGCAAAGAACATGTAAACAGTGGGTATTTCTAAACTCAGGACAAAATTTAGAAACTATTTAGTATGGTTGTTTTTTGGTGGTTGTAGATGTGTAACAGATTTTGGGGGTCAAAGTTAGAAAAAGTGTGTTTTTTTTTCAATTTTTTCATCATATTTTATATTTTTTATAGTAAATTATATGATATGATAAAAATAATGGTATCTTTAGAAAGTCCATTTAATGGTGAGAAAAACAGTATATATTATGTGTGGGTACAGTAAATGAGTAAGAGGAAAATTACAGCTAAACACAAACACCGCAGAAATGTAAAAATAGCCCTGGTCCTTAAGGGTAAGAAATTGAAAAATGGCCTTGTACTTAAGGGGTTAATTGTGCTATACTGTTCTTGTTTTCTATTCTCTAAGCCGTAAACCAGACAGAAATTTCTGCAGAATGTCACATTACTAGGAATCAAGCCTTCCTGTAATAAATGGGTCATTTTTATTCAGCAATCTTTTTTTAAGAGATAGAGAAGTCAAAATAGAAATGTGCATGAATACAATTAATTTATTTATTTTTTTAAACAAAAAAGCATTTTTGCAATAAGTTTCCATTAGCAAAAATGCTTCTAGTAAAAGTTATTACTGATTCAGCGGCATACGCACATATGCTACGTAAGACAGGAGGATAAGGATTCAAACATTGTGCCTTTGCTACCGGGAATTTCAGAGAAGAACTTGCTCAAAATACCAGAAATCTTTTAGCATTTTTGCTGTCACTCCATTTAAACAGAAATAGAGCCTTGTTTTTTTGTTTTTTTTTACCTGTCAAAACTATATATTGTTTTTAAGTAGACAACCCAAGCGAGATATTGATCTAGGGCCATTTTGGTATATTTCATGCCACCATATCCCCGCAAAATGCAATCATAAAAAAAAAAATCGTTAACTTTTTCACAAACTTTGGGTTTCTTGCCGAAATTATTTACATACCACATGTGCAATTATGACACAAATGATTGTAAAAGCTTCTCTGGGATCTTCTTTGTTCAGAAATAGCAGACGTACATGACTTTGCCTTTGCTTTTTGTTAATCAGAATGCTGCTTGTTGGACCGGCCACCCGCCTCCCGGTTTCCCTCCCACACTTTCACGCCGGCACCAGCAGATGATCGCTACTAACGGTAACACACACAGTGCCACCATCTGTAACAATCGGGCATCTTCCTTGATATGAAACCTGATCACTGATCATGCTCCGGTTTCAGATGCAGGCAGATGACTGGAGCTCAGGATGTATATATAAGTAAAACTAGCTCTACCAAAACTAGGAAGAGTAGATAGGTGCGCCAAAAGTGATATATGGATATAATTTTTTTTTAAATAAAATAAATAAAATAAAAATAAAAATAAAAAATGATAAAAAAAATCAAAAATTAAAAACACAATAAAACACAATTAAAACACAATTAAAACACAGTATATATGTGATTAGACAAATTCAATGTCCAAAATATGAAATATTTTCCCTAGTGGGGGATTTGAGAGTGGTAGAAACTAATTTCACTTTGTTCCTTCTTTAGCTAGTTAATAGTCCCAAACTGTGTAGAAAGATAATTCGCAGGCAGCTCTTCATAAAGTGAGATGGCCACTCACTGTGACGTTAAACCTATATAAAAATAAACAAAGAGAAGGCGCCCATAGCGTAGTAGGTTCAAAAATTACACAATATGGTAAAAAGTGATGAAGGTGCACTCACATTTAGGAGAGCACTATCAAGTGCTGTACAGGCAGACCAGAAATGTTAGAGTATGCTGGCTAACTCTCTCTCCCTCTCTCTCAATGGCAACAGCTTGTGTGGTGTTATTTATTTGGTGATGCAATGCCAAGTGCTATAAACGCAGGCCAGATATTCAGGAGTAGTCTGGCTAACTATTTCACTGTGTCAGGAACATCAGTAGGGAGTGTCTCAGTCTTAGGTGCAATAGGATCCAAACGATTGCCAAGGGTTTCTCAATATGATGATAATACCAAAAGCAGGAATCCCATAAAAATGTGTATAAAGCTCAGTTTTGATAAAAATAGGGTACTTTAATATCAAAGCTAAAATACAGCGACGCGTTTCTCAGTGATACACTGTTTCATCAGGATTAGCTTTATAGACATTTTTATGGGATTCCTGCTTTTGGTATTATCATCATATTGAGAAACCCTTGGCAATCGTTTGGATCCTATTGCACCTAAGACTGAGACACTCCCTACTGATGTTCCTGACACAGTGAAAGAGTTCACCAGACTACTTCTGAATATCTGGCCTGCGTTTATAGCACTTGGCAGTGCATCACCAAATAAATAACACCACACAAGCTGTTGCCATTGAGAGAGTTAGCCAGCATACTCTAACATTTCTGGCCTGCCTGTACAGCACTTGATAGTGCTTTAAGTTCATATAAGGATATATGGATTCTTTCCTGGGAATCTTCAAACTCCTGATCTCTCTTGTTTCATCCTCATAGAAAAGAAATAGAAATATGCCACATAGCGTAACTCTGTAACCGTATTCAATGCAGAGTATGTGTATACAAATGATTACTCACATGGGATGGAGCTTTAACCAAGCTCAGGTGAATGCGCACACCCACTTTATACTGTTGGGTAAACAGTTGCTTTCACAGGATATTTAAAATAAAAGGATTTATTAAAATACAAGTATAAAAAGCGTCTCAAGAACTGCCAAAACACCATATATAACAGGATTGGGCAATACAATTACAGTTATTGCAACAAGTGAGCTAAACACAATACTATAGACCGTGGTGAGGAATGCAGAAACTTAACCACAAAAACTCCCACTTAAATGTCCATCATATGTTTCTCTCCCTTTAGGTGTGCAGGTACTTGAATAGACGCCAAGCAAAGATATATCCGACGTACGTTTCGCTAATAAGCTTTCTCAAGGAATGGTGTTCGCATGTCCAAAGATCTTATTTAAATCCTTAGGATCCGTTAAAACCGGATATCCGGTATCTAGTCCTCCATTTTGAAAGTGGGCATATCATCCCACCCGAGGTCAATATCTGGCTGTCTTAGAGTACAGGTTTTTTTTAAAGTAAATATATATGCAAACATCGGTTAAGGGCAATATTGTTTAACAGACAATGTATACTAAAGACATTTACTGCAAATAATCGTATCATACAAATCTAATGTGTACCATATCGGTAAATAGCATTCACATTTATTGTGTACCATAACGGTAAATGACATTCACATTTATTTTGTACCATATCGGTAAATAACATTCACATTTATTGTGTATCATATCGGTAAATAACATTCACATCGTCCTATCACTTTTTGTTATTCTTATGTATCTATTGTATATAGATAAAACTAACATACATTAATATTGAAAATCTAGATCGGACTTTGGTATCTCACTGATAGCATCCAGCAAAGGGTTTTTTTTTATTATGTATATATATATAAACAACTTATTAATATTCCACTGATTCTGGTTCTAATTCTTTTATAACCCTATTCAAAAGAGGGAATGTGTCAAGATATATAATCACATAGTCGCAAGTTGAATGTATTATCACCACCTTGCTACTAATGTTACAAATACCTTATCAGCACAACTTAGTTTTATTCATTTATATCATCCAACAGCAATCAATCTTCATTGCATTCCAAAGAATTATTGAAGGATATACTAGTGATATGCTTATAATGAATAAAATGAATAAAACTAACTTTTATTTTAAATATCCTGTGAAAGCAACTGTTTACCCAACAGTATAAAGTGGGTGTGCACATTCACCTGAGCTTGGTTAAAGCTCCATCCCATGTGAGTAATCATTTGTATACACATACTCTGCATTGAATACGGTTACAGAGTTACGCTATGTGGCATATTTCTATTTCTTTTCTATGAGGATGAAACAAGAGAGATCAGGAGTTTGAAGATTCCCAGGAAAGAATCCATATATCCTTATATGAACTTTATACACATTTTTATGTTTTATTTCTTTATCACATTTTTATCACATTTATCTCGCAATCTTTCTTTTTTGTGATACTATGGTATTTGTTATCACTTGATAGTGCTTTGCTAAATGTGAGTGCACCTTCATCACTTTTTATCATATCTTGTCATTTTTGAACCTACTACGCTATGGGCGCCTTCTCTTTGTATATATACATCATGTGGTATGAGGAGCTTTGTACTGTATGGTGTATATATACGCCCAAATGGGTTAAGGGGTTAAAGAGAGATTTTAGTGGTGTGTATTGTGTCAGTGTAGACTTCATTTGTATTATACAAGCCACATCTCTCTGAGATGCTGTGGTATTTGAATGCTGGTACATGGAGAACTCACAGCATATGTGTGTATGCCACTTACGCACTTTGGAGCCCTTTCCACTCAACTACCTTAAAACTTGAAACATAATTTTTAATCAATTTTAATATTTTATACATTTTTTTAGTGTGTATTTAATATAAATATTTTACATTCCAATGGTCATTACATAGTAGAAAATGTTCTTTGTATTTTTAAATACCGGTATATATTCCTTTATATAGCTGTACATATCTATACCTGTATATATTCATATAGATATATAGGATGTATATATATATATATATATATATATATATAGTTGTGTTTTTTTTTGTTTTTTTTTACCAAACAAACATCAGATATATATATAGAAATATATTTTTAAAAATAAAAAGAACATGCTCTTTTATGTGAAGAACATTGGAATGTAAAATATTCATAGCTACCTTCGGGTTTAGCACTGTAGGTGTAATGAGGTGCCAGGTTAGCGTGACCGATAAGTGTTAGTTCTTTTTTTACTTTATTGAAGTCTATGGGAGGAAGTTAACTCGGTTGCGATATCTGCAGTCCAGCTATTAGCGTGCATCGGTTTTCGCCTGCACAAAAAAATTTAATTTCAACTTGTAATATGCGCGCTAACCCGCCCACGTTAAAAGCTTACTTTGCACAGGCGAAAAACTTATTTAGCTTTCCACTTGTTATCTGGCCCTATATTTTTTAAATGATTACGTTTGGTGATTTGAAACTTTATGTAAAGTTACAGAACTGTCAAAGTTAAAACGTAATATAGAAGAAATGTGACTTTTTAGCATCTGTACTTATAAGTATAAAAATGTGATCTAGATTGTCAGCTAGCAAAAACCTCATAGCATTATTTAAATTAAAAGATTGTATTTGAGAGAGGATCTGAATTGCATTGTTCTCAATCACACTACTGCTTACTCCTGTAAAGATGCACTATCAGTACCTTGTCAAACACCTCTGGTGAGCCAATGTTAAAAAAGGCATATGCGTGTAGCCACTAATCACCAGCTAGCTCCCAATAGTGCATGCTGTTTCTGAGCTTGCTTAAATATGCCTTTCAACAAAAGATACCAAGAGAACGAATAAAATGAGATTATAGAAGTAAATTAGAAAGTTGTTTAAAATAACATGCTCTGTCTGAAAGGGTTTCATGTCCCTTTCAAGCATTTTCAAGGAGTTTATTAGCAAAAATTTCAAATCATTAAAGAATTAATCCCCCCCCACCACACAATCAGGGGCAGCAGGTGCACGTACTGCCAATGAACAGTTTCCTGCTCAGGAGCTGCAATGCTTTGGGAACTCAAGCAAGATTTTACCTTTGTGTTTAAACCTCTTGCAGGAGTTAATGCATAGTGAGATCAGATCAGTAATAAAAACATATGCTGTGATGAAAGGGAGCATCTATTTTTTTATGTCAGAATGTTCCTTTGAGTCCTAACGATGTCGCAAATTATCTCAGGTGCTGATTACGGCTCAAAGCCGTCACTAGCACTCACCCACCTTGAGGGCAATCTGGGGCTCCCACCCCGGCGATCTGGCCTGTATAGTGAAATGCATCACCGGGGCTTCACGTTTTGTGTGGTGACATCACACGCAATGACGTGATGATGTCAACGCGCAACTTTATTTAAAAATTACAATGAACAGTATAGGGAAATGGGGGCATGCTGCTTAGAAGCCTGTATCTCCGACATCTAAGCAGCTACAGACCCCCAAGACCCTTTGTTGGAAAGGTAATTGCCTAACCTTTCCAACTGTATAAGTCTTGAGGATCTGAAAAAAAAAAGGAAAATAAATATATATTTAAAAAAATAAAAACCCTCACATCCAGCTTAGCACCCAGGTGGAAAATTGCTTAGCACTCAAAGGGTTAATGCGCGGTTAAGGAAGCAGTATGTATATAACTTAACCTAGTAGTGCCATAATATGGTTGACCTCATATTTAACCACTTCAATGTACTTTGGTGCCATCAACTTTAAAGGGACAGTAAACACGTTGAGACTGTAAATGTTTAACAATGTGTAGCAAAGAAAAAAGTATATATACTGTTATTATTTATTTGCTCCCTTTTTCTATTATTTAGCTGTGTCTACTCTAGTAGCATCTCCGTATTGGCTCCTCCAAATAATTGGTTGATGAAGTTTGGCTACTGAAAAGCAACTGCAGCAAACTCAGTGTCAATGCAGTCTAGATTACAAATGGAGTGCAATCCAGTTTGTTATGTTGCATTCAGCAAGGCTGTGACACATTGCAAGCGGAGCAGAGCCCAGCGTGTAGATGAGGCTGTTCACGCTCAGTGTGTCCTGCCTTTTCATCTCTGAGCACTCTGCTGCATCAGGTCGCGTAGCTGAGCGTGCAGAGATGAAATATTGTAACTTCAGAAGCGATGCGACATGGTGCGAAGCAGCTGCTTCGCCTCGCGCCACATCGCTTGCAGTGTGTCACAGTCTTTATGCTAACAATAACACACAATCTGGTATTACAAGTGAATGTAAACATTTTACCCAAAACATCTTAACTCAGCCAAACTTTTTTTAAAAGAACCATTAAATACAGTCGAATTGCACAATCCACAAATGCATAATAGAAAGACAATGCACTTACTCTAAATTTCAAATGAGTAGTAGATTTTTTCTGACAAATTTCAGTTAGTTCAATCTTCCTTACCCCCTGCATCATGTGACAGCCATCAGCCAATAACAAAATGTGTATTCTTGTACATATATACAATTAATTTTTGCACATGCTCAGTAGGAGCTGGTGACTCACAAAGTGTAAATATAAAAAGATTGTGCACATTTTGATAATGGAAGTGAACTGGAAAGTTGTTTACAATTGCATGCTTTATCTGAATCATTCAAATTTAATTTTGGCTTTTAGTGCTTCTTTAATGGCTAGCACAGAGTCGTATTAGCATGTTCATTGTGCTTTTATTACAAGTGGTAAGTTAAGACCTGAAGTAAATATTATTAATAGTATAGCACATAACTATATAAAGAACTCCACTACTCGTGCACCATTGGCTTACCACACCCTCTGCTTAGCGCACCATCGCCTTGGTGATAGAATGATATCCATCATGAATTATGCTCTACTTGTAATCTAGGTCCTATAACATAACCTTCCTTGACAAATAATCTGTTCTCTTGCACAAAAATAAATCATTACATGTTTATTTATTACTTTTTCTAATTCTAAATCTTTGAATTTGTATGTGTCATCCATGTATCCTCAAAATAAACAAACTTTCAGGGAAATTAAATATTAATAGAAACAGTTCCAGTATTTAAATACGATATCCAAAAAGAACATTGTGAAATAGAGTCATAAACTAATTAGATTGATACCACAGGTATAGAAAAACAACCAGAGTGTTTATTTATTTAATTATGAATTGGTCAATCATATGGAAGCAGAAAGCACGTTTCAGGTTCATTGAGTTGACGCTGTGCAATGCCACATGCTGAGTTAGGATCTGAGGAGTTTGGCAACAACATCACCTTGAGTTCAAACAGCAAGTACATCTGTGCTCTGGTGATAGGATAATGGTCTTCATTACATATTTGGCTCAGAGCACCTGGGTACATCCTGGGAAGTCAGCCCAGGGCAACCATCCTGATTGATATAAAAATTAACAGCACTCATTAAAACTAATGATACTATTCAAACCATTCAGACATGTAATGAATATATTTGGTAAATAAATGGAAAGTATTCCAGGGCAGGCACAAGTTCATTGACTCCGCTTTTAATACTTTCTGCCAGTATTTGCACCATAATAATCAGTCTAATATATAACTCACAGTTGTTGTTTTTCCCCCAAAATTAAGGATCTATTTATAGAATAAACTTATATTAAATTGGATGTTTAAATTGAGTAAAATCATTCATAGTTTAAATGTGTAGACCATTGTCTTGCAGAGAGGCACATTAACAAGATAATATATTGCAATTTGTTACAGGATACATTGCATGTAATATGCCTACAGTTGTGTGGGAGGTATAATGATCAAGCAATTATTTAATAGGATTTAATCTTTTAAAGTGTTGTAAGAAAAATAAATAAATGATGTAGTCACTTAATAATGTCAAGCTGCAATACTCAAGAGATGGTAACACACTAGGGGCAAGATTACAAATGTGGCGTTGCCCGCAAAAGCCGCCAACGCCGGTTTTTACGTGGTTTTGGTATCACATATTACTCCATTTTCACTTCGCCACACATTGGCAGGTGCAGCAAGCCTTGCGCTGAGTATGTGAGCGCCGTAACTACCTGAAAATAGTAACTAACACCTAACGCATGAGCAATATCTATCTACCTCCTGAAAATAACTAACACTTAACACATGCGCAATATCTATCTACCTGTCAACCGCAATTACCCCACCGCAATAATTAATAAAGTATATTAACCCCTATTCCACCACCCCCCACATCGCAATAAACCTAATAAATGTATTAACTCTTAATCCGCCATTAACCCACATCGCAATAAACCTAATAAAACTATTAACCCCTAATCTGCCATTAACCCACATCGCAATAAACCTAATAAAACTATTAACCCCTAATCTGCCAATAACCCACATCGCAATAAACCTAATAAAACTATTAACCCCTAATCCGCCATTAACCCACAACGCAATAAACCTAATAAAGCTATTAACCCCTAATCCGCCAAACCCCCACAACGCAAATAACGAATTAAATTACTAAGCCCCCTAACCTAACACCCCCTAAATTAACCCCAATTACTTAAATTAAAAAATACTAAGTTACAATTAAAATAAAAAAGCTAACATTATTTAAAAATAAAAAATCTAAAATTAAATTAATCTAAAATTACCAAAAATAAAAAAGTCTAACATTACAGAAAATAAAAAACAAAATTATACAAAATAAAAAAATGAAACCTAATCCCTATGGAAATAAAAAAGCAAACTACCAATAGCCCTTAAAATGCCCATTTGTTGGGCATTGCCCTAAGTTAAACAGCTGTTTTACCTTAATAAATACTAAGTCCCCCCTCTAACAGTAAAACCCCCCACCCACCAAACCCCCCAAAATAAAAACCTAACACTAAAAAATCCTAAACTACCCATTGCCCCTAAAGGGGCATTTGTATGGGCATTGCCCTTAAAAGGGCATTCAGCTCTTTTACTGCCCGTAAAAGGGCATTCAGCTCTTTTAAGAGTGCCCAATAAATCCCTATTCTAAAAAAAAAAAAACAATAAATAAAAAAAATCCTAACTCTAACCCCCAAATAGGTACTCACCGTTCCTGAAGTCTGGCGGTGAAGGTCCTGTTCCAGGCGGTGAAGTCTTCTTCCAAGTGGCCGACATCTTCTTCCAAGCGGGGACTACTTCCTTCTTCATCCAGCAAATTATATTGGCTATTTAAATCAGCCAATAGAATTTCAGTAGCTCTCATCCTATTGGCTGATTTGAACAGCCAATAGGATTTCAGTAGCTCTCATTCTATTGGCTGATTTGAATTTAAAAAAATCAAATCAGTCAATAGGAATGCAATGAAAGCCATTTTGAAAAGGCTCCCTTGCATTAAGATTCAGTATACAGCGGCGACCGTATAAAGAGGATGCTCCGCGTCGGATGTCTTCAGGATGGACCTGCTCCATGCCACCGGGATGAAGATACAAGACGCCACCAGGATGAAGATAGAAGATGCCACCTGGATGAAGATAAAAGATGCTGTCTGGATGGATGAAGACGGCGCCGCCTGGATGAAGAGCTCTCGCCGCCTGTCCGGACTTCAGGAACTGTAAGTGGATCTTCGGGGGTTAGTGTTAGGATTTTTTAAACTTTTTGAGTGGATTTTTTTTTAGTCTGTGCTTTTCTTAAAAGAGCTGAATGCCCTTTTCGGGGCAAGCAAATGATCTGAATGCCTTTTTCAGGGCAATGGGTAGCTTAGGTTTTTGTTAGAGTTAGGTTTATTATTTTGGGGGGTTGGTTGGATGGTGGTTTTTACTGTTGGGGGGGTCTTTGTGTTTTTTTACAGCTAAAAGAGCTGTTTAACTTAGTGCAATGCCCTACAAAAGGCCTTTTTAAGGGCTGTTGGTAGTTTATTGTAGACTAGGGGGGTTTTTGTTTTTTGTTTTTTTATATAGGGCTATTAGATTATGTGTAATTGTTTTTTATTTTTAATAATTTTGTTTGTTATTTTTCATAATTTAGTGTTTGTTATTTTTTGTAATTTAGTATTTTTTGTAATTAGATACTTTGTAATTTTTATAGTAGTGTTAGGATTTTTTATGTGTATTTTAGTTTTCTTTAATTGGTAGTTAGTTAAATTTTAGTTTAATAGTTATGTTAGTTTAATTGTTAGTTTAAACTTAGTTTTTTTAATTTGACAGCTAAGATTTAATTTAAGATAGGGAAATTGTAATTTTAATATAAAGTTAGGGAGCGTTAGGTTTAGGGGTTACTAGTTTAAATTAGTTTATTGCGTGTGGGGGGCTCTCGGTTTAGGGGTTAATATTTTAATTTAGTATATTTCGTTGTGGGGGGCTTGAGGTTAAGGGGTTAATAAATTTATTATAGTGGTGGCGGTGACAGGGAGTGGCAGAATAGGGGTTAATAACTTTAGTATAGTGGGGGCGATGTGGGTGGATGGCAGATTAGGGGCTAATAATATTTAAATAGTGTTTGCGATGCAGGAGGGCGGCAGTTTAGGGGAGTAATTATAGTGAAGACGATGTAGGGGAGCGGAAGAATAGGGGTAAATAAATTGTATTAGTGGCGGCGATGTCGGGAGCAGCAGATTAGGGGTTAATACATTTAATATAGTGTTTGCTATGCAGGAGGGCCTCGGTTTAGGGGTTAATATGTAGTTTATGGGTGTTAGTGTACTTTGTAACAGTTTAGTTATGAGTTTTATGTAACAGTTTTGTTGCGTAAAACTCATAACTACTTCTCTTAGATGGCGAAACGGATCTTGTCGTTATAGGGTGTAGCGCAAGCTTTTTAGCCTCACCGCAAAACTTGTAATGGCAGCGCTATGGCAATCCCATGAAAAACGTAATTTTTACGAGTGCGGGACTGACTTTGTGTTACAGGCTAAAAGGCTTGCGGTACAGCTATACCGACAAGACTTGTAATAGCTGCGTTGCTGTTTTAACGCTGAAATTACCATTTTTTCAGATTTTAAAGACAAACGCTCAACTAGTAATCTACCTGTTAGTTATTTGCGTTGTGGGGGGTTGGCAGAATAGTTTAAATTTTTTACTTTGCGGTGTGGGTTAATGGTGGATTAGTGGTGAATACATTTATTAGGTAGTTTGAGATGTTGGGGTTGGCCGATTTAGGGGTTAATACTTTTATTAGGTAGATAGTGATGTGGGTGAATGGTGGATTAGGGGTTAATAGTTTAATTAGGCATATAACGTTGTGGGGGGGTTGGTTTAGGGGTTAATACATCTATTATTAGTTGCGATGTGGGTTTGATTGCGGATATAGGGGTTTTACGTGTCGGGTTTATTTTTGGGAGGCGGGTTAGACTTTTGCGGGAGATTTGATATATTTTTTTTATTTTCTTAGGCACCAGCAATTTCTAAAGTGCCGTAAGTCACTGGTGACTCCAGAAATTTGTATTTACGCATATTTCTGGACCTCGCTAGTTTATCCGACTTACAGAACTTTATAAACTGCCGGCGCCGTATATGTGATACCCAGATGTGTGAGGTGACATTACAGGCGGCGCGAGTTTCAGCAGTTGCACTGAAACTTGCGCTGCATATGTAATCTCGCCCTAGTAATGTGAAACAAAATATAAATAACCCAAAGTTTCACTTTAAAAATAGCAACAGTATTAAATAGCTATTTAATGCTGCTGATATAACTTTTTAGTGAAATGTGATGAAGGGGAATAAAACTAGCTGAAGTTGGAAATAATAAAAAGGATTATATTTGCGGTACTTGATGTGTGTGCTATTAAAGGGACAGTAAAGTCGAAATTAAAGTTTCATGATTCATATAAAACATGCCATTTTAAGCCTCTGCAGACTGCCCCTTATCTCTGTTCTTTTGAAAGACTTGCAGTTCAACCAATCAGTGCTGACTCACATAACTTCACGTGAGTGAGCACAATGTTCTCTATATGACACACATGAACTAGCACTGTCTAACTGTGAAAAACTTTCAAAATGCACTGGATAAGAGCAGTCTTCAACGGAATAGAAATCAGTTTACGAACCTACCTAGGTTTAGCTTTTAATAAAGAATAAAAAGAGAACAAAGCAAATTTGATCATAAAACTTGGAAAGTTTTTTAAAATTACATGCCCTATCTGAATCATGAAAGTTTAATTTTTACTTGACTGTCCCTTTAACATCATTATAGTCTGACCAACCTTCTATGCTCTTGAAGATGTAAAAAAGATATTGCCAATCTGCTTTATGACATTTTATCATCTAAAGTCCGTTTTGGAAGTTTTGCAAGGTTTAATAATGTGCTGATTTTAACACCAATCTTTCTGACGAATAATGTTTCAATAAAGAAAAAGGAGAATACCTAATTATTTAGAATATAATATCTAGTTTCATTTAAATATTTTCAAAATTAGCATATAAATGTACACCAACTAGCTTCGTGTGATTGGCTATATTAAATCCAACCAATCACATGCTGGCTTCTTGTTTTAGATTTCTTGTTAAACACCAAGGTCTCTAGACTGGAACAAGGGATGACCAAAAAAATGGGACTATGACTGAAAAGAAGAGGATTGGATGTGAGATGTATTCAGAGTCAATAATGCAACAGTAAAATACACCTCATTATGTTAATAAAGAACAATGTTAAAGGGACAGTCAAGTCCAAAAAAAACTTTCATGATTTAAATAGGGAATGTAATTTTAAACAACTTTCCAATTTACTTTTATCACCAATTTTGCTTTGTTTCAATGCATTTTGACCACTAGAGGGCATAAGTTCATGTGTTTCATATAGATAACATTGACCTCATGCACGTGAAGTTACCCTGGAGTGAGCACTGATTGGCTAAAATGCAAGTCTGTCAAAAGCACTGAAATAAGGGGGCAGTTTACAGAGGCATAGATACAAAGTAATCACAGAGGTAAAAAGTGTATTTCTATAACAGCGTTGTTTATGCAAAACTGGGAAATGGGTAATAAAGGGATTATCTTTCTTTTTAAACAACAATAATTCTGGTGTTGACTGTCCCTTTAAATGTGTACACTTTGTTAGGTTCATATGTCTTGTTCCAGGTAGGACCCTCTTTTGCCTTCAGAACACCCTAAATTGTTCATGACATGGATTATCCCAGATGCTGAAACAATTCATTAGGGATTTTGATAAATGCCACATTTCTACCATCATGCTGTTCTAGCAGATTTTCTGCCCAAACATTTATGCTGCTCTACATCATGTTAAAGGACAAGTATTACATTGTGATCCGTGGATTGTTAGTGTTAATTGAACTAACTACCATGATCATGCTTTGTGACGTAACACATTATCCTACACCTGAAAAAGGGGCAAGTCGGAACAATACTTACACAGTGGCATTCAAATGATATTGGATTGGTATTAAATGGCCTAATGTGTGCTAATATAGTATTCCCCACTACCAGACAGTTTTGTTGGCAAAAGGGAGGATGAATTCATGAAATCATACTGTTCATACCAATGATTGTCCTTATCACAGCAGAAATTAGGATTCCTCAGAACAGGTGACATTTTTTTAAATTTTAATTTGTGAAGTTTTGGTGAACCAGTGTCCACTCATCTCCGTGTTCTTAGTTGAAAGCAGAGGGATCCTGTGTAGTGTTCTACTGCTTTAGCCCATGCTAAGGTTTGGTTATTTTGTGCATTCAGAGAAGCTCATTAAAAGGAAAAAAAAAGTACTACCTTGCTAGTTCAAGGCAAGCTGGCATTTTAAAGTTTAGGAGTGCTACATTAATAAATGTGGATGCACAGCACTACCTGAGACTACATTTTAGCTATAACTTGGCATTACAAACACAAATCAGATCTGCAAAATCTTATTTGAAGATGTTTTTGGAAAGACTCCAATATATATTGCAATTGAATTAAAGGGACATAGTACTCATATGCTAAATCACTTGTAACTGATGCAGTATAACTGTAAAAAGCTGACAGGAAAATATCACCTGAGCATCTCTATGTAAAAAAGGAAGATATTTTACCTTACAATTTCCTCAGCTCAGCAGAGTAAGTTCTGTGTAAAAAGTTATACTCAGCTGTTGCTCAGCTGCAGGTAAAAAAAAATAATGAAGAAATGAACAGCAGCCAATCCGCATCAGCAGTGCTGAGGTAATGAACTCTTTTACTGTGATTTAATGAGATTTGACTTAACCCTCATGAGATTTCAAAGTAAACTTCCTTAAACTGAATAGGGAAATAAGATGAGTGTGCACATAAGCTCACTCCCTTAGCTGTCCCGGCACAGACATACTGATTTGCTGCTTAGAACTTAGAAGTCCTTTACAATGGAATGTGGCTACTGAGGAATTTTTGAGGTAAAATATCTTTATTTTTTTACATAGAGATGTTCAGTTGATATGTTCTAGTCAGTTTTTTACAGCTATGCTGCATCACTTTTAAGTGTTTCAACATTTGGGTATCATGGCCCTTTAATTAAAATGTTCCTTATCGCTTGCCAATCAATTTCTTAATATACAAAGTGATGATCAATTGGTTTGTCAGTTTTCTTTTTTTTATACTTGATGCTAAAGCCATATATAGAAAATAATTAAATGTATTGTCCATGCTTTTCCTTAGCTGGCTTTCATGCATAAACAAATAGATTAATTGATTAAAAACATTTAAAAATGTTGTTTTATTTAAACAGAGGGTTCTTTCATTGAAAATGGAGCCAAACATTTTATGTTTAGCTGCCATAAAAATAAAATCTGTATTTTTCAAATTTGTTTTCTAGAGACGCACATTCAGCAGTATCGTTCACTGCCGAATGTGGAAGAAGGCAGCCACTCATGGTATTCGGGCTCTGTTCAGAGCCAGATATATTCTTGTGAAAGTGCAACACACTAAATCTTAATGGCACTTTCACAAAAATAACTCCGGCTACAAAAAGAGACAAACGCTACGAGCAGCCGCCCTTTTCCGCATTCGGCAGTGAACAAAACTGACGAATGGTAGTCTCTATTGATTACCACTTTAATGATTGAACAAATCATTTAAATAATTGTTGTTGATTAGTTCATTTGTCAGTTAGTAGATTTATTTAAAGTGCTTGTTATTCATTTGTGTCTAGATTAGACAACAAAATTGCTTTGTTGCTTAGCATCTCTAAACTAATAACATACTACACAGTGCACACAATACACATACAAATATGTAATAAGCTGTATAATTAACATCTATGTCAGAGCACTATATTGGGGTTGATCTAATGACCTATCTAATGTTTGTCAAAGAAAAACACCTTTGATGTGTATGGAGATTTTTGTACATAAATCATTTGATAAGTTTTTCTAAAAAGATTGCAATCAACTCCATTATTCTTTTCTTTCATGTAATTGGCAAGAGTCCATGAGCTAGTGACGTATGGGATATACAATCCTACCAGGAGGGGCAAAGTTTCCCAAACCTCAAAACGCCTATAAATACACCCCCTCACCACACCCACAATTCAGTTTTAAAAACTTTGCCTTCTATGGAGGTGGTGAAGTAAGTTTGTGCTAAGATTTCTACGTTGATATGCGCTTCTCAGCTTTTTTGAAGCCCGTTTCCTCTCAGAGTACAGTGAATATCAGAGGGATGTGAAGGGAGTATTACCTATTGAATGCAATGGTTTTCCTCACAGGGATCTATTTCATAGGTTCTCTGTTGTCGGTCGTAGAGATTCATCTCCTACCTCCCTTTTCAGATCGACGATATACTCTCATATTCCATTACCTCTACGGATAACTGTTTCAGTACTGGTTTGGCTATCTGCTATATGTGGATGGGTGTCTCCAGGTAAGTATGTTTTCATTACTTAGGACATGTTCTCAATGAACCCAAAAAACTCATTAATATCAAAGCTGAATAGTTTTGGAAGTAGTTTTTAGTTTGTTTTTAGTTATAGCTATTTTAGGGGGATATCTGTGTGTGCAGGTGACTATTACTGTGCATAATTATTAGGCAACTTAACAAAAAACAAATATATACCCATTTCAATTATTTATTTTTACCAGTGAAACCAATATAACATCTCAACATTCACAAATATACATTTCTGACATTCAAAAACAAACCAAAAACAAATCAGTGACCAATATAGCCACCTTTCTTTGCAAGGACACTCAAAAGCCTGCCATCCATGGATTCTGTCAGTGTTTTGATCTGTTCACCATCAACATTGCGTGCAGCAGCAACCACAGCCTCCCAGACACTGTTCAGAGAGGTGTACTGTTTTCCCTCCTTGTAAATCTCACATTTGATGATGGACCACAGGTTCTCAATGGGGTTCAGATCAGGTGAACAAGGAGGCCATGTCATTAGATTTTCTTCTTTTATACCCTTTCTTGCCAGCCACGCTGTGGAGTACTTGGACGCGTGTGATGGAGCATTGTCCTGCATGAAAATCATGTTTTTCTTGAAGGATGCAGACTTCTTCCTGTACCACTGCTTGAAGAAGGTGTCTTCCAGAAACTGGCAGTAGGACTGGGAGTTGAGCTTGACTCCATCCTCAACCCGAAAAGGCCCCACAAGCTCATCTTTGATGATACCAGCCCAAACCAGTACTCCACCTCCACCTTGCTGGCGTCTGAGTCGGACTGGAGCTCTCTGCCCTTTACCAATCCAGCCACTGGCCCATCCATCTGGCCCATCAAGACTCACTCTCATTTCATCAGTCCATAAAACCTTAGAAAAATCAGTCTTGAGATATTTCTTGGCCCAGTCTTGATGTTTCAGCTTGTGTGTCTTGTTCAGTGGTGGTCGTCTTTCAGCCTTTCTTACCTTGGCCATGTCTCTGAGTATTGCACACCTTGTGCTTTTGGGCACTCCAGTGATGTTGCAGCTCTGAAATATGGCCAAACTGGTGGCAAGTGGCATCTTGGCAGCTGCACGCTTGACTTTTCTCAGTTCATGGGAAGTTATTTTGCGCCTTGGTTTTTCCACACGCTTCTTGCGACCCTGTTGACTATTTTGAATGAAACGCTTGATTGTTCGATGATCACGCTTCAGAAGCTTTGCAATTTTAAGAGTGCTGCATCCCTCTGCAAGATATCTCACTATTTTTGACTTTTCTGAGCCTGTCAAGTCCTTCTTTTGACCCATTTTGCCAAAGGAAAGGAAGTTGCCTAATAATTATGCACACCTGATATAGGGTGTTGATGTCATTAGACCACACCCCTTCTCATTACAGAGATGCACATCACCTAATATGCTTAATTGGTAGTAGGCTTTGGAGCCTATACAGCTTGGAGTAAGACAACATGCATAAAGAGGATGATGTGGTCAAAATACTCATTTGCCTAATAATTCTGCACTCCCTGTAAAGTTTTAAATATATGTATTGTACTTATATTTGCCATGATTCAGGTTTCAGTATATTTCCTTTTGCAGACTGTCAGTTTCATATCTGGGAAATGCATTTTTTAGAAATGTATTTCTTAGCTGGGGTGTAGTCTTTTTTTCAATTGACTATCATTTTTCTAAATTGTGGGCAGAATTAGGCTCGCGAGGGCGCAAAATGCTAAAGTTTATTGCGTCATTCTTGGAGCGAGATTTTTTGGCGCGAAGTTACTTTAATTGACGCAAATTCATAATTTCTGGGGTCTTAGTTGACGCCGGGTCCTTTCACAAGGTGCGTCATCTATGACGCGAGTGTGTCATTTGGGACGTTTTTGGCGCCAAAATATATTTTTATGTTTGCTGTGCGTCATACTTGGCACCAAATATTTTCATTATTTTTTACCTCATTTCTATTTGCCTCTTTCCTTTCTCTATGTCAGAGGGCTGTTCTGTTTGCATTTTTTCCCATTCCTGAAACTGCCATATAAGGAAATTGATCATTTTGCTTTATATGTTGTTTTTTCTCTTACATTTTCAAGATGTCTCAATCTGTTCCTGTCTCAGAATTCACTGCTGGATCCCTGCTGCCTGATAACAGTTCTACCAAAGCTAAGTGCATTTGTTGTAAACTTGTGGAGATTATACCTCCAGCTGTGGTTTGTAATAGTTGTCATGATAAACTTTTACATGCAGATAATGTATCCATCAGTAGTAGTTCATTACCTGTTGCTGTTCCCTCAACATCTAATGCACAAGATATACCTGTAAATTTAAAAGAATTTATTTCTAATTCTATTCAGAAAGCTTTGTCTACCATTCCACCTTCTAATAAACGTAAAAGGTTTTTTAAAACTTCTCAACATACTGAATTATCCTTCTCTGATGAGGATCTATCTGATTCAGAAGATCCTGCCTCAGATATTGACACTGATAAATCCTCTTATTTATTTAAATTGAAGTATGCTGCGGAATCTGTTGGCGCTCTACAAGTATCCGATAATAATAATAATAAGTATATTCGTTCTTTTTTAAAAGAAGTGTTGATTACATTGGATATGGAGGAAACTAGTCCTCTTGATATTAAAACTAGTAAATGTTTAAATTCTATTTATAAACCTCATGTGGTAATTCCAGAGGTTTTTCCAGTTCCTGATGCTATTTCTGATATGATTTCTAAGGAATGGAAAAAGCCTGGTACATTTTTTATTCCTTCTTCAAGGTTTTAAAAATTGTATCCTTTGCCAGAAGTTAGATTGTAGTTTTGGGAAAAGATCCCCAAAGTTGATGGGGCTATATCTACTCTTGCTAAACGTACTACTATTCCTACGGAAGATAGTACTTCTTTTAACCCTTTAAGGACACAGCTTTCAGTTTGCTCAATGGTTTTATGACGGAAAATATCCGTCATATGTCCTTAAGAGGTTAAAGATCCTTTAGATAGGAAACTTGAATCTTATCTAAGGAAAGCTTATTTAAATTCAGGTCATCTTCTTTGGCCTGCAATTTCTTTGGCTGATGTTGCAGCTGCTTTAACTGCCATACTGATTAACGTTAACATTCACTAAGTTGACATATGTTTTGACTTCAATGTGAACTGAATATAAAAAAACATTTAATTGGTCCCCTGGACCTTAATGGGTACTGAAAGTGACCTACTGCTGCCCTAATGAAGGTAGCACAAAACAGTAATCTGACAGGCATGTAAACAAGAGAAAGTTGTAATTGTTTTTGACAGCCATGTTAATGACTATTAGCCTGTCAAAAACAATTACAAGCTTCAACGTAAATACCTTCATAGAGTTTACAAAATATTTAAGCTTCTTGAAATTTAAATAGAACATATGTAAGTGAACATTCAGATATCAAATTGTTTTGTAATTAAATTGTTTTTTTTATTATATTATTTTTAATTCTCTGAGCATTTAAAATGTTTGGATTTGTTTTAACTTGTTTGTGATAGGTATTTTTTTGTATCTCTAATTACCATTTAAAGTATTAAGGGAGTAACTACAGTGTTTTCAGAGGTCTAAATTGAGACAGGGACCACACTTCTATGGGGCCAATCTGGGTCCTGCATCATGTGTGGTCCCTCTGTATACCCAACTGCAAAATAGGCTCACTCTCACAGTTTAAGGAAACTGGATTTGCCTTTACAATATGGTGGCAGGGTTTCCAAGACGGCCGCCACAGTGTTGCGGTACAGAAAACCTGACACCAGTGAGGTTTTGTTATGTCTTGTTTAAAAAAAGATAATCCCTTTATTTACCATTCCCTGGTTTTGCATAACCAACACTGTTTTAGAAATATACTTTTTGCCTCTGTAATTACCTTATATCTAAGCTTCTGCTGACTGCCTCCTTAACTCAGATCTTTTGACAGACTTGCATTTTAGCCAATTAGTGCTGACTCTTAAATAACTTCACGTGCATGAGCACAGTGTTATCTATATGAAACACATGAACTAATGCCCTCTAGCTGTGAAAAAGTGTCAAATGCAGAGGCGGCCTTCAAGGGCTTAGAAATTAGCATATGAGCATACCTATGTTTAGCTTTCAACTAAGAATAACAAGAGAATAAAGCAAAATTGATGATAAAAGTAAATTAGAAAGTTGTTTAAAATGACATGCCCTATCTGAATCATGAAAGTTTAATTTGGACTTTACTATCCTTTTAAATACAATATAAATCAAATCTAATTATAATAGATCAGTCATTTAGGATTCAGGACCTGCAAATTTATACAACCTAATTTCACTTTCAATTACAACTGTGCTACTATGTCTGGTCACCCAGTCATAGCCATTTCCTTTTTGCGTTAGTTTTCACTAGTGCTATAGTGCATAAAGTCAGGAGGTACTAGCAGTATAAATGTTTTGCTGTTCCATATGATGGTTTGCAGAACGGAAATTTCTGTTAAACAAAATGTTTTACTTCTTTTGCACGCAGTGGAAACTGCAATAAATTTGAGCACATACATTACTGATCATAAACAGAATGTCTTTAAGGCTTAGCATTTGATTTGCTTCTATACATTGGTGACATTTGTAAAGTGAAGTTCTGCCAAAGATTCCAATTCATTAGCTGCTCTGGGCCAAAAGTTCTTCAATTATAGGTAATGCAGATTATTTTTTTCTGTTTTATTTTTTTAAAGTTTTTTCTTTTTTGTTGCCGGAGGATGAATATAAACATTCTAACTCTCAGAAACTGGAATAAAACAACATGTTTACCTATCTATCTTTTTATGAAAAACGTACTGTAAGAAGTAATAATGATTGTTTAAAAACACATCACAGTTCTGCAATATGAATTGTACCTTCTATGGCGCATATTTATCAAGCTCATAACTTGTCCGCCTGCTCTGAGACCGCGGACAGAAATCAACCCGATCGAATACGATCTGATTGATTGACACCCCCCTGCTGGCGGCCGTGAATCTTCCGCGAATCTGCAGGGGGCAGCACTGCACAAGCAGTTCACAAGAACTACTGGTGCAATGATAAATGCCCACAGCGTATGCTGTCGGCATTTATCGATGTGCAGCGGACATGATACGCTACTTCGTATCATGTCCGCTCGCACATTGATAAATATGCCCCATATGTCTAATTTTTCAGTAAAGTATATCTTGGAATGTTTTCAAAACATGAAAATTAAAGGGACATGATACCCATATTCTAAATCACTTTAAAGTGATGCAGCACACGTCTGTAAAAAGCTGACAAGATACGGGCCCAATTCTCAGAAAAAAAATCAGCAAAGAGAGAAATCATCAGCTTTAACAAAAAACATACCAGTGAATTCCCTTTAATGAGATACACAGTCCTCAATGTAAAATTTGCCTTTAAAACAATCCCTGAGGGGACTCAGAAATAATACCTTATCGTACCAGAACAAAAAGCTATAGAGAATCTGGGGCTCGCCAGAAACAGAAGTTATGAAGCAGTGGTCTAAAGATCGCCGCTCCATAACTTGTCCACCTGCTCTGAGGCGGCAGACAGAAATTAACCTGATCGAATATGGTACAATGCCCACCCAAATGGAATGCTGTGTCCCCTCAAAAAATATTGATATGATCATACGCTTTAAGAATAATAAATAAAATAATGAATTGCTATGTAATGCTGCATGCTGGGGGCGGAGTTAGCTGCCGAACTGTGAGGTTGCATCACGCATCTGCAAGGAGCTCCGTGTCTTACCCTCTTATTTGGAATTGGAAGTTAATTAGAGACTTTTTGGACTTTTTACTCATTTTCTTAAACAATAGACGATGATAAGGATATGATTGTATCATATAAATATAAGTCTATAAACGGCTTCTATCGACGACTCAAAAGTGCACTAAGATCACAGTGCACTTTTGAGGCGTTGATAGAAGCCGGTAGCCATTTATAGACTTATATTTATATGATACAATCATATTCTTATAGGTTCACAGTACATAGGTTGTATTAAGTAGCCTGATATCCGTTAGTTATTGTGAAACAGGTATAGCTAAATCTAATCTACAAATTACCAGTACCTCAAAACCTAGTATCCTCACTGCTATTGCAAACAAAGGGGTTCATTGCATTGGGGGGTTTGGGGTGCATGGCTGTTTAGGGGACATGATTGAGATTTGAGAATGAGTTTAATGGTTTTGGATCATGGTGATTAAGGGGTGAATTGTTTTTAAGGAGCTATTGCACTGGGGGTCTCAAGTTTAATGGCTCTGTTTTAGTGCACTGCAAAGGATTTAGACTTCATTCTTTTACCTAGTGTTTTAGCACATATTCTTCATATGTGATAAGCCAGCCAGAAGCTACACTTTCTTGCAGAATATGTAGGTCTGCTCTTATTTTAACTCTCATGCATGCTTTGTAAATGTGTGCCCCCTCGTGAAAACAAAATGCCCCCCCATTTCATTCGTTCTGGAGCCGACCCTGGTCCGCTCACACATTGGTAAATATACCCCTCTGTCTCTAAGTGTTCTTTTAACCAGAGCTACTCTTTTTACTGTCATCTCTATGGTGATTAAAAAACAGCCAATCAGGTCATATGTGCTGAGTTAACATTTTGCTTTATTATGATCTCATGGAATTTCAATGAAATCATGCAAGAATTCATAGTAAACTTCCTTAAAGTGCCATAAAACATGTTGAGATCTGTGCATATCCTAAAGGGGCTAATTAAGTAAAATTAGTTTGCCTAAAAAATAGTTTAAAGATAGCTGGCAAGTATTTTATAATAATTTTCAAAACTAAGCAAAATTAATTACATAGCCAAGCTGCCTGGATTAGTCTGCTCCACCCCCACCCCCTTATCAGTGTTTAGACACAGGAATTGAATTTCAACTGAGTTCACAGCTTCTAGGCCTGCTCCAGCAGATAATCACTGTGCACTTTGGTATTCTACCAAAGCAACAGTATATGTAAATACAGCCATAGAAGAAAATGTGTGGGGGGAGTTAGAGCTGTACAATTGGGTAACTTAAAAGAAAGGGTTAATGGCGAGGCACTACAATATAAATTTGCAGGTAAAGTAACTAAAGTACATATTATTATTTTTTGTCTCTATCCCAACTTGTTTAAATTCCCTTTAAACTAGGGAAATTGCATGCCTGTGCCTGCACATTAATTTGCAATTCCTGAGACTATTATCTATCTTGATCTGCTTAAAGGCCCTTTACAGGGGATATAGCTATTGTGAAAATGTTTAAGGGACAGTCTAGACCAATACTTTATTACTTATTGTTACACACCAGACAAACATCTTGCAATAGTTTCCACATCTATAAGCTTGTAAGAAATACATTAAACTTTTAAATAATCATTGTTTGTTAGCCGAAATTCCCCACCAAGCTCCTCCCACAGTTTTACAAGTGGCTGGTTTTTGCTACTGCAATCTCATGATAGCAATTAGCACTCCAAAAATTAACCAGAGATCAGATCTCTGGTTAATTTTCCAAAACTGCCCCAAATTGCCCCCAAATTTATGTTGAGTGTGCATTTATAATATTGAAAAAAGTTGCATTTTTAATTGGAAAAAAAAATTGCCTGAAGCAGTGTTTAGGGCTTAAAGGGAAATGAAACCCCAACATTTTCTTTCATGATTCAGACAGAGCACACAAATGTAAACAACATTCCAATGTACTTCTTTTATCAGCCAATCGGAATTCGGCAGACGCCATCTTGGATGACGTCATTTAAAGGTACCTCATTCCAAGTTCAGCAGTCGGCCGGGATGGATGCTCCGCGGCGGCGGAGCGAAGAAAGAAGATTGAAGATGCCGCCGGAAGAATGAAGACTTTGCTGCCGCTTGGAGGAAGACGTCGCCGGAGGAAGAATTCTTCTTTGCCGCTTGGAGGACGACATCGCCCGGATCGGATCAGGAGTTCGGCCCGGTGTGGTGAAGACAAGGTAGGGAGATCTTCAGGGGGGTAGTGTTAGGCTTTTTTAAGGGGGGTTTGGGTGGGTTTAGAATAGGGGTATGTGGGTGGTGGGTTGTAATGGGGGGGGATTGTATTTGTTGAATGCAAAAGAGCTGAATTCTTTGGGGCATGCCCCACAAAAGGCCCTTTTAAGGGCTGGTAAGGTAAAGAGCTTTGAAATTTGTTTAATTTAGAATAGGGCAGGGAATTTTTTTATTTTGGGGGTTTATTATTTTATTAGGGGGCTTAGAATAGGTGTAATTAGCTTAAAAATCTTGTAATCTTTTTTTTATTTTTTGTAATTTAGTGTTTGTTTTTTTTTGTAATTTAGTTTAGTTAATTTAATTGTATTTTTAGATAGATGTTTGTAGTTTATTAAATTTATTGATAGTGTAGGTGTATTTGTAACTTAGGTTAGGATTTATTTTACAGGTAATTAGGTAATTATTTTAACTAGGTAGATATTAAATAGTTAATAACTATTTAATATCTATTATACCTAGTTAAAATAATTAACTATTTACCTGTAAAATAAATATTAACCCTAACATAGCTACAATGTAATTATTAATTATATTGTAGCTATCTTAGGGTTTATTTTATAGGTAAGTATTTAGATTTAAATAGGAATATTTTAGTTTATAAATGAATTAGATTAATTTAATATAAATGTAGTTAGGGTTAGATAGAGTTAATATAGTTAATATAAATACTATAGTAACTATATTAACTATATTAACCCTAATATAATTAGGGTTAATATAGTTAATATATATAATGTAATAACTATATTAACTATAATATACTTAGGGTTAATATAGATAATATAGCTGGCGGCGGGGTAGGTAGATTAAATTAGGGGTTAATCATTTTAATAGAGATGGCGGCGGTGTAAGGGGCTTACATTAGGGGTTAATAATATTAATATAGCTGGCGGCGGTATAGGGGGATTAGATTAGGGGTTAATAATTTTTATATAGCTGGCGGCGGGGTAGGTAGATTAAATTATGGGTTAATAATTTTTATATAGGTGGCGGCGGTGTAAGGGGTCAGATTACGGGATAGATAAGGTAGATGGCGGCGGTTTTAGGGGCTCACAGTAGGGGGTTAGTTTATGTAGATGGCGGCGGGGTCCGGGAGCGGCGTTTTAGGGGGTAATAACTTTATTAGGGATTTCGGGGGGGGGGGGGATCGCGGTTGACAGGGAGATAGACATTGCGCATGCGTTAGGTGTTAGGTTTATTTTAGCAGATCGCGGTTGACAGGGAGATAGACATTGCGCATGCGTTAGGTGTTAGGTTTATTTTAGCAGATCGCGGTTGACAGGGAGATAGACATTGCGCATGCGTTAGGTGTTAGGTTTATTTTAGCAGCCAGTTTAGGAAGTTACGGGGCTCCAATAGTCAGCGTAAGGCTTCTTACGGCTGCTTTTTGTGGCAAGGTGAAAATGGAGTAAGTTTTCTCCATTTTCGCCACGTAAGTCCTTACGCTGCATATTGGATACCAAACTGCGCGGGTTTGGTATACCTGCCTATGGCCCAAAAAACTGCGGGCGACGGCAGAAATATACGCGCGTAACTTCTAGCTTACGCCGTATATAGGATACCAAATCCGCGCAATTATTGGCGTCGCCGGCTTTTGCGGGCGACGATTTTTATCGGATCGACCCCCCGATTTCTTTGGGGCAATGCCCCGCAAAAGGCCCTTTTAAGGGCTATTGGCAGTTTAGTTTAGGCTAGGGTTTTTTTATTTGGGGGGGGGGCTTTTTTATTTTGATAGGGCTATTAGATTAGGTGTAATTAGTTTAAATATTTGATCACTTCTTTTTTATTTTGTGTAATTTAGTGTTTATTTTTTTTGTAATTTAGTTAATTGTATTTAATTAATGTAATTTATTTAATTTTAGTGTAAGGTTAGGTGTTAGTGTAACTCAGGTTAGGTTTTATTTTACAGGTAAGTTTGTATTTATTTTAACTAGGTAGCTAGTAAATAGTTAATAACTATTTACTAACTAGTCTACCTAGTTAAAATAAATACAAACTTACCTGTGAAATAAAAAATAAAATCTAAGATAGCTGCAATGTAACTATTAGTTATATTGTAGCTAGCTTATGGTTTATTTTACAGGTAAGTATTTAGTTTTAAATTGGAATTATTTAGCTATTAATTGTAATTTTTATTTAGATTTATTTTAATTATGTTAAAGTTAGTGGTGTTAGGGTTAGGGTTAGGTTTAGGGGTTAATAACTTTAGTATAGTGGCGGCGACATTGGGGGCGGCAGATTAGGGGTTAATAAGTGTAATGTAGGTAGCGGCGACATTGGGGGCGGCATATTAGGGGTTAATAAGTGTAGGTAGGTAGCGGCGACATTGGGGTGGCAGATTAGGGGTTAATAAGTGTAATGTAGGTGTTGGCGATGTCGGGGGCAGCACATTAGGGGTGTTTAGACTCAGGGTTTATGTTAGGGTGTTAGGTGTAAACATAAATTTTCGTTCCCCAGAGGAATCAATGGGGCTGCGTTACGCTTTACGCTTCTTTATTGCAGGTGTTAGGCTTTTTTTTAGCCGGCTCTCCCCATTGATGTCTATGGGGAAATCGTGCACGAGCACGTAAAACCAGCTCAAAGCAGCGCTGGTATTTGTGTGTGCATTATGGAGCTCAATTTTGCTCAATGCTGCAATATTGCCTGCTAACGCCTGGTTTATGCAAACCTGTAATAGCAGCGCTATAGGGAGGTGAGCGGTGGCAATAACTTGCAAGTTAGCACCAAGCCGCTCATAATGCAAAACTCGTGATCTAGCTGATTGTTCTTCGCATTGTTCAGAAGAAAATATTCAAAAATGTGTGTATGATCTTTATGGATATATTTAGACATATTGTTTATATATATACTATATATAAAGATAGAAAACATTTTCTTCTGAGTGAAGTGTAATGTTATTTAAAGGGACACTGTACCCCAAAAAAATTATTTCGTGATTCAGATTGAGCATGAAATTTTAAGCAACTTTCTAATTTACTCCTATTATCAAATTTTCTTCATTCTCTTGGTATCTTTATTTGAAATGCAAAAATGTAAGTTTAGATGCCGGCCCATTTTGGTGAACAACCTGGGTTGTCCTTGCTGATTGGTGGATAAATTCATCCACCAATAAAAAAGTGCTGTCCGGAGTTCTGAACCCCAAAAAAGTTTAGATGCCTTCTTTTTCAAATAAAGATAGCAAGAGAACGAAGAAAAATTGATAATAGGAGTAAATTAGAAAGTTGCTTAAAATTGCATGCTCTATCTGAATTACAAAAGAAAATTTTTGGGTTCAGTGTCCCTTTAAAGTATATCTATCCTAAAAACATAAGAATGGTGCTATCTGCTTTAAAGGGATATGGTATCTAACAAGGTGTTTGACTGGGAAGGGCTTAAAGGTGTATATGTACACACACACACATATATATATCTATATCTATATATATATATATATATATATATATATATATATATACACACACATACAGAAATACATATATACATATAAGTGTAATACTTTATTTTAATAGGTTTTACATTGGTTTTGTTATACTTTTATTCTAGCCCTAAGACTTTACTTCAGGTAACTTTCTTACTGCTGTTATGTGTTGCGTTTGTAATATGAGCAATGTTTAGTGAAGATGCGCTAAATTCTCTGGTTATTCTGTTTTACCCCAGATTTGTAAAACTAGATTGCATGCTAATCTTAGAGTGGTCCTGCGATATTAATAGTGCGCCCTGCGTTATCCATAGTACTCCAGCAGTAATCTATCTATACCTTTATTTATTTATTTTATTTATTTTTATTCCTTAAGAGTCATACACACATATCTCTATGGTTTGGGAGCACAACAGGTTAATTGCACACGTCACATATTAGCATTATTAAGAGATCAATTAACATGCAAACACTTCAACTCTTTTTAACAAGACAGGTAACAATTTTGTGTTGTTTTCAAGAGGTAATAATTTTGAGCTTCAAGGATATTAAAAGCAGAAGCATAACAGGATTGTGATCACTGAAAACACACTAACAAAACCAGCCAACGTTCTAAAATTGTTTTCTACTGAAAACAAGTACAATATTGTGAGCAAGCTCATTATTTGTAAACGTATATACTACTTAGGACGCCAAGGAACTATATAGACATCATTAAAAAGACTTTTGCATGGAGATGGTGGTTGGAATATTTGTGCTACTTTTTAGTAGCCCGTGATTGATGCATTTAATTAGTAAAAACAAAAGATTATCATCTGAAGATATAATTCCCTTAGTGAAATCAAACTGACAGAGCCACTGATAGGGTCTGTCACAAGTGCGCTAGTCAGAACTTATTTTAGAGGAGAATTCCATTGCACATTATTTATTTAATTACCAAACAGAGCTGAAAAAAATATTATCACCAGTGGACTGGGCCAGGGGACAGCATGGCAATAGAACGTGCAGTGCCCACAATTTTTTTTTTAACATATATGTATATATATATATAGTGTGTAGTGTTTATTCTTAGCTGTAGATATACAGTATGTGCACCATGTTGTCTGCTCCAACACTGCCGTTAGGAGAACTGTGCCTGATTAATCCAGTGCCTGTACTCCCACAAAAGCCCTGGTTAGTGCTATAAAAGTAGACACATGATAACCAATCATCTACTACCAATTTCTTTTTTATTTATCTCAAATATAACATTTTAAAAAGGTGGTTTATATACATGGGCCACTTGGTTGTACTTGCTCCATGTGCCAAAATTTGCCAGTCCTCCCCAATATCACCAATATTTTGGGCTCAAAATATATATTGTGGGAAGCTTGCTAATGAAATGTGTGCTAGAAAAGTTAGGATTTCTTTAAATTCTGTCTAATGTTTTCTAAGTCAATTGTATAAAAATCCAATGTTACAGGAAATATATAAAGATTCCTAAGATCTATTTAATTTACATAACAACATTTGTTAAAATTGCTTCTATGTTTAACTGTGATGAGAAAATAGTTGCATATATCTTAGCCTAATTATTACAGAAACCACATATCTATTATAAGAATTACTAAGAGACATTAGTTTACAGGGGGCTTTCTTGGATGTAGTAATAAAGTACATTTACTGTCCCTCTTCTTAAAAAAAAAGAAGAGTTGATATTATATGTGTTAAACTTAAACATTCCAGACAATAAAGAAAGAGGATGTGGAGAGAACTGTTATGGCTGTACATATATTTTTTGTAAAGCTTCCTCTTTTTGTTTTTCTCACATTCACCACTTTAAAATGATTTATAGCCTGTACTTTTTTTTCCTGGATTCGGTTTTCAGTATCTTGATAATTTATGAAGATTGAAGAGCAGTAATTGACATTTCTACTGGCTGGCCTGTGCTTTATAGATCTGGGCTTACACTTGAAATTTTGCCAATGACTGACCTTTCTGCTGACAGATTACCAAAGATGCTCGAAAATCAATTGATGCTTATGTCGTACATCAAAGTCCTTAGCAAATTGGCTTTTAACATAACTAGAAGTTTGTTCAATGTGAAGCCGCCAATTTATATTTGTCAGAACTTTCCTCTACTCATGGAAATGTTCAGTTTGGAGATACTTTGTCTAACCAGAGTGTTGTATCCATTAAAGGAAGATTGTGGGGGGAAAGGACCCCACAAAAAAGACTGCACTAATAGCACTCTATGCCTAGACTATAATAGGAGAGAACAAAAAAAAAGAGGATAATAAGAAATAACTTTTATTGTAATAATTAAAATTACGGACCCAGTGAGGCCAATTTAACAAATGTCTTGCGGACCTGATCCGACAGTGTGGATCAGGTCTGCAAGACATAGCTGAATGCGGACCAATGGGCTGCCAGCAGGGGGTGTCAATCAACCCAATCATACTCGATCGGGTTGAATTCCAGCTCAGAGCAGGCGGACAGGGTTATGGAGCAGCGGTCTTTGTGACCGCTGCTCCATAACTTGTGTTTCTGACGAGTCTGAAGACTCGCCAGAAACACGGGCCGTCAAGCTCCGTTCGGAGCTTGATAGATAGGCCCCAAAGTGTAACACTTTAAAAACAAACAGAAGAGCTATTGATGAAAATACTCCTAATAATATAATAATATAGCCTTTGAGTAGTGAGTTAGTGAAAACAGGATAATATGCTGTGCGGTCTAGAGTAAGTATTAGGACAAATCAGTCCTAACGTTATGAGGGAAATAGTAATGGCTGATATAAGAACGATTAAATAGCAGGTAATCTAACTTTCTAAATTCTCAAGTAGAAAAGGTATGGGTGGTGAAATAAAGTGTGTATAAAGTGATTTTCAGTAATTACCACTTTCAGGGATTAAATAAATACGGTCTTATTCAAAAGTGCTTAAATATTAATATACCAGTAATTATATGGTGTTTAAACTTATGTGTTTTGGAACGGTCTTCACACTAAGTTCAACATGAACCTTTCATAGATTAAAAGCGGTCTTGGGTGTGTTCTCATCAAGACTGCCTAGGATATTAAATATAACAGGGCATAAATACCTCATATATCCTTATGATCGATAGTAATAGTGTTTCTAAAAGGATATTATAGAGTTAACTCTTGTTTAACACTTAATTATAAGTATGAAGGTTTGCATCACCTTGCTAATATATAGATAAGATCATTTATTTGCAGTGTTACTCAAAGATGATAAACGCAGGATATTTTTGTTACTGGTATACATTACATAAAAGCGTCAAAGTGTGCTTGTTCAAAAACTCAGCAAAATTACTTGAAATCATCCCTAAAGCCTTGTTTCATGTATATAGTGGGACTAGGAGGCAACAGTTAGCTATTCAGATGTAAACAATATTAACATAGGTAGAAAGGTATCAACACATATGTATCGGTCTGTAGGCTGTTAAACCTAGTATTAATATGAGTCTCTTACTACAGCGGTCTCATCCTATAATATAAAAGGCCAAGTGTGTTTGTCCGAAGCTGTCATGCGCAGTAGAGACAGCACGAGGACAAACACACCTGGCCTTACCTGACATGCTGTTTGCGGCGAAAGTGGGCGTGGGCGGGCTGGAGTGTGGACGTAGCCGGCGGGAACGTGGACGAGGGGAGAGAAATAGAAAGAGAGGGAAAAAGAGACAAAAAGAGATAGGAAAAAACTAAAGAGAGGGGGAAGAGCAGAAGAGAGGGGAAAATGCAGAAGAGAGGGAGGAGAGAGAGAAACATAGAGGAGAAAGAGCAAAAGAGAGGGGAAAGATCAAAATAGAGGGAAGAAAGAGCAAAAGAGAGGGGGGAGAGAGAGCAACAGAGAGGGGGAGAGAGAGCAATAGAGAGGGGGAGAGAGAGCAATAGAGAGGGGGGAGAGAGAGCAATAGAGAGGGGGAGAGAGAGCAATAGAGAAGGGGAGAGAGAGAGCAAAAGAGAGGGATGGAGAGAGAGAGCAAAAGAGAGGGGAGAGAGACAGAGCAAAAGAGAGGGGGAGAGAGCGCAAAAGAGAGGGGGGGGGAGAGAGAGAGCAAAAGAGAGGGGGGGGGAGCGCAAATGAGAGGGGGAGAGAGTTCAAAAGAGAGGGGGAGAGAGCACATGCAAAAGAGGGGGGAGAGAGAGAGCGCGCAAAAGGTAAAAGAGAGAGGGGGAGAGAGAGCGCAAAAGAGAGGGGGAGAGAGAGCAAAAGAGAGAGGGGGAGAGAGAGCAAAAGAGAGGGCGAGAGAGGGAGCAAAAGAGAGGGAGGAGAGAGAGAGCAAAAGAGAGGTGGAGCGAGAGAAAGCGCAAAAGAGAGGGGGAGAGAGCACAAAAGAGAGGGGGAGAGAGCAAAAGAGAGGGGAGAGAGCAAAAGAGAGGGGGGAGAGAGAGCAAAAGAGAGGTGGAGCGAGAGAGAGTGCAAAAGAGAGGGGGAGAGAGCGCAAAAGAGAGGGGGAGAGAGAGAGCAAGGGGTGGGACCGCTGTACTGCAAAAAATGGCCCGTGTGAACGGGCTTTAGGACTAGTTTATTATATTCAACTTATAAGAGATATAGGTAAAATTATAGTAGTAAGCAGCCCATATGGTACCATATGAATCTGTATTTTCAGGATCACACCTGTGTATAAATCGTGGTTATAAAATTACCTTTATTTTGGCAGACATTGGTACTTTAAATATAACGTTGTTAATGTGAGCCACCTATGTAAATAACGCTTCTATAGGTATCGTTATTCACCAATGATGGTAGTATAGTATTAGCGAATAATTGTAGTTTAGGTTTAATATACTTAGTGTGAATTGTTGCTCCAACTGTACACTGTCTAGTCTAAGGCGTTACTGGAACATTTTTCACAGTAACGTCTATACCTGCTACAATGATTATATAACCAGCCACCTTAATGCTAACATAATTCCTGATCAATCAAACTAAATTGTCATAGACTAAGCACAGTGTGCATGAGTATTAAGGTATAAGTAGCTGCCCGGTATATAAGGGTTACTTAGTGTTAAGTGAGCAGCATTTAAATTCTCAAATAGTGTAAGTCACGCACATCCGTGCCACTACAGCAGCAACAGCTCTAATGTGTAAAACTTAAAAAGTGGAGCTCCCGTAAGCTCCCAAACCCCTGATGCGTTTAACCTGTATTAAGCTTTTTCAAAGGCAGCGAGCCACCGGATGTGCGGGTTTAAATATCATCTAGGAATCCAGAGGTCTACTCCTCTCATCTCTGATTGGATAGTATCTGTGTCAGTTAATAGGACTGTATCGAATGAAATTCATGGAAGGACATGTATCCAGTTAACTGGCAATAATGTATTATCGTTATGCAAGGAAAACATAAACAGTGGAAGTAAATTACATGTATGCGATCAGGCTTGATCTTTATCATATAATGGACATCCAAAGATATATAGAAGATGTAATTACCACCTAAGAATAGCGATATTCGTGTGTCTCAAATCATAATGATTTGTTAAAATAAATGTGTTGATTAAATGTGGAATGACTACTGTAATAATCCAAAATCGTGAATTGAATTGTGTGATGATGAAAATAAAGAATATGACTCGAGGTAAATCTGTTGAGATCCATAAGTGGTCTCTCCAATATCAGTTAGCCTTCTGTTAAAGTTGATTTGTTAAATGGTTAAGGGTCCAAAAATGGCCCCCTTTATAAGTGGAAAGGCTTAGACTTACATAGGCGTGTCTTTATTACCAGCTATAGCAATATATAAATCCAAAACCTGAGGTAAATCTGTTGAGATCCATAAGTGGTCTCTTCTATTACAGTCAGCCCTCTGCTAAAGTAGATGTGTTAAAAGGTTAAGGGTCCAAAAGTGGCCCCATATATGAGTGAGAAGGCTTAGAATTCCATCGGCATGACCATGTTATGTCTCTATACAGCAGCATTTGAACTAGCTATTCTGTGTCATATTAGTACCTGACTCTGTTAATCTCACTCCAATTCATGATATGTACTGCTATATGATAAGCTGTGTAATATGTTTTTCTTGAGGAGCAACTTTACAATGCTCTAATACTTTGTTTGTATGCCAAATTTTACCTCAATAAAATATATATATATATATATATATATATATATATATAAAAAAAAAAAAGAATATGTAAAAGGTGTGCACATTGTACGGAGTGACGTGATGATGAACAGTTATTTTAAAGATTGTGAGTTACTTATGTAAGGATACCCTAGTGTTGTATTTGAATGTGTGTGTGATAGGAGAAAGATTGTCATTATGAGGAGCTAAATGCACAATTGTATGGAGATTCTATTATAATCAAATGGTATAGAAGGAGCAATATTAATATAAAAAAGTTTCACACTGTGTTATAAAGTGCAACCCTATATTAAGTTAAATGCTGATATAACAGAAAATAAAATAAAATAAATATATGTGTGAATAAAAAGGGTGAATTGTGAGCTCATTTGTTGTGCTGGTATTTTAAACTATGTGGTGAATTTGAAGAAGTGATGATAAAATAACAAACAATGTGGTGTAATCAGCTTTGTGAAAATACATATATAAAACTCAAATAATGGAAGAACACTATAGTGTAGAGAGGGCATCTTGTAAATACGATGTAACTTGTGTTAACAGTGAAATTCTAAACTAATGCCCACCATGTGAAAAGGAAAAAGTAGTTTTTAGACTCCACTGGTCTGCTTATTTATTATTAAGAATTATGATGTTGAAACATCTGAAATTATCAACATGTACTAAATTTGGGACCTTCAAAGAGAAGAATGTTCTCCAAAGATATCATCTTAGTAGGGTATATCCATTGGTGTGTATGGTGTAGATTTAATGATGTAATGCATCAGAATACATTCTTCGAAATCTTATGGGTCCGTAATTTTAATTGTTACAATAAAAGTTATTTCTTAATTATTCTCCTCTTTTTTTTGTTCTCTCTTATTATAGTCTAGGCATAGAGTGCTATTAGTGCAGTACTTTTTGTGGGGTCCTTTCCCCACAATCTTCTTTAAATTATTATCACTGCACAGCACCACTCCCCTCCTATTAAATATTAGAGACCTCATAAGTAATTCTGACTAGGGGAGATTGCCATAGTGGTGCCATTGTATATTTGTAGAGATTTATTTCTTTATTCATATTTGTCAATCAATGTCCTTAAGGGGACACTAAAGTAAAAATTAAACTTTTATTATTCAGAAAGATTACGCAGTTTTAAGAGACTTTCCAATTTACTTCCATCATTACATTTTTATGTGCACACTTATCTAAGGCATCAGCAACTACAAATAAAGTTCTACAAAAGAAGGGCCAGATTAAATACGATAGTAAGGCCTTGTACCATTCACAGCACTGAAAGTATTTACAGACATACCAATTATAATACAATTTACAAATGGCATCATTTTTAATAAGCAGTGGCAATAAAATACATTTGATATAAAAGTGCATTAACCAACTCCTTAAAAAGAACAAAGACCAAACCAAAAAAAACTAGAATGGAATGAGAAGAGTAATGTAAAGAACACTCATTAGGAATGCTATGCTCAATACTGGCAAAAAAATACCAAAATGAAAAGAATACAATGATTTTTTTGACTTTTTTTTTAATAAACAATGGTCGTGAGAAACCAAATTGGGCTAATATTTTTTTTTTGGAAACTGTCAGTAATTGTAAACCACTGCACGGTGAATGAAAATCACAAACGTAATTGGAAATTATTGTTCAAGTTGTCAGGAGGAATTGCAATAGAAATGTGCATAGACACAGCTCAAAATGAGATACATTGTAAATACCAATAGATAGTGGAAATTGTAGTTATGCAGATTTGGACAAACATATTGTGATATATAGCATGAAGAACCCATTATACATGTTATCCCTCAGAAAAGCTTGCTCAATATACTACGATAGTTAGATTCAGTAAATAATCATTTGAGGCATATAGAAGGGACATTAAACACATTTGGCTGCTTTTTTTCCCAGAGCACCCTTAAGACAACGCTGGTATTGAGAGTTGTCTGAGGGGCTGCGTTAGGCTCAGAAAAGGGTGCGTTGAGCCTAATTTAGCTCCACTTCAACCCTCAATACCAGCGTTGCTTACGGTAGTGGTAAGCTGGAAAAACGTGCTCGTGCACGATATCCCCATAGGAAACAATGGGGCAGTTTGGGCTGAAAAAAAACCTAACACCTGCAAAAAAGCAGCGTTCAGCTCCTAACGCAGCCCCATTTTTTCCTATGGGGAAACACTCTCTAAGTCTGCACCTAACACCCTAACATGAACCCCGAGTCTAAACACCCCTAACCTTACACTTATTAACCCCTAATCTGCTGCCCCCGCTATCGCTGACACCTGCTGTATATTATTAACCCCTAATCTGCCGCTCTGTACACCGCCGCAACCTACATTATCCCTATGAACCCCTAATCTGCTGCCCCTAACATCGCCGACCCCTATATTATATTTATTAACCCCTAATCTGCCCCCCCCCAACGTCGCCGCCACCTTACCTACACTTATTAACCCCTAATCTGCCGACCGGACCTTGCCCCCACTATAATAAATGTACTAACCCCTAAACCCCCGCACTCCCGCCTTGCAAACACAATAATAAATAGTATTAACCCCTAATCTGCCCTCCCTAACATCGCCACCACCTACCGACAATTATTAACCCCTGATCTCCCGCCCGCACCGTCGCCGCTACTATAATAAAATTATTAACCCCTAAACCTAACTCTAACCCTAATCCTAACACCCCCCTAACATAAATATAATTTAAATTAAACGAAATAATATTCCTAAAATTAACTAAAATAATCCTATTTAAAACTAAATACTTACCTAGAAAATAAACCCTAATATAGCTACAATATAATTAATAATTACATTGTAGCTATTTTAGGATTTATATTTATTTTACAGGCAACTTTGTATTTATTTTAACTAGGTACAATAGCTATTAAATAGTTAATAACTATTTAATAGCTACCTAGTTAAAATAATTACAAAATTTCCTGTAAAATAAATCCTAACCTAAGTTACAAATACACCTAACACTACACTATCATTAAATTAATCAAATAAATTACCTACAATTAGCTAACTTAAAATACAATAAAATAAACTATTCTATAATACAAAAAAAAACCAAACACTAAAGTACAAAAAATAAAAAAGAATTACAAGATGTTTAAACTAATTACACCTAATCTAAGCCCCCTAATAAAATAAAAAATCCCCCCAAAATAAAAAAATGCCCTACCCTATTCTAAACTACCAAAGTAATCAGCTCTTTTACCAGCCCTTAAAAGGGCTTTTTGCGGGGCATTGCCCCAAAGTAATCAGCTCTTTTACCTGAAAATAAAAAAACAATACCCCCCCAACATTACAACCCACCACCCACATACCCCTACTCTAACCCACCCAAACCCCCCTTAAAAAAACTATCGCTAACCCTCTGAAGATCATCCTACCTTGAGTCGTCTTCACCCAGCCGAGCCAAATTCTTCATCCAAGGTGCGCAGAGGAGGTCCTTCATCTGGTAGAAGTCTTCATGCAAGCGGGGCAAGAAGAGGTCCTCCATCCGGTAGAAGTGTTCATCCAGACGGCGTCTTCAATCTTCATCCATCCGGAGTGGAGTGGAGCCATCTTCAGAGGAGCCGACGCGGAGCCATCCTCTTCAACCGATGACTTCCCGACGAATGAAGGTTCCTTTAAGGGCCATCATCCAAGATGGCATCCCTTCAATTCCGATTGGCTGATAGGATTCTATCAGCCAATCAGAATTAAGGTAGAAAAAATCTGATTGGCTGATGCCGATCGGAACAGCCAATAGAATGCAAGCTCAATACGATTGGCTGATTGGATCAGCCAATTGGATTGAACTTCAATCTGATTGGCTGATTGCATCAGCCAATCAGATTTTTTCTACCTTAATTCCGATTGGCTGATAGAATCCTATTAGCTAATCGGAATTGAAGGGACGCCATCTTGGATGACGTCCCTTAAAGGAACCTTCATTCATCGGGAAGTCATCGGTTGAAGAGGATGGCTCCGCGTCGGCTCCTTTGAAGATGGCTCTGTTCCGGATGGATGAAGATTGAAGACGCCGCCTGGATGAACACTTCTACCGGATGGAGGACCTCTTCTTGCCCCGCTTGGATGAAGACTTCTACCGGATGAAGGACCTCCTCTGCGCACCTTGGATGAAGAATTTGGCTCGGCTGGGTGAAGACGACTCAAGGTAGGATCTTCAGGGGGTTAGCAATAGGTTTTTTAAGGGGCGTTTGGGTGGGTTAGAGTAGGGGTATGTGGGTGGTGGGTTGTAATGTTGGGGGGTGGTATTGTATTTTTATTTTCAGGTAAAAGAGCTGATTACTTTGGGGCAATGCCCCGCAAAAAGCCCTTTTAAGGGCTGGTAAAAGAGCTGATTACTTTGTTAGTTTAGAATAGGGTAGGGCATTTTTTTATTTTGGGGGGATTTTTTATTTTATTAGGGGGCTTCGATTAGGTGTAATTAGTTTAAACATCTTGTAATTCTTTTTTATTTTTTGTACTTTAGTGTTTGTTTGTTTTTGTATTATAGAATAGTTTATTCTATTGTATTTTAAGTTAGCTAATTGTAGGTAATTTATTTGATTAATGTAATGATAGTGTAGTGTTAGGTGTATTTGTAACTTAGGTAATTATTTTAACTAGGTAGCTAATAAATAGTTATTAACTATTTAATAGCTATTTTATCTAGTTAAAATAAATACAAAGTTGCCTGTAAAATAAATATAAATCCTAAAATAGCTACAATGTAATTATTAATTATATTGTAGCTATATTGGGGTTTATTTTCTAGGTAAGTATTTAGTTTTAAATAGGATTATTTTAGTTAATTTTAGGAATATTATTTCGTTTAATTTAAATTATATTTATGTTAGGGGGGTGTTAGGGCTAGAGTTAGGTTTAGGGGTTAATAATTTTATTATAGTAGCGGCGACGGTGCGGGCGGGAGATTAGGGGTTAATAATTCTCGGTAGGTGGCGGCGATGTTAGGGAGGGCAGATTAGGGGTTAATACTATTTATTATAGTGTTTGCGAGGCGGGAGTGCGGCGGTTTAGGGGTTAATACATTTATTATAGTGGCGGCGAGGTCCGGTCAGCAGATTAGGGGTTAATAAGTGTAGTTAGGTAGCGGTGACGTGGGGGGGGCAGATTAGGGGTTAATAAATATAATATAGTGTCGGCGATTTTAGGGGCAGCAGATTAGGGGTTCATAGCTATAATGTAGGTGGTGGTGGCGGTGTACGGAGCGGCAGATAAGGGGTTAAAAAAATTTATTAGAGTAGCGGCGATGTGGGGGGGCCTCGGTTTAGGGGTTCATAGGTAGTTTATGGGTGTTAGTGTACTTTGTAGCACAGTAGTTAAGAGCTTTATATTCACGCGTTAGCCCATAAAGCTCTTAACTACTGACTTTTTTGGCGGTAGGAGTCTTGTCGGTAGAGGGTCTATCGCTCACTTCTTTCAAGACTCCAAATACCAGCGTTAGGCAGATCCCATAGAAAAGATAGGATACGCAATTGGCGTAAGGGGATCTGCGGTAGCCTGGAGTCGCGGTGAGGAAGTGAGCGTTAGACCCTTTCCTGTCTGCCTCTAAATACCAGCGGGCGGCCAAAAGCAGCGTTAGGACCCCTTAACGCTGCTTTTGACGGCTAACGCAGAACTCTAAATCTAGGTGATTTTGTCCCACGTTCCCTAGAGAGGCCATAAAGCAAAATCTATAACCTAGGTTTTCAAAATGCTGCAAATTACCTAAACAAGATATTTGATTTGCAGCATTTGCAGGTTACATAATGTGCTTATTTAGCCTTTCTGGGGAGCGTGGAACAAACACAATGTTTATACATGTCCTATTTAATAGTTCTTTTTTTAATGATTATATTTTGATCAGTAAAGATTCTTATGTTGATGCATTCATGATAATGCTGACATTATTTTCTTCTTTTATTCTTAGTGCTGATTTGTAAACTTGTAAGCTAGTATTACTTTTTCTAATGGTCCCCTCTTCTCTTCAGCTATATTTTTTCATATCCAACATTTGTAATAAAACTAAATAACATGATAGCCTCAATATAATGTATCTTACTAAAATAGGTCCAACAATCCCCTACCACTGAGTCATTGAGGCCAATTTAACAAAGGTCTTGCGGACCTGATTCGACAGTGTGGATCAGGTCCGCAAGACCTCGCTGAATGCGGAGAGCAATACGCTCTCCATATTCAGCATTGCACCAGCAGCTCACAAGAGCTGCTGGTGCAATGCCGCCCCCTGCAGACTCGCAGCCAATTGGCCACCAGCAGGGGGTGTCAATCAACCCGATCGTACTCGATTGGGTTGAATTGCGGGGATTCCTGTCCGCCTCATCAGAGCAGGTGGACAGGGTTATGGAGCAGCAGTCTTTAGACCACTGCTCCATAACTTGTGTTTCTGGCGAGTCTGAAGAATCGCCAGAAACACGGCCCTTCTAGCTCCATTCGGAGCTTGATAAATGGGCCTCATTGTATTCTATACCCAGACTTCCTTTAGACTAAACAATGCTTAATCTGAAAATGATTACTTTAAAGGGGCATTGCAACTGCTGGACATCATTTCAATAGAATGGTTATCTCTCACCATACTACTGATTTTCATTGTGTGTCTGCATCTGTCTTCTCTTATTGCACTGGTTTTCAAACCTGTCCTTAGGCCTCCCTAACAGGCCAGATTTTGAGCGTATCTGAACTAGAGCACAGGTGAAATAATCAGCGGATTAGTAACCATGGTTATTTCACCTGCTCTCATCCAAGGTAATCCTGAAAACCTGGCCTGTTAGGGAGTCATTAGGACAGGTTTGAAAACCAGTGTCTTATTGTAACCCTTCACAGGTGGGCACCACTGTATTGGATCTAACGTATTTTTGCACCCCGTGACAAATGTGGTGTACATTCATAGGTCAGTGACGTTGCCAGCTTTTTTCATGCATGTCAGTTTAGCACACACTATACAAAGCAGGAGGTTTAATGGTGTCCAATGTAAAGATGCAGAATATCACAAACTGGCACAAGTAAGGGGTTAAAGTAACATCTGCAGATGCAGGAGGGAAAGCAATAGCATACCTAGCACTGTGGTAACCATGATCTTGTATTTGTGCCCAGCATTTTTATGTCCCTTTAAGATAAAGTGGCTTGAATAATGTATATTACATTTTGCCCCTAATTCTGCATTATAGCTTATTTTACCTAAGGTATTTAAACATTGTGTGGCTCTGTAGGGAAGTCTGTAATTGATCATTACAATGAAGTATCACAGGCTCTATAACAGATGTAAAACAACACATTTTAATAGAAAATGGGAAAAATAAATGTATATAAAAGCAAGTGATCTAATATCTAGTATTGTGATTTTTTAACATAAACATATTTATTTCACAAATCCAACCTCCCTCAGTGCAACACATTTGATCATTTTTGTTCATCCAGTCTGCACAGCAACATTCAGTGCTGGTAAAAGTGGGCTGAATTATATTCCTGTTGAAAAGTTTATCATCCTGTTCCTTTCTGAAAGAAAAAGAAAAAATGCCCATTTAAACCAGGGATAAATTCCACAATAATATTTTTGACAACAATATAATCCTCTACAAGGCTGGAGATGTACAGCCCTCTCCTAAAGAAACTGGAGGAGATATGGTTGAGAATAAAGAAACCAGGAGACGAATTGTGGTTGTCCAAAGAAATGTTTCTACAGGTATTGGGCAAAAAAATAAAATGCCTTAAACAAAATAATTTGGGGCCGATTTATCAAGCTCCGTATGGAGCTTGTTGCTCCTGCTTCCGCCCGAGACTTCAGACTCGCCGGAAACTGAAGTTATGAAGCAGTGGTCTAAAGACCGCTGCTCCATAACTTGTCCGCCTGCTCTGAGGCCGCGGAGAGAAATCAACCCGATCGAATAGGATCGGGCTGATTGACACCCTCTGCTAGTGGCCGATTGGCCGCGAATCTGCAGGGGACGGCATTGCACCAGCAGCTCACAAGAACTGCTGCTGCAATGATAAATGCCGACAGCATATGCTGTCAGCATTTATTGATGTGCGGCGGATATGATACGCTACATCGTATCATGTCCGCTCGCACTATGATAAATCTACCCCTTAGTCTGTAATATTAGAGCACTGCTTATTGTAAACACGTGCTGCACATCATTTTGAAACTGGTTTCTTGATAAAAACCAATAGTGTGTGTCAGCAAGTTATTGAGCCATTGGGGTAGATTTACCACCTGTCGAGCCGACATGATTCGCTGTAGCGAACCGTGTCCGCTCGACCTCGCTAAATGCTGATAGCATACACTGTCGTCATTTAACATTGCACAAGCATTTCTTGTGAAATGCTTGTGCAATGCCGCCCCTGCACACTCGCAGCCAATTGGCCGCTAGCAGGGTTTGTCAATCATCCCGATCGGATCAGGATGATATCAGTCCACCACCTAAAAGGTAGTGGAGAAATTAAGGAGCAAAGGTCTTACGACCGCTGCTTCCTAACTTCTGTTTCAGGCGAGCCAGAAACGATGGGCGTAGAATGGGTCATGGGAATTTAGTGGGTGGGATTGTTGGACATATATCTGTCTCAAAGGGACAGAGCTCAGAATCAGGGACTGTCCCTCTCAAATAGGGACAACTGGGGGTCTGCTATTGCGCTTTCTATAAGTTTTGACATAAAAAATGTGTTTTAAAAACTATTTAAATGTTATAGAAAGTTTTTGCCTTTAGTTCTGGACCTTAGCTTTGGGACATTAACATGACCACATTCTGAGAAATGTTTAAATGTCTTACATATTATTTTAAAGGGATTTGCAAATTCCAACAATGTTTTCTGAGAAGAACACTACTAGTGATTTGTTGCTAAATCTCTAAATATTTCAGCTCTGGACACTTGTTTCACTCCCAAATAAGGAAGTGAACCCATAGATAATAAACTTCCTTTTAAAGCTGTAGATGAAGTATATATGTTGTGAAATTTGTGGCATGTTAGTTTTTTTTAAGGCTATTCCAGAAATGTTCCACTGTCAGTACTTTTTTTTTGTTGAAGATGTTACACAGATGGAGCTGCCGGCAACACAGGGCTCTATATGTTCATGAAACATATTGAAAATACATCTTAACAATGATACATAGCTTCTCTGGTTTGTTTTGTGTATAAACACGTTTTTGTAACTATGACTTTTATACAATAGGACAGGGGTGCAACTGCAAGCCTGTTTGGAGTGTGTGCTTATGTGCTTAAATTGGTAATAATCTAAATTGGTAAAAATGTAATGATATATATATATATATATTTGCTCAAATCTTGTGGATGCACAAGAAAAAAAAGTACTTCACTTGCAGCCAATTAAAATCAGTATAGAGGTAGCACAGAGTCCCAGCATATTTGTTATGAGTGCTACCATGGTCACTCATACCATAGGTTTAGAAATGAATAAAACAAAAGGTTGTGCTAATAAGCTTAAATATATTACAATATCACAATGTTTTTTAAACAATAGAGTTATTACACAAATACATTACTCAATATAGAATCAGTATCCTATATTATAAAAGGCCAAGTATGTTTGTCCGATGCAGTCATGGGCAGTAGAGACTGCAGCGCGAGACAAACATACATGGTGGAGCAGTGCAGAAATAGTCTTGCAGAAGTACCAAGGCAGAGAGGGACACCACTGCGAGAGGATCTGAGGTGCACATATAACCGTAAACTAAAAGAGTACGAAACTACCCTCAAACGCAAGAAAATAAACCACCTAAATAAAACACTTTCCCAAATTCAAGAATCAACAGATAATAATTCCTTTTGGAGCTTGTGGAAAAAATTCACCTCAAAAGCCACTGGGCATATTCCAATCCAAGATGGTGACATATGGACAGATTATTTTCAAACATTATACAAAGATCTAGAACCTAATAAGCTCAGTATGTCACAAAAAGAAACTCGTGAAAAACTGTTAAATTTAGAAAATGTCATAAAGCTCTATCAAACTTCTCTAGACTTCCCCTTCACACTACAGGAAGTTGCAGAAGGCATAAGGCCATTAAAACCAAGAAAAGCTTGTGGATCTGACCAAATACTAAACAAGATGCTGATTCACAGCAGCCCACAGCTCCAAGAGGCTCTCACAAAACTGTTTAATATCTTACAATCAGGGCACTTCCCAGAAACATGGACAGAAGGTCTGGTTACCCCAATCCACAAACATGGGGATCTAACTGACCCAAATAACTACAGGGGAGTCTGTGCAAACAGCAATGTGAGCAAACTCTTCTGCACAATCCTGAACCAGAGAATATTAAAATTTCTAATAGACAGCAGAACCCTGCACATGAGTCAGATAGGTTTCCTCCCTAAACAAAGAACCACAGACCACATTTTCACATTACAAGCTATCACTAACAAGTATGTGAAATGTTCACCATCAGGGAAGGTGTTTGCATTTTTTGTGGACTTCAAAAAAGCATTTGACTCAATCTGGCACCCTGGCCTATACATAAAACTGCTGCAAAGTGGAATTGGTGGGAAGACATATGACATAATAAAGACCATGTATTCATCCCTCAAATGTAAAGTAAAAATAAATAAACTACAAACAAAGAGCTTTGAACTAAAGAGAGGTGTCAGACAAGGATGCAGCCTCAGCCCCACATTATTCAACCTGTACATTAATGATCTGCCAACAGTAATGGAGAAATGCACAGCACCAGGTATATCCCTGAATGGGAAGGAAATCCATTGTCTCTTATATGCAGATGACCTGCTCATCCTGTCCCCCACAGCAGTGGGTGTGCAAGAAAAACTAGACATACTGCAGACATACTGTAAGTCATGGGCAATGGAAGTGAATATGGAAAAAACGAAAGTCACGATTTTCCAGAAAAAGCCCAAAAATCTCCAGCAAAAACTCAAATTCCTATTGTTCTCTAAAGAGGTAGAGCACTCATTAAATTATATCTATCTTGGGCTTACACTGAGTGCATCAGGAAGCTTTAAACTGGCCATTTTCGATGGCCTGCACTGCAAGAAAAAGCCCTTAGAGCCTTCCATGCAATCAAGAAGCCGCTAACCAGTCTAAACCCTCCTACAGAACTGTTAGTTAAGGTATTTGAAAGTACCATTGTACCAATCCTGCTGTATGGCTGCGAGGTCTGGGGCCCAACACTGACCCAGAACTACTGAGAATGGGACAAAACTCTCACAGAAATTCCACATCTCCAATTCTGTAAATATGCACTGCGGGTACACAGAAGCGCCCCTAACAACAGGTGCAGAGCAGAGCTGGGAAGATTCCCATTGCTGCTACCAATGCAAAAAAGGGTGTACAAATTCTGGTATCACCTCAAAAATAGTGACACAAATACACTTTACCACCAAGCACTCTGTGACCCAGCATCCAAAAGCATTTAGAGAATAAACATCAGACCTGCAAAACCACATCAGCAAAAACACAGCCCATGAGAGAGTGTCACCAAACACCTTACAAACAGCTCTGAAGGAGAGGTACACTGAGCCCTAGGTGGAACAGATAGGACAACAGAACAAGCTGGAGTGTTACAGGTTTCTACAAAGAGAGTACAAACTAGCTGAGTATCTCATAAGTATCACCAACCCAAAGCACAGACCGATACTGACTAAATACAAAATCTCTGACCACCAGCTGGAAATATAGACTGGCAGATATCAGACAAAATGGAGACCCAGGGCAGCCAGGCAATGTGCACAGTGTGACAGTGGCGACATAGGGGCATATTTATCAAGCTCCGAATGGAACTTGATGCCCCGTGTTTCTGGCGAGCCTGCAGGCTCACCAGAAACAGCAGTTATGAAGCAGCGGTCACAAAGACCGCTGCTCCATAACTTGTCCGCCTGCTCTGAGCAGGCGGACAGACATCGCCGGAAATCAACCCGAGTCTGCAGGGGGTGGCGTTGCACCAGCAGATCTTGTAAGCTGCTGGTGCAATGCTGAATACGGCGAGCGTATTGCTCGCCGTATTCAGCGAGGTCTGTCAGACCTGATCCGCACTGTTGGATCAGGTCCGACAGACCTTGATAAATAGAGGCCAAAGAGACTGAAGCGCACTTCTTCTTGTACTGTACAAGATACAAACTCTTAAGGGATAAATACTTCCCAAAAATAATGAAAGAAATAACAAACTTCCCACAGATGTCGGAACAAGAAAGACTATGGCCCCTATTTAAGAAAGGTCTTGCGGCCCTGATCCGACACTGCGGATCAGGTCCGCAAGACCTTGCTGAATACGGAGAGCAATACGCTCTCCGTATTCAGCATTGCACCAGCAGCTCACAAGAGCTGCTGATGCAACGCTGCTCCCTGCAGACTCGCGGCCAGGGGGTTGTCAATCAACCCGATCGTACTCGATCGGGTTGATTTCTGACGATTCCTGTCCGCCAGCTCAGAGCAGGCAGCCAGGGTTATGGAGTAGCGGTCTTTAGACCGCAGCTCCATAACTTGTGTTTCTGGTGAGTCTGAAGACTCGCCAGAAACACGGGCCCACAAGATCCCTACCAAGCTTGTTAAATGGGCCCCTATATGTACTCTTAGGAGAAAAAAACAAAGCTACAAGGATAGTAGCAAAATATGTAGCAGAATGTCACATGACCAGAACCCCCAATCAGATTAAATGAACTGTTACCATATTTACCCACTATACTCCTAATTTATAAATTGTTATTGATCTGTTTTATTGTAACATATTACTTTGGCAACACATGTAATAATGTAATGCTAATAAAGTATTCTTGACTTGACTTGACTTGACACTCTGTGTCCTTCTCTGCATCAGGCAGCAGTGGTGCCGATCATTGGTGGTGTGGGAGGGTTAGGAGGAAGGCGGTTGGGCGGCCCATTGCTGGAGGGGGCGGGAGCCGGTGGGACTGCTATGCTACAAAAAAAAATGTTGGGGGGATGAGGGAGAGGAGAACATACCTGGCCTTACATATTTTGGCTCGTGTACACGGGTTTTAAGACTAGTATCATATAAACTGATAGTATTAAATATGATATAAAACATTAAAATATTGTTCACAGCTTGTGTCTTTAAAAATACATTAAACACCTTTCAAGCTATTTAGCTATGAAAACTGTGGCTTTCTAATTATCAGAGCTGGAAATGCAACCTGCTGACTTTGCAAGGCTAACTCTGATACATATGTGTCCCTAATTGGTTTTAGCAGATAACAACTGCAAAACAATTCACTTTATACTAACTTTATGACCGTGGCTAGCTTTGTTGTCTGCTGACTTAAAGGGCCATTAAACACTCATTTTTTCTTTGCATAAATGTTTTATAGATGATCTATTTATAAAGCCCATAAAGTTTTTTTTTTTTTTAAATGTATAATTTTGCTTATATTTAAATAAAGACAAGAAGAGACAGAAGCGCCACATGGCCCAATATTGTTTGGTCCAAAATCAACTTGATATATAAGGGAATGAACTCACATTTGTGGAAGCACCTCAATCAGTGCTAAGGAGGCAGTCTGGGATCTATAACAGTCACCCAGAAGACCAACAGCCGGTAATGATATGATGTCTGTGTCAGAAAGATAAAAGGAAACACAGGTGTCTATATGGCCTAGTATTGTTTTAACATGGGTAAATCAATTTCAAGAGAGAGGAGTGGTACTCACAATAGTTGTAGCATCTCCCTTGATGCTATAGAGGCAGGATGGGATCAATGCAGTCACCCACCAGACTTATTCAAAGGCCAGCTGGACACGGATGGAACTCCAGGGGGACCAATGGTCAGGATAGAACCAGGATAAAACAGTGGTCAGGATATATCCAAAAGTGATTCCCTCTCAACCAGAGGGATAAAAATGTAGCAATAAAGATGGTAGCAAGTGTTCAGATAAAAATTGTTTTATTAAAATAATAAAAACAAAGCGACGCGTTTCTCAGCAACAAGCTGTTTCAGCAGGCTTCATAAAACATTGAGGAACACTTGCTATATATATACCCTACATCTTAATAATCTTAATCAATATCACATGGTAATAGGAGGGGCCTAGAATACCATTGGTCCATAATGGGCCAATCATATTACAATAAACATGGTGACTCTTCTGTCATAATAAACATGATAATGATAATTAAATAACATTGCTCTGATTTTCAGACTCCTAACCAAGCCCCAAAGTTTTATTTGAATACCGTCAGCTACCTTCTCCAGCTTGCTCCTGTTTGTGTAAAGAGTCTTTTCATATGCAAAAGAAGGGGGGGGGTCTTATTTCCCACTTGCAGTGGGCTTTCCAACTACCTTTTCAACAGAGCTAAACTGAAAGCTTCGAAGTACGTTTTTAAACCATTTTATACTGGATTTTTATATCAGTATCTGTGCATCTTATTCTTTATAGTAGTGTCTATTACATGCAGTTATATGAAAATGAGTGTATACTGTCCCTTTAAGTCCAGACAGGTTCCTACAAATAAGGCCAGTGGTAGGAAGAGTTTGGCTATTGAATATAATTGCATTAAATAAGATTTAAATTTGTTCAAATGTTTAGACTTGGCTGATATGTTATTCTATAGCAACAAAACAGAAATGTATTGTAATTAAAAGGTGTTAACTGTCCATGATTTGCTGTATCAGAAAATAGTATAATCTTATTTAAGAGTACTTTCTCTGTGCAACACTACTTTTCCAATATTTCCAAGTATTTCAGTTCTTAATATTTTACTTCTCAAGCCTTGTACAGATATTGTGTTATGTGCTAGTAAGAATGCTCAAATCATGTGAGCAAAAAATTGTATGCATTTGTAGCTGCAGGGAGTAGTATATTTTATCATCTGGAACTGCCACTAAGAACAATAACTGGCATATGCAGCCCTACTGTTAGGCCAAATAGGCGACCGCCTAAGGCCTCTCTCATGATGGGGCCTCACACACAAGCTTTCTCCTGGCACAGCCAGATAGTCTAACCTCACAGCCTCTTAGGCATAACCACAACTTCTATGGCTGCTCCTCCCTTTCCTCCACCTTACGCCAGCCTCAGCATAATCAGGAGGTATAAGGACACTGACAGCAATGAACATATAAGAGGGATGAGGGGTTGTACTTAGGCTTGTGCCTCCTTGCAGCACACAGCAGAACAAAGCATTTAACTCATATGCAACCAGATGTGATAGCTGCTACTAGCTTGTAATATTTCTTATACTCACTCTCCCCCCCACTCTCCTCTCTTGTCTCCTTTCTCTTTATTCTCTTCTCTGCCCCCCCATTTCACTTTTTTTTCCCTTCCTTCCCTCACTCCCTTCCTCTTTCTTTTCAATCTTTCCTTGTCTCTTCCCCTCTGTCTTCCTCTTTACATCCTCTTTCTTCACTTTCTACTCTCTTTACCATATTATCTCCTTATCAGCCCTAATCCTCTTTCTCTTCACTCTGCCTCTCCCCCTCTCTCTTCCTTTTCTCACCCTTCTCCATCTCTCTCCCCACCTCTCTCTTTACTCCCCCTTCTCACATTTCTCCCTCCTCTCTTTCTCTCTTCTCATACTTTCTCTCCTTGATCTCTCCATTATCTCCACTCAACTCCTCTCCCCCCTTGTCTTTATCCACTATCTTTCTTCTTCGTCTCTCCCACTCTACCTCTATCACCCTTCTCTGTCGACTCTTCTTTTTCTCTCTTTCCCTTCTCTAGCTACTTATGTTTCCTTCACTAATTCTTCCTTGCACTTGTCTACCCCTTTCTTCCATTTTCTTACTCATCTTTTCCGACTTTCTGCCCCTCTACCTCCCCGCTCTCTACTGTCTCTCTTCTCCCTTCTCTCTCTATCTTCACAATCTCTTTCCTCTCTCTCCTTTTTCCTCTCTCTTTCTCTTATCTCTTATTAGTATTATTGATACATTTGGTGCAATGGAATGCCATAACATAAATTATTTAAATACATTTAAAAAATAGGGAAAATGTATTATAAACAACTAGATACACAATGCAAAACATATTAATAGGTAATAAAAATTAAATATATGGGGCCTCATATTTTAATTTTGCCTAAGGCCTCACGAACCCTAAAGCCACCTCTGATAATTGATTAAAGAATCTGAATGATTTGAAGTCTCATACGCCAAAGCTGCATTACATAACTATGTCATGCTTTTATACAGTATGCTACATTACAGCTTTCATAATTATCATCGCTTTTCATTCTTCTATTTGTCAGTTACTCATATTATAAAAGAAGCACGCAACAGGAAGCAATACCTCACTGCTACAAGACATTTAGAGAACATGTAGGCTTTTATTAAAACGTTCCATATGATGAAAAGTGTGAATAACATTTAGCATATCTTTTCAAACCAAATGTGATCTTCAAAAATATATAGTGGTGCAATTTCAAAACAACTGGGAAAGCATTATTTTTAAGAATTGTGTTTTACACATTTGGCAGAATTTCAAGTTCCCAGCAGAAAATGAGTTACTGTGTCCCCTGCCTTAGTCATGCTATAAGGATTTAGCACATATCAGTTGACAGAGATCTTTCAGAAAACTGCATATGATCAAAGCCTGACAATTGAATGTGCTTTATGTACAAACATAAGAAACAGATGATAAGGATGATGATAATTATAACAGTACAAATCCCTATAAAAACAATGTTCAATGGATTTAAAGTAAACTATAAATGAGTTATCTCCTTATAATTAAAGGGACGTTAAACACTAAATACATTTTATAAGTATAGTATTGAGGTTATTTCCCGTCTCTCTCGGGTCATGGATGGGGCAATTCTGAAAACTGTCTTTCAATGCATCCCAGTTCTGATGTGTGTATATACAGTAAATATATATATATATATATATATATATATATATATATATATATATATATATATATATAAAAGCAAAAGTTCAAAGGTATATGCACTCTCACCGCCGTCCTGCAGCTGCCAGGGTGCTTTTAAGAATTGTATGACAAGCAGCAAAGTAAAGCACTCACTGGATTTTGGACATCAAAATCAAATCTTTATTACGTGCACAGTGAATGACAGGGTCCTGCAACCCCAAAAATAATGCAATAGTACAAATGGAAGTCCCAGCACTGTTTCATCAAAGTAGATCCTTTATTGAGGATAAAGGATCTACTTTGATGAAACAGTGCTGGGACTTCCATTTGTTCTATTATATATAGATAGATAGATAGATAGATAGATAGATAGATATACGGTGCTGTAACTGTATCATAATACAAGGTGATATTTTTTATTGATTACTATACTCTGTTTCTCTAGACAGAATCAAGATATCAAAATGACAACACCTTTTCCAGCTTCTAAGCTTTTTAGTCAGGTGATTATAGTGTCATGCCAAAAACAACCTAAAGGGATAGGAAAGTCAAAATTAAACTTGCATGATTTAGATAGAGCATGTTTTAAGACACTTTTAAATTAACTTCTATTTTCAAATGTGCTTCATTCACTTTTTATCCCTTGTTGAAAAATAATATGCACATATCCTACACTAGTGGGAGCTAGCTGCTTATTGGTGCCTGCACACATTTGTCTCTTGTGATTGGCTAACTAGATATGTTCATCTAGCTGCCAGCAGTAGAATGTTGTTCCTTCAGCAAAGGATAACAAGATAACAAAGCAAATTTGAGAATAGAATTCAATTGGAAAGTTGTTTACAATTATATGTTCTATACAAATCATGAAAGAAAATTTTGTGATTTCCTGTCCCTTTAATGAGAGGGACAAGCTGAATGAGTGGAACAAGTGTTTTGAGTTATAGTGAAATAAAATGCCTTGAGGTTGATTACAAGTAGAGTGCACTTGATAGTGCAGGATGTGTTATCTCGTGATCACTTTGTACAAACAAGACACACAATCTTGTACTACAAGTGCATGGTTAATAATGGTAACTAAGGCATCTGAACATTGCATGCCCTATTCTTTGTATGTGTGTATATATGTGAGTGTGTTAATGTGCATGTATATGTGTGTGTGTATATGAGTGTGTGTTTATCTGTGTGTGTGCATATGAGTATGTGTGTGTGTGTGTGTATATGAGGGTGTGTATCTGTGTGTGTGTGCATATGTGTGTGTGTATATGAGTGTGTATGTGTGTGTGTCTGCATATGAGTATGTGTATCTGTGTATGTGTGTGTGTGTGTGTGTGTGCATATGAGTATGTGTGTGTGTGCATGTGTGGGTGCATATGAGTATGTGTGTGTGTGTGTGTGTGTGTGTGTGTGTGTGTGTGTGTGTGTGTATGAGTGTGTGTATGTGTGTGTGTATATGAGTGTGTGTATGTGTGTGCGTGTGTGCATATGAGTGTGTGTGTGCATATGAGTGTGTGTGTGTGCATATGAGTGTGTGTGTGTGTGTGTGTATGAGTGTGTGTGTATCTGGTGTGTGTGTGTGTGTGTGCATATGAGTATGTGTGTGTGTGCATATGAGTGTGTGTATATCTGTGTGTGTGCATATGAGTGTGTGTATGTTTGTGTGTGTATATGAGTGTGTGTGTGCATATGAGTGTGTGCATGTTTGTGTGTATATATGAGTGTGTGTATGCATATGAGTGTGTATATATATATATATATATGAGTGTGTGTATGCATATGAGTGTGTGTATGAATGAGTGTATGTGAGTGTGTGTGTGTGTGATAGACAACTGTTTCAATAAGTACAAAACTGAACAAGAAAACATCTTTTATAAGGTCTATAACAAATTGTAAAATGATTATTATTTCAGTATTATAGATATATAAATGTACACTCAAAGCAAAATGTACATATACAACACAGTCTTTTTATAACTTACATTTTATGTTTTCTGGAAACAAATTAATTTAATTAGGATGTTTATTTGCAATTAAAGTTTGTTTTTCAAAAAGTCAGCTAAGGACAAGATGATCATTGGCCAAGACTTGCAGCTAGAAAAAAGGTTCTGCCAATGTCATAATTTTGAGAACAAAAGCTAAAAAAATATTCAAAATGTCATAGATAGACACCGTTAATTCTAATACATCACAAATAGAAAGTTAATTTGGTGTTAAAATAATAATATAGGATTTAATTAATCTTTTTGACATGCACTTAATTTTAATATTAATTTACACTTAGTTATTTTCAAACTGTGATGTTTTTTTTAATTGAAAAATATTTTGTAAACTCAGCAAAAATTCACACAATTAACAATCCACATTAATAAAAATGTGTACTAGTATCACCCTTATAGTAAAAATTTTATAGCAAATAAAGTATAATTGAAATGTTGGCACTGATAATCCTGCAAATCTATTCAACCAGAGAATGAAAAAACTCATGGATCATAGTAAAACAGGGCAAAACCAGAAATGGTGTTTAATAAGACTGGAATTTAAAATAATATCCTATAAGGACAGTACAAAATTATATATATATATAATTATATTATTATGAGGGGATAATGTGCAAAGCAAAACAAACCCGACTTTTGCATGTTAACACTCTAATATTGTAGCGTATCATGTCCGCCAGACATCGCTGAATGCGGACAGCATATGCTGTCCGTATACAGCATTGCACAAGCAGTTCTAGTGAACTGCTTGTGCAATACCGCCCCCTGCAGATTTGCGGTCAATCAGCCGTTAGCAGGGGGTGTCAATCAGCCGGATCATATAGGATCGGATGGATTGCTGTACATAGCCTCAGAGGTGGCGTATGAGTTAAGAAGCAGCGGTCTATAGACCGCTGCTTCTTATCTCCTGTTTCCGGCGAGCCTAAAGGCTCACCCGGAGACAGGGTGAATTGGCCCAATTCGGCCAATAATAAATTGACCCCTAAGTGTTTTTACATTGTCTTTTCATTGTGCATTTGTTGATTATGTAATTCAACTGTATTCAAAGTGACAGTCAAGTCAAAATTAAACTTTAATGATTCAGTTAGGGCATGCAATTTTAATCAATCTTTTATTTACTTTTATCATCAAATTTGCTTTGTTCTCTTGATATTCTTTGTTGGAAACCAAAGCTAGGTAGCCTCAAACTGATTTCAAAGTCGTTAAAGGACATCTCTTATCTCTGTGCATTTTGACAGTTTTTTTACAGTTAGACACTGCTAGTTCATGTGTGTCACATAGATAAAATTGTGCTCTCTCCCATGGAGTTGTTTATGAGTCAACACTGATTGGCTAAAATGCATGTCTATCAATAGAACTGAGATAAGGAGAGGTCTGCAGAGGCTTATATACAAGGTAATCACAGAGGTAAAAGTGTATTAATATAACAGTTTTAGTTATGCAAAACTGGGGAATGGGTAATAAAGGGATTATCTGTCTTTTTAAACAATAAACATTTTCAAGTAGACTGTACCTTTAAGTTGAGAGGTCCATTATAGTGACCTAATGAAATGCTCTTATAGATGGAGTTTGGGACTGGGGATAAATATTGGTTTGGGTTTGGAGCTTGGGTTAAAGATTGGGTTAGGGACTGGTGTTAATCTAAGTTCTTGCTTAGCTTTACTGGATTGGACATAGGTTTCTAGTGGCCTAATGGGGCACAAGCTCAATCAGTAGCACTTCTATTTTTGTGTTCAACTTACAGGTCCAAAGCTATTTTTTATAGCTCTAGTGATAGCCTAGACGGCCACGCATGTCAGGGGTGTGCTAAATCCCTTCCATAACAGACTGCTAGGGGGTGCACTGAATAATTAATCTTGGATATTGCTCAAGCACTAAGCAGATGGTACCAAAGCCAAGTGTGCACAAATAGTAGATTTGTTTATGTAGTTGTGTGCTATACTTTTAATAATAATTAACTTCAGGTCTCAAAAAGCACTTGATTTTACAGCAGTATTTCAGATTGCATTCTAGTGCTACACAAGTCACCTCCTGTAATATGAGTGCATCAAGCACATTAATAGCACTTCCTGCGGTGAGCTAGAAATGTTTCTGCCTCGTTAAGATGATCTTGTTAAACATTTTAACCATCCGCTTGTATTACCAGATTGCGCGTTATTCTTTGCTGGAGGTAGAGTATAAAATAACGCACCCTGCTAATCTGTCCCTTGAATGAAGATAGTACTTTGGATACTTATTGAATCATGTAATTAAGTTGTTAACAAGAGCATAAAAATAACCAAATGTTGTAATATAAATTTAAAATAAGGTGTATTTTGATCAAATGTAAACAAGGTGGATTATGGAGACACTATGGGTCCCATTTATCAAATCCTGGACGGACAAGATACACTTCCACGAACCTGTCCACCCGTGATCACAGAAACCAGAAGCAATAGGCCGCCCCCTGCTCTCACTAGTCCAATGGCACGCTAGTAAGGACTGTCAATCACCCCGGGCTAACATGACCGGGGTAATTTTAATCCACCAGGTAAAAGCTGGCATACAGGTTCGGAAGCAACTGTCTGATGACCTCTGCTTCTTAACTATCGGCTGCAGGTTCTCTCATGTGAAGGGTCTCCAAATATACATGCACAGCTTGATAAATGGAGCCCTATGGGTTGTTGTTTTTACAGTTTTCACTTGAATGTCCTTATTTTGGAAACGTTCCTACTCTGTTATTGCCCTACACAATCCTGTTTCTATGGCTGCTGTAGAAACCATCCTGATATCCCTCCTGTCTTTATTCTGTATAAACATTCATTTATTCACGTATTCAAGTATTCATCAACAGTAAGGTAATAAAGTTTAACAAGGGAGAGAAAAAAACAGGTTATGGAGTTATGGCCTCACTCCCAGTTCCAATGCCTTTACCATCAATATGGGCTTCCAGCTGGAATTACTGGGTATAGATATAAATATATTTAGAAGTTTATAGTGACAGCTTATAATTCTGCTTGAGACAAATGTTGTTTACAATCTTAAGCATAGACTATTTTCTTTCTGTTTTAAAGGGACACAACCCATTTTTTGAGTCAGGTAGAGCATGACATTTTAAGCAACTCTCTAATTTACCCCTATTATCAATTGTTCTTAGTTCTCTTGCTATCTTTATTTAAAATAGAGGAATATAAAGCTTAGGAGCCGGCACATTTTTGGTTCAGAACCTGGGTTACGCTTGCTTATTGGTGGCTAAATCATCCCGATCTTCTCGGATCAGCGATGATTGCAGTCCGCCACCTTGCGACCACTGCTTCTTAACTTCTGTTTTCAGCGAGTCAGAAACTACGGGGGTAGATAGCAGCATCCTCTGCTTATTAAATCTACCCGAGAGAATGCAATTTAAAAATCCAATAAACTTCTATTATCAATTTTGCTTAATTCTCATGCTAATCTTTGTTGAAGAGATATATAGGTGGGTAGCGGGCACAGGCCTGGAGCACCACATGACAGGAAATAGTGCTGCCATCTAGTGCTCTTGCTAATGTATAACACTGTTGCAAAACTGCTGCCATATAGTGTTGCAGACATGTGCACACTCCTAAGCTTACAACCCTGCTTTTAAAAAAATGGATAACAAGAAAACAAAGAACATTTTATAATACAAGTACATTGGAAAGTTGTTTAAAATGGTATGTTCTATCTGAATCAGGAAATACAAATTTTGAGTTTTATGCCCCTTTAAGGACTGAATATAGCATTTTAATTGGTTCCATTTTCTCTTAGGAATACATATCTTTATTTATCTTTATGCATTTATATTTTAATGTAATGGATTTCTTAAACATTTATTTATATATTAAAAAAGTCTATTAAATAAAAATATAAAATATATATATGGAGAGTTTTATGTATGAAAAAGATAATTACATTATTATTACTATTAATTCCTCAATATTATGATCTATTCTCTTAAAATGTTAAAACATTTTTATTTAATTTGTAGTTTAGCCTTTTTGAACTTATTCATAATAATAAACAATAAAATGTATAAATTTAGGGCTAAATTACAAGTGAAGTGCTATTTTTATTATACACATACAAATACATAAATATTTACTGTATGTATATATTCATATATGTTCACAAAAGTGCTGTGATCAGCGCTCACCTTAGAAGAGACACAGATTCAGGGTCGGCACAATGGAGAGTGGGTCGGGACGAATCCTCAAACAGAGGTCCTATGGTTAGGCTGCTACCACGGGCGGGACTGCCTCACACGCCCCAAACAGCTCCAGAAGCGATATGTAGTGATCAGGAAGGTAGCGCACAAAAATCCAGGACTCAAATAGCTTCCCAACACATCCATATTTATTAAAAAAAGGTTAAAAATATATTCCATACTAGCGTATAAGAGCATATAAGGAACAAAGTAAAAAAGCCAGCAAAGCTAATTGAACAGGTCACTGAATGGATCTCCTCTTTTATTTATACATACGTGTTGGGAAGCTATTTGAGTCCTGGATTTTTGTGCGCTACCTTCCTGATCACTATACAGTATATTCATATACATATATATTAAAAATATTCTGCCCAATGCTGCGCAACTTACCCGCTGTGCTGCATTAGGTTGTTTGCCTGCCTCACGGCATCAGAACGAGGCTCCCATTGGAGCCTATGGAAGCACGCTCTAGTGAGTGCAATACTTTCAGGCAATGCAAACGGGAGGTTGCGTTGGCATTGCTCTTAACTTGTAATACCAGCACACATTTTCTTGCACTGGTATTACTGAGTTGTTTACAAATCTTCCCATGAAAGCGCAATTTTGTGCGCCACTCGTATTCTAGGCCTTAATGTATACTTAATTAATAAAACATAGTTGCTTTTAGTAATGTGTATATTTCACTTTTCATGGGCAACAAATGGTTTATAGGAACATAAAATAATTACTGGCATCAAAGGACTGTAGAATAAATTAAATGAAAAAGTCCACCTGAGTGAAACACATGCTGAAGTTCCTAGTAGGGATAAGCGAATTTTTCTAAAAATTCGAAATTTAAAACGAATTTTGATACGTTCGTTCGAATCGAATTTCGAATGCTTATAAATTTTATATCACATTCTATTTCGAAATGTAATATTGTATTCAAATTCAAAATAGTATTTCTAGTCTACAACTGTGTTTTATAAATGTAATATTCGAATTTGAATGCTACATTCAAATTGAATGTCACTTTCGAATTTAAAATAGTATTTCTAGTCTCATACTGTGTTTTATAAATGTAATATTCAAATTCAAATGTGACATTTGAATTTGAAATAGTATTTCTAGTCTACAACTGTGTTTTATAAATGTAATATTCGAATTTGAATGTGACATTCGAATACGAATGTAATAATCAAATTTGAATGTAATAATCGAATTTGAATGTGACATTCAAATTCGAATGTGACATTTGAATTCGAATGTGACATTTGAATTTGAATGTGACATTCGAAAACTGAAAATAACATTCAATATTAGAATTTTTCAGAATATTCGTTCTTATCAACATTCGATTATGTAAATCTAATTTCTACAATAACATTCGTTCTGGTATTCAAATTAGAATATAAACACATTCGCCCATCCCTAGATCCTAGTTGTAGTGATATTAGATTATGGAAAAGCTGCTGGACCAGCTCTCTCTTGGGGCCTGATAATCTAAACCTCTCCGCTCTGGTGAGATGATCTAATACATCACGTCAGTCCCGTGAGGTCCTTCAAGGACTTTTAAAAATGTGTTTTTTTTCTTGAGAGTTATTTATCTCTCTATGCAGAGTTCTGGATGTGGAGAGACACCTACATTGCAAAATAATTCTCAAGAAAGCCCCAAAGATTTGTCGAGATTCCTCTCCATACCGGCAAGTTTTTGATCATCAGGCCCAGACAGTATGGCTGGCTGAGATGTGAAAAATTGCAAGACCACATTATTTCCTGCAGCACTCAAGATGTAAGTGTCAAATATGTGACAAAACATGTTATTTCTTCCATTACCAGTGATTTTAAATAGTGGTTGTCTGTATTTCACATGGTGTACACAGGTATTTGCCTCAAAGTCTGGTTCTGAATAGGGTTGCTAGCCTTCTTTACATTTGTCATGTAGTGAGATGATGGTGCCTACTAAGGTAGGCTAACTAGCTCTTAGGTACGGCTCCATAAGGGTTACTGACACATGGTAAACAGACTTGGCAGCTTCTGTGTTTTTCAGGATAATGAAAAAGAAAGCTAAATAAGTACCCAATCTACAGGTACTGAAAATAAATTATAATTCTGTATTTTCAATAATAACCCATTGACTTTCAAATAGTGCAATGTATTGCCCGGAAATGCATTGCTCTGTCTGTGGTGATCAAGAGGTTAACCTGTTACACACTGACAAGGCCTGAACATACCAAATTGCCAGCTCCTCTAGGATTGAATGGACTCGTATTTTTAAGAGAACACAGATTATCTATTCAACATTTTTGGCAGCTAATACACTAGACTAGACTAAAGTGCAGGGGTGTTTAACATGATGTACCCTGGCATCACTGGGCTTCCTCTGCAGCTGCTATTTACCAGGCAGTGTTTGTGAGGAATGCAGCTGGCAAGGGAAGAGAGCCTTGGCATACTAAATGAGTTTGCTGGTGCTGGTGATGTCATTCATGTGCCACAGGAGGTCAGTTATATACAGTACATGGATATTAAGGCCAATACAGGTTCACATACAGGTCTTAGATTGTAAGTGGTTATATTATTATAAATTATAGTCATGGTAGTATATTTTCTTTTATACATTCCAATAGCTTATCCAATATATGCAGCCAGCTATGCAAAAGTGCTTGATAACCCATCACTCTATGTTTGCATACTAACATCTTCAGAAATTCTCACTTATAAATTATCAGAGATTCATCTGCTCATTGCAATTTGTCACTCATATCTGTATATTATACCTTCACTTTTGTATGAGTTTGTTTGTAAAATGTCTCTCTTTCTTTGTCTTTGATCTGCTTTTTATTTTTCATCAGAATTAAGAAGCATATACTGCAATCCTAGGGAAAATGTAAGTTTGTTAACAATAGGATATGATGAGGTGTTTCAGTTACCAGATCTGACCCACTAATGAACTGCACAGGTTCTCTGTAACATGATGTGCCTGTGTAATGGGCAGTGATTGATTGAATGGGGACTGGATTCCTCAACAATGTTTTAAGGGTACTTCCTAGAGGTTGATGAAAGGTGGAGATGAATGAGCTAACAGGTCTGAAATATCTTCATACTCTTTATTGTAACAATATACACATATATACTGGTATGTAATAGGGAATGACTGGAAAGAAAAAGTCAGTAAAATTGTTTCTAATGTACATATATGGACATCATAGGCATTTCTAATGTAGACATATAGGCACAAATTACAAGTGGTGCATTCATTTATTTATTTTTCATGCTTCAGTGCTGAATGCACTCAAGTAAAAAATTAGCATGTTGCGCTAACTTCAGGACTTCGAATAACGTGACCGCACTAGCTCCCTCTCTGCCCTGGACTTTTATGGGGTGCACTACAAAAAGTTTTTTTAGTAATTTCTTGCATGATAACTTGGGCTAGTTCAACTGCGCTAAAGCCGAAGAAGCGTTAGGAATACTTAGCATTACTATGTTCTTCACTACAATAAAATGTTTGTTTTATTTTCTAGAACATTTTTTTCTAAGTGAAGAGCATATGAATTTCAGGTACTTCTATTAAAACCACATTAAAACATATTAAAATTCAATATAAATTATATTACATGATGTAAGGTATTTGACTGGGAAGGGCTCAAAAGTGTATGTGTGTGTGTGTATATATATATATATATATATATATATATATATATATATATATATATATATGTATATATGTGTGTTCATATGTGTTTATATGTTTATATATGTATGTATGTGTACATATTTACAGCATACAAAAAATAGGTAGATCCGCCACACTAGTTTAAAATCCAAAAATCTTTTATTGTAGACAATTAAAATTGAAATCCACAACGAGGATATTGCAACAAGTAAAAATCTATACAGACAAGTGGTGCAGCACAAATTTACACATATAAACTCTTAAATACACATGTGTACGCTTATATAGACATATAAACATACACACATACTCATATTTAGACATATACCACCCCAATTTCAAAAAAGTTGGGACAGTATGGAAAATGCAAAAAAATCTAACAAAAAGAGTAATTTGAAAATTCAATTCACCCTGTACTATATTGAAAACACATTATTAACACATTATCTGATGTTTTACTTTGAGAATTGAATGTATGTTTGAAAATATACACTCATTTAAAATCTGATGACTGCAACACACTCTAAAAAAGTTGGGACAATCGACTCTTTACCACTGTGTAACATCACCTTTTCTTTTAATAACACTTAAGCGTTGGTTAAGTTTAGCAAGCTGAATTTCCCCCCAATGATCTATTATGAATGTCTTTAGCTGCACAACTGAACTGGGCCTTTGTTGCCTTATTTTGTGCTTCATAATGCGCCACACATTCTCAATCAGAGACAGGTCAGGACTGCAGGCAGGCCATGCTAGCACCCATACTGTCTGCTTACATACCTATGTACTTGTAATCGAGGCAGAATGTGGTTTGGTGTTGTCCTGGTGGAAAATGCAGGGACGTCCCGAGAAAAGATAACGTCTGGATGGCAGCATATGTTGCTCCAAAATGTATACATATCTTTCTGCATTAATAGTGCCCTCACAGATGTGCAAGTTACCCATGCCATGACAGCCGCTGGGTTTTGGAGCTGATGCTGATAACAGCTTTGATGGTCCTTTTCCTCTTTGTCCTGGAGAACACAATGACTGTTTTTTCCAAAAATGATTTGAAATATTGACTCATCGGCAGTGATGTCGCGAACCTAAAAATTTGGGTTCGCGAACGGCGGACGCAAACTTCCGCAAAAGTTTGCGAACTGGCCAACCGGGCAAACCGCCATAGACTTCAATAGGCAGGCGAATTTTAAAACCCACAGGGACTCTTTCTGGCCACAATAGTGATGGAAAAGTTGTTTCAAGGGCACTAACACCTGGACTGTGGCATGCCGGAGGGGGATCCATGGCAAAACTCCCATGGAAAATTACATAGTTGATGCAGAGTCTGGTTTTAATCCATAAAGGGCATAAATCACCTAACATTCCTAAATTGTTTGGAATAACATGCTTTAAAACATCAGGTATGATGTTGTATCGATCAGGTAGTGTAAGGGTTACGTGTAAGGGTTACGCCCGCTTCACAGTGCGCAGTGTGATATACCTGCCCTAGGTGATATACCTGCCCTGACCATGCTTTGCAGACCAGGTGTCAGTGGTCAGATGGACCCTTGCCCCAACACTGTGTGCCAGACATGCCATTATAGCAGACTTATATGGCTTTGGCGTTGCTTTTTGGTAATTAGAAGGCTGCTAAATGCCACTGCACACCACACATGTTTTATGCCCAGCAGTGAAGGGGTTAATTAGGGAGCATGTAGGCAGCTTGTAGGGTTAATTTTAGCTTAAGTGTAGTGTAGTAGACAACCTAAAGTATTGATCTTGGCCCATTTTGGTATATTTCATGCCACCATTTCACCGCCAAATACGATCAAATAAAAAAAAATTGTTCACTTTTTCACAAACTTTAGGTTTCTCACAGAAATTATTTACAAACAACTTATGCAATTATGGCATAAATGGTTGTAAATGCTTCTCTGGGATCCCCTTTGTTCAGAAATAGCAGACTTATATGGCTTTGGCGTTGCTTTTTGGTAATTAGAAGGCTGCTAAATGCCACTGCGCACCACACGTGTTTTATGCCCAGCAGTGAAGGGGTTAAATAGGGAGCATGTAGGCAGCTTGTAGAGTTAATTTTAACTTAAGTGTAGTGTAGTAGACAACCCAAAGTATTGATCTAGGCCCATTTTGGTATATTTCATGCCACCATTTCACCGCCAAATGCGATCAAATTTAAAAAAAACTTAAATTTTTTCGCAATTTTAGGTTTCTCACTGAAATTATTTACAAACAGCTTGTGCAATTATGGCACAAATGGTTGTAAATGCTTCTCTGGGATCCCCTTTGTTCAGAAATAGCAGACATATATGACTTTGGCGTTGCTTTCTGGTAATTAGAAGGCCGCTAAATGCTGCTGCGCATCACACGTGTATTATGGCTAGCAGTGAAGGGGTTAATTAGGTAGTTTGTAGGGAGCTTGCAGGGTTAATTTTAGCTTTAGTTTAGAGATCAGCCTCCCACCTGACACATCAGACCCCTGATCCCTCCCAAATAGCTCCCTTCCCTCCCACACCCCACAATTGTCCCCGCCATCTAGTCTGCCAGTACTAAAATAAAAGGTTTTTAATTTTTTTAAATTTTTTTTAGCATATTTACATATGCTGTGGTGTAGCATCCCCCCTTAGCCCCCAACCTCCCTGATCCCCCCCCCCCCAAAACAGCTCTCTAACCCTCTGCCATATTGGTGGCCATCTTGGGTACTGGCAGCTGTCTGCTATTATTTCACAGTCAAAAAAGTGTTGTTTTTTTTTAAATGTACACTACTGTTACACCAGATATGAGTGGTGGCACTGGGCAAGTGGGCACAGTATACGCTGTGAGCCTGACACACATGCTGGCAGGCAGGCAACTGCAATTAGATTACACAGGAAAAAAAAAAAAAAGCAGACTGATGTTCTAGCCCTAAAAAGGGCTTTTTGGGGTGCTGTCCTTACAGCAGAGATCAGATGAGTCCTTCAGGACTGTAGTGGACACTGAATACACTAGCTTAGCTATCGATTTCCCTATTAAATCAGCAGCAGCTACACTGTCCCTCCTCTCACTAAGAATGCAGCTTCCAAATGAATCTAAAATGGATGCTGTCCAGGAGGTGGGAGGGTCTGGGAGGGAGGGTCTGCTGCTGATTGGCTGTAATGTGTCTTCTGACTGTGAGGTACAGGGTCAAAGTTTACTCAATGATGACGAATAGGGGGCGGATCGAACATCGCATATGTTCGCCCGCCGAGGCAAACGCGAACATGCTATGTTCGCCGGGAACTATTCGCCGGCGAACTATTCGCGACATCACTACTCGTCGGACCACAAAACGCGATTCCTCTGTGCTACTGTCCATCTCAGATGTTTATGTATGGCTTCTGCTTTGTATAGTAAAGCCTTAATTTGCATCTGTGGATTCAGCGGCGAATAGTGTTGACTGAGAAAGGTTTACTAAAGTATTCCCGATCCCATGTCAGTATATCCATTACGGACTCATGATGGTTTTTGAGACAGTAACGTCTGAGGGATCGGAGATCACGCACATTTAAAAGTAGTTTTCGGCGTTGCCCTTTAAGCACCAAGATTTCGCTGGATTCCTTGAATCTTTTAATACATTGTGCATCTTGGCATGCACTCCACAAGGCTTTCACATTGCTGTTGGGTGACTTTATGCACAACCTGGCATAAACATTCAAGCAGCTTGGCTTTGTTTGGTGGCTTGTGACCATTCATCTTCCTCTTGATCACATTCCAGAAGTTTTCAATGTGGTTCAGGTCTGGAGATTGAGCTGGCCATGAAAGAGTCTTGATCTGGTGGTCCTCCATCCACACCTTGATGGACCTATCTACAGCATTGTCCTGCTGGAAAAAAATGATCCTCAGAGTTGGGGAACATTGTGAGATCAGAAGAAATCAAGTATTATTCCAGGATGTCCTTGTACGTGGCTTGATTCAGGCATCCTTCAATAAATCTGCCTGATTTGTGTATTCTTGAAAAAGTTAAATGCACTAAGATCTGCATTTGCACAGATCTTAGTGTGTTTCACTTTCACAAGAATAAATGTGGCTCCAAAAAGAGCTGAATGTTGTGAACAGCCACCTTATTCCTCATTCACATTATAACAAAGCAGCAAAATACAGAGGGAAGGGGCATTTGCTCTATCTTACCCCCCAGACACCCATGCTTTGCATTACCTTTTACCTTAAGAACTTGGTACAGATAACTGCACCATCTATAAAAAACATAAAAGAGAAAAAAAGACCAAGAGAACTCGTCTTGCAATATTTTTATAACAGTTTTCCAATTTTTTTAATTTATTTATTGCATTTTAAAATTTCTTGACCTTTTTAAAAATAGATTATAATGATAGTCTAATTACATCAATTATAGCCCAGATGTTGTATTTTGCACTCATTAAGCATTCCATAATATTTTATTACACTGTTAAGTTTATTCTGGCATTATCATGTTGTTTAATTATTCCTATGTGTCAAAGTAAGATTCTTAATTTAGATTGTGTGAGGTAATGAGGCAAGCGCCAACAAGATTTCAGCCACGTGTATGGGCATTTGGACATTCAATTGCGGTTTCAATAGAAAATAAACTTAGACATTAATCTGACTGCTTCCAAATTACCATTAATTGTATAATAAATGGGATGTTTCATTTTTTTCAGCAAAGAAAGAAAATGACTCAATAAGATTATAAGCGGCCTAAAAAGTAGACGAAGGGAGACTGGGTTTGTTCAGAAATACATTTAAAAGCTGATATATCCATTTGTGCATTTGCAATTGTATAATACATTTCTTATGTAGAAATAATCCTAATTGCTGTTTAAATCCTCTAGGTTTTCTATGATATTTGATGTTATGAATCAATTAATTTAATTTACCTTAATGTATTTGTTTTGTATAATATACAGAACAGTTAAAGGGATATAAAGGTCAAAATAAAATGTTCATGCAATTTTAAGAGACTTTTCAATGTACTTCTTTTATCAAACATACTTAATGCTCTTGGTATCATTGGTATCCTGGTATGTTTAGGGTCAACAATGCACTACTGGGAGCTAGCTGGTGATTGGTGGCTACACACATGCCTTTTGTCATTTGTTCACCAGATGTGTTCAGCTAGCTCCCAGTAGTGCATTTCTGCTCTAAAGCTTACTTTAACTGTGTATTTAATCCATTTACAGGGGTTAACCACATATACAAGCAATACTACATTCACAAAATTACATTACAGAATTTTCTTTTTTCAACTTTATGTCTCTTTGATCTTAGTTTAAAAAACTCCCCACATGTATATTTAATAGCATACTGCTCTAAACCTCAACCCCATAGGCCAGATATAAAATACTCCCTTTAATTCAGTGTCCTATAGGCAACAAAATGATCTGATGTCTCCTAGGGACTAACACTCTAACTCATGATTCTTGATATTTCCAGTTGTGATCATTGTACTGAGTGCAGTTTTATTATAGTATTTCCTTACACTAGAACAGGTCAGTCACAATGATTTGGTCGGATCAGCCAAAACAGGGAAATACCAGCTATAGAAGTATGCCAAATGCAGAGGTGGGCTTAGCCAGGTGAGCAGGGCTGCAACTATTAACCATGTCTGGCTCTCTACCTCCATAAATATAACTTTCAAGGGGGAGCTTGGATGATGAATGAGATGAATTTTAAGCAACTGACAGTGACTACCCAAGAAGATCTTGAATTAAAGATATGGGCCCTGAGGACTGCAATGTTGCAGTTTACCAACACTTCAAAAAATGTTCTGTAGGGCATGTACTTATGTAAAGTTTCCCCTGTCCAACAACATCTACTATCTGAGTTGTCTTTGCGATAGCTGCTTTGGAGCCCCACCATTTCAGTCTCACTCAGGGTGCTAGTTAAGTATAGAGCTCGTAAGACCACTGCTACTTAAAGGGACAGTCTACACCAGAATTTTTATTGTTTAAAAAGATAGATAATCCCTTTATTACCCATTCCCCAGTTTTGCATAACCAACACAGTTATATAAATACACTTTTTACCTCTGTGATTACCTTGTATCTAAGCCTCTGCAAACTGCCCCCTTATTTCAGTTCTTTTGACAGACATCCCTTTTAGCCAATTAAAGGGATGCACAGTGAGCACAGTGTTATCTATATGACGCACATGAACTAACACCCTCTAGTGATGAAAAACTGTCAAAATGCCCTGAGAGAAGAGGCGGCCTTCAAAGGCTTAGAAATTAGCATATAAACCTCCTAGGTTTAGCTTTCAACTAAGAATACCAAGAGAACAAAGCAAAATTGGTGATACAAGTAAATTGGAAAATTGTTTAAAATTACATTCTCTATCTGAATCATGAAAGTTTATTTTGGACTAGACTGTCCCTTTAAACTATCTGCAACACTTTAGATGGCGGGTTGCAAGATTGATAGCCCCCTCTTGTGTATGATTGGCCAATCGCAAGCAGGGGGCGGTATTGCACAATCACAAGGCTGGACAGACAAGGTTCAAGTCCGCAAACCCCGTCCACGCTTTGATAAATGGATCAATTGTGCACAAAGATACACTTGTTCTTAGTTTAAACATCACTCAATAGTTTAACTTAAAGGGCCATGATACCCAAATGTTGAAACACTTGAAAGTGATGCAACATAGCTGGAAAAAGCTGACTAGAAAATATCACTTGAACATCTCTATGTAAAAAATAAAGATATTTTACCTCAAAAGTTCCTCAGTAGCTACATCCCATTATAAAGGACTTCTATGCAGCAAATCATTATGTCTGTCCCAGGACAGCTAAGGGATTGAGCCTTGTGCACTCTTATGGTATTTCCCTGTTCAGTTTAAGGAAGTTTACTATGAAATCTCATGAGAGTTAAGTCAAATCTCATGAGATCACAGTAAAAGAGTTCATGACCTCAGCACTGTTGATGCTGATTGGCTGCTGTTCATTTCTTCATTATTATTTTTTTTACCTGCAACTGGGCAGCGGCTGAACTTTTTACACAGAACTTACTCTGCTGAGCTGAGGAGATTGTGAGATAAAATATCTTTCTTTTTTACATAGAAATGCTCAGGTGATATTTTCCTGTCAGCTTTTTACAGTTATACTGCATCAGTTTCAAGTGATTTAGCATATGAGTATTATGTCCCTTTTATATTTTTCATGCAATAAAAGGTAACATTTAACTAGTGCTCTTTCCTATTTATGAATAACTTTGTGTTGTTTAATGCCCCTTTAAAATTCTATTTGGGATCACCTTTGCTTTGTAGCTGTAACACACAATCAATTACAAATTATTGAAAATAACAGTACTGTTGCAATAGTGTAACGCAAAAACCTTTTATAGATACAAAAAATATTTTGTGTTTTTATTTCTTTACATGAGAAAGTACTTACTATTTTGCTGGAATAAAGACTTTTTTTGTATTTATTTTTGTGCTAAAATCTATTGGACCAACCAGTTTCAAAGGTGTGGGTTTAACATTACACAGAATCAGAAACATCAGCTTTTTTTCAAAAGTATATTCAAATAGAATGAGGTGATTTCACACTCAAATACTGACTACTAATATTATTATTATTATTAGAATTTTTATATTTTTATTATGAGATTGTTTAACAAACTGGCAACCAGAAATGGCTTTAATGTATTGCCTTGCATTATAATAAATTATTACAATTAAACAAGCAAAATGTAATACAACTTCTAAAATTCACACTTGTCATTTGTCTTGAACTGACTTATACAAGTCTGGAGCTAAATGAGACAAAAGACAGGAAAATTTTGAAAATGTCCATCAACAAGAAATACTTTTTTCTATTTTATTTTTCGTCCCTCGCTTTTACCACATTATAAAGGCAGAATATAAGGGGTTACAGGGCATATTATTCACCATATTACATTTAACAAACATGCCTCTGTCCTTAGTTCTCCTTTCATCTTCTTTCTAAAACAAGACAAAATGTTATAGTGGAGGTGACAAAAGCGTGGTGACAATAGAGACGGAGCCGTGCACCATAATGTCAGGCAATGCACTGCTGAACTGTGAATTGCACCAATGTTAAACCAGCTTCCTGCACTGCCAATGAACCCACGCAAGTGTTGACATTCTCTTTCTATAAGCATGGCTTGTGCACATTTGTTTCATCTGTCCTTGATCACCCGTTGAGTGATCTCCATAACAAACATAAAGTGGGTGTAATGTGCATGAAGGGAAAACTATTATTCAGCTGTAGTTTCTACATGCCTTAATAATAAGAAGACCTCTAAAAAATGTAAATTAAAAAAAAGCAAAGTTGTATAATTCAATTTGTGCTGAAATAATATGTGAGCTAACCACAATCATTTGATTTAAAAGACAGACTGACAAGCAATAATAAATGAGCAGATATTTTGAGACTTATGTAGGGGATTAAATGAATATAAAGTTTTAGTATTGCTCTTAAAACAACTGAGCTTTGTCATTTAAAAAAAACATTTAAAGGTGCACATAACATGTAAGTTTGCTAACTGCTGTATGTGGGTAGGCATGTTAGCGCATGCATATTGTTTTATACTATGCTGCACTTTTAAACTGTACTGTAGCAACTGGCACAAGCAATGATAGCAGTGTCCTCCACAGAAAATGTTGCTAGCCCCGGAATATAATAAAGAAGCCGGGTGGGGGCTGTGTAATGCTTTGCAATATTATAAGATTTTCTTTTATTTATAAATGTTACTTAAAGGGACATAACACCTAACATTTTCTTTCATGATTCTGATAGAGTGTAAAATAAAAAAAAGTTCTAAATAACTTCTATTAGCAGATTTACTTTGTTCTTTTGGTATCCTTTGTTGAAAAGCAGGAAGGAAATAGAAGGAGCATGCTTGTGATTCGAACAACATATGGCAGCATTTACAGAACTATGTTATACATTTTCAAGAACAGTAGGTGGCAGCAGTGTTTCCTTTCATGTACTGCTCCAGAAATTTGCACACTACCTTCATAAGTATCTCTTTAACAAAAGATATCATGAGAACAAAGTAAATTTTATAATAGAAGTAAATTGGAAACTTTTTTTTAAATTGTAATCTCTGTCTGAATCATGAAAGACACATTTTTAGTTTTCATGTCCTATTAAGCTATCCAAAGCACAAGTTGCATAATTTAACATATATTTAACTATACTTTGTGGAACAAACATTAAAAAATGTAATATTAGCTAATAGCTTCATATTGGCTTACATTTAAACTGGGTGGTGTGCCTATTAAGAGCTAGATTACAAGTGGCACAATAACTGTTGCGCACGAACAAAGAGGGGTAGATAGATTGCGTTTTTTGTGTGTGTTGGAAGTAAGCGTGCGTAACACTAGTTAAATGTAAACGTTTTTGCATAAACGGAATTGACTTTATAGCGTGACTTCAGAGCTCTGCTTATAAAAGTACAATTACAGTCATAATAACGCTGTCTGATAAAAAAAAATATTTAAAAAAAATATTGCATAAAAAAGTAATAATGGCTTAAATGTATGAGTTCTCAGGTGTTAGAAAAAAGGACTGCAAAGGGCTTTAACATAGAGTTGTTTAAACATGTATATGTATATATACAGTGTATATATATATATATATATATATATATATATATACAGGTAGCCCTCAGTTTACGCCGAAGTTAGGTTCCAGAAGGAATGGTTGTAAATTGAAACCGTTGTAAATTGAAACCCAGCTTTTAATGTAAGTCAATGGGAAGTGAGGGAGTTAGGTTCCAGGCCCCTCTCAAAATTTTCATTGCATAAATATATGTGCTGTAAATATTTCACATTCCCATGTTCTTCACATAAGGGAATATGTTCTATGTATTTATAAATAGATATTCCTATACATATCTATATATATCTATACCTATATATAATCATATATGTGTATAGATATATATTGTACCAAAATACCATTATATATATATATATATATATATATATATATATATATATATATATATATATATATATATATATTATATATAAAATATTCTTCTATGTGAAGACCATTGGAATCTGAAATTATTAGTATTTGATGTCGGGTTAGTGCACCTGAGGAAAACTGGACCCGAGTACGTTTTTTTTTTCCACTTCATATAAGTGCGCTACCCAACACGTGCAAAAACTCCCCGTCTAGTGGAGTTAACGCACGAGCAGGAGCACAAACTACCGCTCCACTCGTAATCTAGCTCTAAATAGGTCCTGAGGAGAACACTGCAATACCATTATTAAATGGTTCCTATTCAAACAACAAAAATCATTACTGAAATACATAGCACATTAAAAATAACCCAAATTATTACAGGTGCAAAGGAATACCTTTATTCTTCTTTAAGAACAGCTTAACATTTTGGAAACAAAATAAAACATTTGCCAGTAAGGAGATAAATCAAGTCAAATCTCTGGGGGCTTTTTTTGATCATTATATTACATCCCAAATCCTTCATAGCTAGATAAACAGCTCTCAAGCTAAAATTTGACTTTCTAAAATACTTTGAGTGACCTTGCTTTAATGACACCATTGCATAGATGTTCTCGCCAGGGCAGAGCACTTTAGATCATCAGGCTATTTGTCCTGACGACTATATTAGAGAATTCCATGGAAACCATGTGCAAAAAGAGTCCATCTACTTTCTACTAGCACATCCCTAAACGCACTAACCCCACACCAGCCCAGTATATGCAATGACAGCACTAGTCACTGCACATTAGCAGTGCACAGAACTTTTAAAATAACATTAAACCCACCTTAATGGGACAGTCAACTCCAAAATTTGAATTGTTTAAAAATATAGATAATTCCTTTATTACCCATTCCCCAGTTTTGCATAACCAACATGGTTATAATTCATATACTTTAAATATCTGTGATTACCTTGTATCGAAGCCTCTTTTGACAGCCCCCTAATCACATGGCTATTTATTTATTATCTATTGACTTGCATTTTGGCCAATTAGTGCTGTGTCATCCGCAACTCCACGGGAGAGAGTACAATGTTTTCTATATGGCCCACATGGATTAGCAGTCTCTTTTTGTGAAATGAATGAATGAAAAAGCATGTGATAAAAGGCTGTCTGTAACTGTAATGGCTTAGAAAGTGGCATAAATTTAGATGTTTAAATGTTATAAAGTATATTGATATAACTGTGTTGGTTGTGGAAAGCTGGGGTAAAGGAGTTATCTGTCTTTTTTAAACAAAAACAATTTTGGTGTTGACTGTCCCTTTAAAATGGAACCTCAGTGACTATGCTACTGTGTATTCAGACGTTCATATTCTACAGTTGGTCACAATTAACAAAAATAAGAAAATCCTCAAATGCATTATACTGTATATAGTTTTTATATACAGTACTATTAAGTACAGCCTTTACACTTTCTATATTTACCTTTTAGTATATATTTTGGTTACAGTGAGTAAGAGGAAAATCTTTTACACAAATGTAACAATCAGAGTCAGCTCTTTATTTTGTTAGGTTTAGAACTCTAATATAGCATTTACATTCTATTGTCGAGTAAAATGGATGAATCTGTGACAATAAAATATAATTTGATGCTGTTTGGGTCCCATAATATAGCAGACAAATGATTTATCACAAATGCATGAATTCTCAATTCATATTATTTAAGAACAAAATAAATTCTTTACAAAACAACCTAGCTTTATGCAGTTTAAAATATTTTTTTTCTCCACAGAAAGACATTTACATTTTCTCAAGGTGGGAAAATGTTGGCCCTTGTAATAAGCACAATTACTTTAACCACCAAAAAAACTAAAACTGTTACAAATGTTTTAAAAATAAATTGTATTTCAAAATGAATTCCATCAAAATTGGGAAACTTTCCAGACATAACAGTGTATTTCTTATTATATTTAGTTTGTATTCCCCACATGAGCCCAAATCATCTAGGGACATATTTGTACATAATCCTGCTAGACCTTCTTATTGCTGCAGGGACACTAAACCCAACATTTTTCTTTCATGGTTGAGTAGAGAATACAATTTTAAACAGACCAATTTACTTCTATTATCTAATTTGCTTCATTCTTTAGATATCCTTTGCTGAAGAAATAGCAATGCACTTGGATGAGCCAATCACACAAGGCATCTATGTGCAGCCACCAATCAGCAGCTACTAAGCCTATCTAGATATGCTTTTCAATAAAGGATATCAAGAGAATGAAGCAAAATAGATTATAGAAGTAAATTAGAAAGTTGTTTTAAATTACATGCACTCTCTAAATCACAAAAGAAAAAATTTGGGTTTCATGTGCCCTTAAAGGGGTAAGCAAATTTTATGTAGATCAATCAGATGATTTTTTTGCTGCTTCTGCTGGTGAAATCAGCTTTGATTTACATAAAAAATGTTCGAGCAATTAAGGTAAAAGCCACTATTTTGAGGCTTTACAAGTTGACAGTCACAAATTTACGAAACTTCTTCTTCTGCCTTTCTGCCACCTCAAAACTGGTGAGATCAATCACCCCAATACTTGCTCGTTCAGGGTGATTGACATGCCCTGCTCTCGCTAGTGAGCAGGGGGTAGATGCACAAAAAAGCATTTGTGCAATGCTAAATTTTACCACACGATGCAGCATCGCAAGTGACAATTGCATGCAGGAAAGTTTTCTACTGTCAAATCTGTACACCTGTAATCTCCTAACACGCACACAGACCCTAGTAAAAAAAAAAAGATGATCTTCCTGGAGTCATTCTGAAGTAATTCTCCAGACTAGTTATCAGAGGCCATACTGAAGTATGCCCAAAGGCCAAAATGTTTAAATGAGATAGCTCTAAAATCATTCATTGGCTGTTCATGCCTGTGAAGTTATCAGTAAGGTAATCTGCTAATCATTCTGAAGTCATCACCCAGAATTTTTTACCTTAGCTGATGACTACAAGACTGGTGATGTCTGATAATGGGCAAATTACTTCTAAAGTAGTTTGATGACCATTAAGTGACTCCAGGATGGTCTCTAAAGTAATCATGTTTGTCTTGGGGAGCCCCAGTCTTTTATGCCTGTGCATGTGTATGCGCAAGACTCTGGTACACCTCCACCCTTAGTTTTTTTTGGCATAAATAAAGTACTCTGTTTGACTGGAAGGACTGCATGTGTTTGACTGAAAATAAAGTATCTTGGCTACCAGAGAGTGTTGCAATACTTTGTGTAAGAGGAAGAGTTAATCACAGTTTACAATGATCAGTGGCCGCAGCAGAGGTGATAAGATGCAAAACCATGCAAATTTTCTTTAAAAAAAAAAAAAAATAGTCAGTGGTAAGCTTTAGCTCTTCCAAATAAGGCAAGTGGTAGGGGAGGTCTTTGAAAATGCTGGTTACTGGCGAAACATGGCAAGGAAGTATTGGGGGTTAAATAAGAACATATTTTATCGCTATGAATTCTGTAGTTGGCATTTTCAATTGCAATGGAGAATTAGGTTCTATAACCAATTTAAGTAGTTAATTGAGCTACCTTTTTAGAAGACATCAGCAAGTAATTGCAGTATTATTTTCATAAGACTGTTATTTATTCTTTCATATACAATCCAGGAACTGGGGATATAATAGATAATAGACATGTGCAGCGGCGAAAAAGTCGGTTTGGTTCGGTTCGGATCGATTCGGACCGATTCGAATTTCGGTTCGGATCGATCCGAATTCGGAAGAAATCAAATGAATTTGTTTCGGATTCATTCGGATTCTTTCGGATTCGAAAAAATTCGGTTCGCATTCGTTTCTGTTCGGTTCGATTCGGTTCGAATCGATTCGGATTTTTGGAAATTCGGTCACTGTAAAGTGGGATGTGCTGTGTATTACACTAGTATACTGGTGTAATACACAGCCATCCGAATCCAACCGAATCTACCGAATAAATTCAAATCGATTCGGATTTATTCGGTAGATTCTGAACTACCGCAATTCGGAAATTCAAATTGATCCGAATTCGAACAAATTCGTCCGAATTTCAATTCGGGCCGAACCGAATCGCACATGTCTAATAGATAATTTGATGTAAACCAGCAGGCTTATTAATAACTATTATTATTATAATAACTAAGGAATCTATTGGCGCTCTACAAATAACCAATAATAATAATAATAACATAGAGACCCAGCTGTTTATACTGGTCTTTACTCATAGCCTTGCAAATTCTGCAAAGCTGATTAGTAATGGCATACTCTGTAATGTAAACTGCATTATACATATAATACATAAAATATACCACAGATAAACAAGAAGCATATACAGTATCTCACAAAAGTGAGTAAACCGCTCACATTTTTGTAAATATTTTATTATATCTTTTCATGTGACAACACTGAAGAAATGACACTTTGCTACAATGTAAAGTAGTGAGTGTACAGCCTGTATAACAGTGTTAATTTGTTGTCCCCTCAAAAAAACTCAATACACAGCCATTAATGTCTAAACCGTTGGCAACAAAAGTGAGTACACCCCTAAATGTCCAAATTGGGCCTAATTAGCCAATTTCCCTCCCCGGTGTCATGTGACTCATTAGGGTTACTAGGTCTCAGGTGTGAATGGAGAGCAGGTGTGTTAAATTTGGTGTTATCGCTCTCACATTCTCTCATGCTGGTCACTGGAAGTTCAACATGGCACCTCATGGCAAATAACTCTCTAAGGATCTGAAAAAAAGAATTGTTGCTCTACATAAAGATGGCCTAGGCTATAAGAAGATTGCCAAGAACCTGAAACTGAACTGCAGCACAGTAGGCCAGACCATACAGCGTTTTCACAGGACAGGTTTCACTCAGAACAGGCCTCACTATGGATGACCAAAGAAGTTGAGTGCACATGCTTAGCGTTATATCCAGAGGTTGTCTTTGGGAAATATACGTATGAGTGCTGCCAACATTGCTGCAGAGATTGAAAAGGTGGGGGGTTAGCCTGTCAATGCTCAGACCATACGCCCACAAACAAGCAGACTAAGGACATGGATTACTGGAACCATGTCCTGTGGTTCGATGAGACTAAGATAAAGTTATTTGGTTCAGATGGTGTCAAGAGTGTGTGGCTGCAACCAGGTGAGGAGTACAAAGACAAGTGTGTCTTGCCTAAAGTCAAGCATGGTGGTGGGAGTGTCATGGTCTGGGCTGCATGAATGCTGCCGGCACTTGGGAGCTACAGTTCATTGAGGGAACCATGAATGCCAACATGTACTGTGACATACTGAAGCAGAGCATGGTCCCCTCCCTTCAGAGACTGGGCCACAGGGCAGTATTCCAACATGATAACGACCCCAAACACACCTCCAAGACGACCACTGCCTTGCTAAAGAAGCTGAGGGTAAAGGTGAGAGACTGGCCAAGCTTGTCTTCAGACCTAAACCCTATTGAGCATCTGTGGGGCATCCTCAAATGGAAGGTGGGGGAGCGCAAGGTCTCTAACATCCACCAGATGTGTAATGTTGTCATGGAGGAGTGGAAGAGGACTCCAGTGGCAACCTGTGAAGCTCTGGTGAACTCCATGCCCAAGAGGGTTAAGGCAGTGCTGGAAAATAATGGTGGCCACACAAAATATTGACACTTTGGGCCCAATTTGGACATTTCCACTTAGGGCTGTACTCACTTTTGTTGCCAACGGTTTAAACATTAATGGCTGGGTTGTGTGTTGAATTATTTTGAGGGGACAGCAAATTTACACTGTTATACAGACTGTACACTCGCTACTTTACATTGTAGCAAAGTGTCATTTCTTCAGTGTTGTCACATGAAAAGAAACAATAACATATTTACAAAAATGTGAGGGATGTACTAACTTTTGTGAGATACTGTAGGTGGTGAATACATTAAATAATATCAATATTGGTAATTAGATGTGAGGGATGTACTAACTTTTGTGAGATACTGTAGGTGGTGAATACATTAAATAATATCAATATTGGTAATTAGATGTAGAACTACAGAATTATGAGTGGAGGGGGAGTTTGGCTATTGAAAAAAACAATTGCCACAAAAAGGAAGGTTTGTTTATTCATAAAGTTTACACACTTGGCTGGTATGTTAATTTATTGCATGACTACAGAGAAGTCCTATAATTAAAAGGTTGTTCATGTTGCTTTTATCAGACTAATGTTTTATAGATGGCTAAATTTATCACTATTAAAGGGACCTAAAACAGTATGAACTAACATAAGTTTCTAAATATATAATGCAGACAAACCTGTAAAACTGTTTCTGTTTTAACACCCATTAACCCCTTTAATTCAGGCATAGTTTTATTTGCAGCAAGCTCCCCCCTGGTCATTTCCATTTATGGAAGGTGCTATCCAGGCAATAGCTTCTGCAAAATGCACTTATGCACGTGCATGGTAGGGAGCAGAGTCACATGACATCTGACTAATGCAGTGCACAGTATAATCCTGAAGCTCTCACAAAGCATTATCTCCATGGAAACGAGCAAGCCTCTTGGCAACAAACAATAGCAGTACCTTTTGTCTTTCCTCAACCCCGCCTTACTTGCATAAGTAATTATCCTCACATGCACACTTTGTTAAATTATACCACAAGATTTGGAGTGGAACACTGATACGGGGTGGTGGAGCAGGCTACACTTGGCAACACTAAAGTGTAAGTCATTTGGCAAATGTTTGGAAATTTATTACAGTCAACACCAAAATTGTTGTTGTTTTAAAAGATAGATGATGCCTTGATTACTCATTCCCCAGTTTTGCATAACCAACACAGTTATAATATTACACATTTTATCTCTGTAATTACCTTGTATCTAAGCCTCTGCAGACTGCCCCCTTATTTCAGTTATTTGACAGATTTGCATTTTAGCCAATCACTCCTCAGTAAATTCACGTGCATGAGCTCAATGTTATCTATATGAAACACCTGAACTAACGCCCTCTAGTGGTGAAAAACTGTCAAAATGCATTTGAACCTCCTAGGTTTAGCTTTCAACTAAGAATACCAAGAAAACAAAGCAAAATTGGTGATAAAAATAAATTAGAAAGTTGTTTCAAATGGCTTGCCCTATCTGAATCATGAAAGGTGTTTTTGGACTTGACTGGCCCTTTAAAATACTTATATGTGTTTTTTTTACACTTGTTTTTTCACAACTGTTTGATCTCAGTTGACCCTTTTATAATATGCACATAACATGTTTTATGGCCCTTTAAACATAAAATGTCTCTGCAAGAAAGCAGTGCCGCTGCTTCAGATGCATAGGAGATGGAGTAACAGGTCACACATGCACTGGAGAGCATCACTCACTCACTGATCCCTCTGAAGAAGGAATGTGGTGCATGCTACAAAATATAGCTGCAAGTATAAGAAATATGTGATTACATATGCCACAAAAACAAGCACACACATACTGTACTAATGTTAAAAATCTAAATCCTGTTTGCTTTGACAGAGAATAACTTTTTTTTTTAATTCCATAACATATTTATGGAAACATCTCCAACCCTATCAGTAGCTAACAATTACATGTACTTAAAGGCACAGTAAATACAGTAGATTTGCATAATCAACAAATGCATGATAAAAAGACAATGCAATAGCACTTAGGGGTAGATATTTCATATCCCGGGCGGAAATGAGTGAATCATGTCTGCCCTGCATCGCTAAATGCCGACAGCATATGCTGTCGGCATTTAACATTGCATAAGCATTTCTGGTGAAATGCTTGTGCAATGCCGCCCCCTGCATATTCGCGGCCAATCGTTTAAAATTGCATGCTCTGGCCTCTAGTTATCAAGCCGTCAACCTCAAATACGCTGGAATTCCGCAGCGTATTTGTGGCGAGGCTGATTCGCCTTAGTTATCAAGCACTACAGACCGGCAAAAGTAGAATATAGTGACGTAAGCTTCGATCCGCCGGACTCAGTCCGACACAGATCGATTCTTACGTCACTCCAGATGTTCCGAACGCAAGTTTGGCACAATCTGACTACTTTTGGGAGTTATCAAAAAACTGGCAGGTACGCTCAGCACTTTTCCAGCCCAGCGTACCTGGTTTTCAATCCGCCGCCCTGGAGGTGGCGGATCCCATCGGAATCAATGGGAGTCTGACCATAGCAAAAGTTCATGTTCGCTGCTGCCCAACATCCCATTGATTCCTATGGGAGATGTCTGCACCTAACACCCTAACATGTACCCCGAGTCTAAACACCCCTAATCTGCCCCCCTACACCGCCGCCACCTATATTAAACATGCCAACCCCTAAACCGCCGCTCCCGGACCCCGCTGCAACTATAATAAATATATTAACCCCTAAACCGCCGCTCCCGGACCCCGCCGCAACTATAATAAATATGTTAACCACTAAACCGCCACTCCCGGACCCCCACGTAGCTATAATAATTATATTAACCCCTAAACTGCCACTCCCGGACCCCCCACCACCTATATTAAACTTATTAACCCCTAATCTGCCCCCCCTACACCGTCGCCACCTATAATAAGTTTATCAACCCCTATCCTGCCCCCTCTACACCGCCGCAACCTATAATAAAATTATTAACCCCTAAACCTAAGTCTAACACTAACCCTAACACCCCCCTATCTTAAATATTAATTAAATACATCTAAATAATTATCACTCTTATTAAATAAATTATTCCTATTTAAAACTAAATACTTACCTATAAAATAAACCCTAATATATCTACAATATTACTAATAATTATATTGTAGCTATTTTAGGATTTATTTTTATTTTACAGGCAAATTTAAATGTATTTTAACTAGGTACAATAGCTATTAAATAGTTATTAACTATTTAATAGCTACCTAGCTAAAATAAAGACAAATTTACCTGTAAAATAAAAACTAACCTAAGTTTCAATTACACCTAACACTACACTATCATTAAATAAATTATTCATATTTAAAACTAAATACTTACCTGTAAAATAAACCATAAGATAGCTACAATGTAATTAATAATTACATTGTAGCTATCTTAGGATTTATATTTATTTTACAGGTAACTTTGTATTTATTTTAACTAGGTACAATAGTTATTAAATAGTAATTAACTATTTAATAACTACCTAGCTAAAATAAATACAAAATTACCTGTAAAATAAATCCTAACCTAAGTTACAATTAAACCTAACACTACACTATCATTAAATTAATTAAATTAATTAACTACAAATACCTACAATTAAATAAACTAAGTAAAGTACAAAAAAAAAAAAACTAAGTTACAAAAAATAAAAAAATATTACAATATTTTTAAGCTAATTACACCTAATCTAAGCCCCCTAATAAAATAACAAAGCCCCCCAAATAAAAAAAAAAATGCCCTACCCTATTCTAAATTACAAAAGTTAACAGCTCTATTACCAGCCCTTAAAAGGGCCTTTTGCGGGGCATGCCCCAAAGTATTCAGCTCTTTTGCATGTAAAAAAAATACAAACCCCCCCAACATTAAAACCCACCACCCACATACCCCTACTCTAACCCACCCAAACCCCCTTAAAAAAAGCTAACACTAACCCCCTGAAGATCTCCCTACCTTGAGTCGTCTTCAGACAGCCGACCACCGATGGAACAGAAGAGGACATCCGCAGCAGCCGAAGTCATCATCCAAGGGGCACTGAAGAGGTCTTCCATCCGATAGAAGTCTTCATCCATGCAGCGTTTTCAATCTTCATCCATCCGGAGCAGAGCGGAGCCTTCTTCAAACGAGCCTACGCGGAGCCATCCTCTTCTAACGACGCCTACCCGACGAATGGATATTCCTTTAAGTGACGTCATCCAATATGGCGTCCCTCAAATTCCGATTGGCTGATAGGATTCTATCAGCCAATCGGAATTAAGGTAGGAAAAATCTGATTGGCTGATGCAATCAGCCAATCAGATTCAAGTTCAATCCGATTGGCTGATCCAATCAGCCAATCAGATTGAGCTCGCATTCTATTGGCTGTTCCGATAAGCCAATAGAATGCGAGCTCAATCTGATTGGCTGATTGTATCAGCCAATCAGATTTTTTCCTACCTTAATTCCGATTGGCTGATAGAATCCTATCAGCCAATCAGAATTCGAGGGACGCCATCTTGGATGATGTCACTTAAAGGAATATCCATTCGTCGGGTAGGCGTCATTGGAAGAGGATGGCTCCACGTCGGCTCGTTTGAAGAAGGCTCCGCTCCGCTCTGGATGGATGAAGATTGAAGACGCCGCATGGATGAAGACTTCTATCGGATGGAAGACCTCTTCAGCGCCCCTTGGCCGCTGCGGATGTCCTCTTCTGTTCCATCGGTGGTCGGCTGGCTGAAGACGACTCAAGGTAGGGAGATCTTCAGGGGGTTAGTGTTAGGTTTTTTTAAGGGGGGTTTGGGTGGGTTAGAGTAGGGGTATGTAGGTGGTGGGTTTTAATGTTGGGGGGGTTGTATTTTTTTTACATGCAAAAGAGCTGAATACTTTGGGGCATGCCCCGCAAAAGGCCCTTTTAAGGGCTGGTAATAGAGCTGTTAACTTTTGTAATTTAGAATAGGGTAGGGCATTTTTTTTATTTTGGGGGGCTTTGTTATTTTATTAGGGGGCTTAGATTAGGTGTAATTAGCTTAAGAATATTGTAATATTTTTTTATTTTTTGTAACTTAGTCTTTTTATTTTTTGTACTTTAGTTAGTTTATTTAATTGTATTTAATTGTAGCTACTTGTAGTTAATTAATTTAATTTATTTAATGATAGTGTAGTGTTAGGTATAATTGTAACTTAGGTTAGGTTTTATTTTACAGGTAATTTTGTATTTCTTTTAGCTATGTAGTTATTAAATAGTTAATACCTATTTAATAACTATTGTACCTAGTTAAAATAAATACAAAGTTACCTGTAAAATAAATATAAATCCTAAAATAGCTACAATGTAATTATTAAATACATTGTAGCTATATTAGGGTTTATTTTACAGGTAAGTATTTAGTTTTAAATAGGAATAATTTATTTAATGATAGTGTAGTGTTAGGTGTAATTTTATTTTACAGGTAAATTTGACTTTATTTTATCTAGGTAGCTATTAAATAGTTAATAACTATTTAATAGCTATTGTACCTAGTTAAAATAAATTTAATTTTGCCTGTAAAATAAAAATAAATCCTAAAATAGCTACAATATAATTATTAGTAATATTGTAGCTATATTAAGGTTTATTTTATAGGTAAGTATTTAGTTTTAAATAGGAATAATGAATTTAATAAGAGTAATATTTATTTAGATTTATTTAATTAATATTTAAGATAGGGGGATGTTAGGGTTAGTGTTAGACTTAGGTTTAGGGGTTAATAATTTTATTATAGGTTACGGCGGTGTAGGGGGGGTAGGATAGGGGTTGATAAATTTATTATAGGTGGCGACGGTGTAGGGGGGGCAGATTAGGGGTTAATGACTTTAATATAGGTGGCGGCGGGGTCCGGGAGCAGCGGTTTAGGGGTTAAACAATTTATTTTGTTGCGGCGGGGTCCGGGATCCGCAGGATAGGGGTTAATACATTTATAATAGGTGGCGGCGGTATAGGGGGGGCAGGATAGGGGTTAATAGGTATTATGTAGGTGGTGGCGGGGTCCGGGAGCGGCGGTTTGGGGGTTAATACATTTATTATAGTTGCGGCGGGGTCTAGGAGCGGCGGTTTAAGGGTTAATAACTTTATTTAGTTGCGGGGGGCTCCGGGGGTGCCGGTATAGGGGGTAGAACAGTGTAGTTTAGTGTGAGTGCCTAGTGACAGCTTATCAATAAAGCTGGGAAAAAGCCGAAGAGCAGCGAGATCGGATGAGTGATAACTATCACAGTCCGCTGCTCATCGCCCCGTACTTGGTGCGCGGCTTTTTGACAGCTTTTTTGATAACTTTGGCGAATGTATTCAGGTCCGCGGCGGCGATGTGAGGCGAGCTTAGGCGGGCGTATTGGGGCCGGCGATGGCAGGTACGTCCGGAGCTTGATAACTAGAAGCCTCTATCTGAACCATGAATGTTTAGTTTTGACTTGAGTGTCCCTTTAAAGGGCAGTGCAATTAAAAAGAGAAACCAAACACAATATTTAGATATAATTTCAGATATTACTGGGACTGGATTTGTTGTTAAGCAAAACAGGCAGGTGACTATATCTTGACAGACAATGTAACATTTCAATAAACACTGTTTTCTTATATTGTGTCTACTATATAGCTCAGTAAGAGATAGCACTAGAATGCTTATAGTGTCTTATCAAGCAGACATGTTTGCATTAAAGGACCACTCAATGCAGTAGAATTGCATAATTAACATGTACATAATACAAAGTCAATGCAATAACACTTACTCTGAATTTTAAATTAGCAGTAGATTTTTTTCTAAAATATTTTAAAAAAAATTCTCCCATTTTCCGGCCCTCTGTATCATGTGACAGACATCAGCCAATCACAGACTAGTATATGTATACCCTGTGAGCCTGTGCACATAACTTCAAAGAAACAGTGAAAAAAAGTTGGAGATGTAAAATTTTCAGGGTATATTACTTTCCCAATTCAGGATAACATTGCCAAGAGGGATTCAATAGTCATATGTCTGTTATGTAGAACTCATTGTTTTATACTGTTATATCAGCAATTACATGTACCAAGAGTTTACCAATCATTCAGCCATGCTTTGGGGTACTCTACATAACAGTCCAGATGTCTCTTCTCTGGAAATAAAATACCCACTTGTTCATGCCTTTAAAAAGTATTATATCCTTCCAGAAAATAGTGTGTCCCTCATCAATGTTGCTATATTTCTTTATATATTTGTCACGGATATCAGATGGCTAAGGCTACACCCCACCCCCCTACAACCTCACCCCTGTTGTTTCTCAGTGGTTTTGGGCTCCTCAGAGCAACCACCATCTCTGGAAGCTGTTTGTTTGCTTTGTGTTGGCTTGTTTTTGTGTTCAGAGAAAAGTTGGTGTATGACCAGGAAAACCCTCCTAGGCTGGCCGGGCTCCTGGAACTCCCGGTCGACCGCCTTACAACGGACACCCGCCTAACCCCTCTCAGGCTGGCCAGGCTCCTGGAACTCCCGGTCGGCCACAGGACAGCAGAACACCCGCTAACTTTAACCCAGGTCGCTCCAGCAACCATGTGCCCCAGAGCTCCGCTCTTTTGGGGATTAGTAGCCCCTGGGGAGTACAAGGGGTGGGGGAATTGCCGGGGGGGGAGCTCTTTTGGAAACCGGGGGTTTTGGACACCCCTAACCCCATAACTTCATCGGACTGTACAGGCTGTGGTCACTTGCCAGCTACATAGCTGCAATCGGCAGGGAGGAAGCAGGACCCGTTTGGCGGAGCTACCCAATCGGGGTGCCAGGGTATCCGTCACAATATTTATTAGTTGCTTGGCAAAGTTGTGCACCCAGCATCTTCCAGCTGGTAACTGGAACAAAAGTGCATACTCTGCTCATGTTTAGCTCACTGGCTAAAGCCCTATGTGAAGCTGTAATGCCCCTGGATGTATTGATTTAACTATATGTTTGACCACTTTGCCAGGGTTAAACACACAATGAAGAAAGGGTAATCACTGAAAAATAAAAAGCCCTAAAAACAATAAAAAAAAATCACAGTATGTCCCTTAAAGCATTGAGTAGACCTGAAGTTTTGTCAATTTTCCAGTTGGCTCTACATTACAGTTCACTGCTTCCCCCTTAATCAGCTTGACAAATATTTTGATAAAAGGGCCTATTCAGTCCAATTGGTGTCAACTTAAAGGGACAGTCAATTTAAAATTAAATTCCATGATTCAGATAGGGCTTTACTTTTACTTTTATAATCAAATTTGCTTTGTTCTCTTGGTATACTTGGTTGAAAGCTAAACCTAGGTAGGCTCATGTGCTAATTTCTAAGCCCTTGAAGGCTGTTACTTATCTCAATGCATTTGCCAGTTTTTCATAGTTAGATAGTGCTAGTTCACATGTGCCATTTAAATAACAATGTGCTCACTCCCGTGGAGTTATGTATGAATCAGCACTGACATGCTAAAATGTACGTCTGTCAAAATAATTGAGATAAGGGGGCAGTCTGCAGAAGTTTAGATACAAGGTAATCACAGAGGTAAAAGGTGTATTAATATAACAGTGTTGGTTGTGGAAAACTGGGGAATGGGTAATAAAGGGATTAGCTATTTTTTAAACAATAAAATATTTCTAGTAGACTGTCCCTTTATTTGGCAACATGGCAGATAACACAAGCTTGTCAAAAAATAACTAATAGGCAATGCTTGCTAAGTAACTTGTAAATTGATCAATTTAAATCTGCTCACATATATTGTTAATATATTTTTTTTTAAAGTGACAGAAATGTTAAGAAATGTGCCCCCTGTTTAAATAACGTGCACATTCTGCTCATTGTAGATTTCAGACTTCTGTCAAAATAACAACAGTGTTGTATTGATGGATTTGGCAAAGGCAGTGAAATTTTTCTGGTTTCCACTGACTGCGAATTCATACTCCTCTGTAAATACTGACAGTTACACAACAGACTGCTGGCGCTATCCCGCATCCGCACAGCAGCTGATTCTCTTTTTGCACTTGGAACAATCTTATCCAAGTGAGATATGACTGAGAAGAATGTAATATGTCCTGACTCATTTATTCACTGAATTATCACCATCCTTCAAAGGCACAGCAAACAGACAATATATTGTAAATAAATGTAACAAAAATGCTTACCCTGAAGATCTGAGGATAGCGGAGAGTTAATTAGCAATTGATACTGTGTTCCCACAGTCACTCAAAATGTGACTTGTTAGATCTAAAGTTGTTATGCTGATTGTTTTTGGTTTTAAAGAAATGTGCTGCAAGAGAAATATGAAATGAACAATCTAATGTAGACAGCTTTTAAACCTTAATTAATGTGCCACATTTTCATTTAAATGGTATAGTCACACTTGGAGGCAGGCTCTAATAATACACATATAATTATACCGTTAGCATAATCCCAGTTGTGCACATAAATAGTTTTTTCTGTTTTTTAATTAATAACACCTTAACACTCACACATTTCAAGGTTAAATTCCCATTGGAAGAAGCTATATCATAAACAGTATTTTAGCAATGGTCATATATATTTTAAATGAATAGTAGCTATTTAATGTTTTGCTTAAAAAATAGTCAGCAAATTTATTAGCAATGGGCATTAAACATTGTTGCTCTAGTAACACATTCATAACTGTTTTTAAACAATTGATTTAATTTTTCAAAATATATCTTTATACTATTCTCAGGCTAATTTTTGTTTTTAATAAATCTATAAATCTAATATTTATTTAGCATTTGATGTCCCTTTAAATCTGTTTTTAAACTTATATTAAATGGCCATTAAAGTCCAAATTATTTAATGATTCAGATAAAACATGCAATTTCAAAAAACTTTCCAATATACTTCTATTATAAAAAGTGCATATTATTTTTATATTGCAAATACATACTCCCAGGTAATAACCAGGGCATAGAACAAGCCACTGAGCTATTGTTCATTCCTGGCAGGTTGTTTCTCTTTCTTTATATATTTATAATATGATCCTGGGGAAAGTCTCCCTAACGGTGAGGGGGGAAACCAAATGTGGACTCCTTGCCCAATGTGCAGGGCCGGACTGAGAATGAACAGCAACCCTGTAAAATTTGTAGACCAGTCCTAAATTCTGTTGTGTCCATAGAATGCACGTCTAACTGTGCCTACGCACTTCTCCCCACCCACAAAGACTATGAAAAGTTTGCTTATAGATCATTGGACTTCAAAGTTCTAATGGATTTCTAAGTTCTAATGGGATTTTTTACTGTCAGAGAGAGTGAATAAGCTGTGCCTGCCAGCCACCACCAGCCCCCCGCCCCCTGCCCTTTAAACATGATTGTACATTATGCAATAAAGAAAAAAAGATATGTTAATGACATTTTTAAATAGAAGACATTCATGGAAAAATTTCTAGGTTTGCTTGATTGACTAGGTTCTCAAATGCCAAAAATCATACATAGTCTAGGTAGGAAAATCATATTCAGAAATTGTCATGAAGACTAAGATCATGGAAGGGGGAGTGAAGAGTTTGCTGGTGGCAGCTGCTGAGAATTAAGGGACATATAAACAATAAGATATGCAGGAGTGGGTAGCACCATCCATAATTCAGGCACTCAGGCAGTGGCCCTCACTTGACTCAGTTGTCTGCCTCAGTATCCCTGCTGTCTACCAGTGCTATGTAGCAGAGCAGCCTTTTTGCTCAGTCAGACACACTGTACACACTCACCTTGAAGTGAGTAAGAGTCGAAAGTGAGTCTGTGTACTGTGTGTTATTAATAAGTTGTAAGTCACATACATATGGCATGTGTGCGCCGGTGTCTCTAGATGGCTCCCTCATGGTATCAGATAGTCAGATTCACATTTCATCTCTCCCCTCTGTGGTGCGTGCTAACTTGGAGCTCCCTCATGATGGCACTAAATCCCAGCTGCTCACTGCTGTACTGTAGAGTCGGCCCAAGCAGCCCAGCCAGACCCTTGCCAGGCGGCCCACCATAATATGTCCTGGCATCCCAGTAGGCCATTCCGGCGCTGCTTATGTGCCTAGAGGGATATGGCTGCACCTCACTGATGAGGTCCAAAGGTGAAAGGGGTTGGCATTTCCTTAGTTCAGAGTAGAATTGCTTGGTATTTTTATGCTGGACTGATCTTGTTAGGCAGGATCAGACTGATATATTTCAGGAAAGTGGTCCTCTGTGTAAAAACAATTAGGCTAAAAGAATCTACTTGAAGGTGGTAACTTAACCATAGAACTGTGAAGCTCGTGGGATACTCCTCTATCAGACCGAACTCGGCCAGCAGTCTTGTTATCCCGGTGTCGAGTCGGAAAGATAGGGAATATCCAAGAGCAGAGAATATCAGGAAAACAAGGAGAGCGGCACTCACCACAGGCAGGACAGCACAAGGCAAATAGGCAGACAGGATACAGCAACAGAAAAGCAGACAGTAATTCAGGGGTTAACCAGGTAGCGTAGTAAGACAGGCAAGGTTTCGGCAACAAGGTATCAGTCCAGCAGATTAGGGGTTAACCAGGTAGCGTAGTGAGACAGGCAGGGTTCAGTAACAAGTATCAGTCCAGCAGATTAGGGGTTAACCAGTTAGCGTCGTGAGACAGACAGGGTTCAGTAACAAGTATCAGTCCAGCAGATTAGGGGTTAACCAGTTAGCGTAGTGAGACAGACAGGGTTCAGTAACAAGTATCAGTCCAGCAGATTAGGGGTTAACCAGTTAGCGTAGTGAGACAGACAGGGTTCAGTAACAAGTATCAGTCCAGCAGATTAGGGGTTAAGCAGTTAGCGTAGTGAGACAGACAGGGTTCAGTAAGAAGTATCAGTCCTGCATATTAGGGGTTAAAGGGACAGTATACTGTAAAATAGTTTTCCCTTAATGTGTTTACAATTGCTTTTTTTACCAACTGCTGAGTAAAATATGTATGAAAATTAGCTTTTTGAGGTTTATTTGTGAATATTAAAGCTCTGATTTTGTGTTTTGAAACCACAACCTAATAAAATGGGTTGAGCTTGTAGGTATAATCAGATCTCATTACTGTATCACATTGTGTACATAAATATGTTTCTTTATCTTATATCTGTCCATAAAACAATCACCAGTACTTGGAGAGAACAATGGAAAATCAACATTGTATTACCTTATCTCTGCTATATCGCACTGGGAGTATAATTTCTTCTGCTGGCTGTGTTTACAAAGCTTATCTATAGCTGGGACCTGCGGCCACAAACTTTCAGAATAGGTGGGGATACCATATGCTAAATCAACTATTTCAAATGCCAATATAAGGGTAAAGGATCTACTTGTAAACAATTTAATACACTCCAGCAGGTAAAGTGGATCATTGGGAACAAATTAAAGGGGAGTTAACAGTTAGATTATAAGCGCTAGAGAAGAACAGACCGGCTTGACTACTGAATTCCCCTCCAGGAAAGCAAGAAATCGAGAGCAAAAAGTCAGAAGGTAGTTAAGCGCTAAGAGCAAGGTTTGTGGGAGGATGTTATATATCTATAGATAAAACTATATATCGGTGTATATAGTGGATATAAAATCTAATACTGGATAGGTGATATGTGCTGTGTACGTACCAGTATTTGGAAATAAATATATAAAGTGAATAAAAGATAAAGGAAGCAAGGAAAGTACAATTTTGGATACAATTTATTTAAAATAGGTTTAAAACAATATATCAAATATGTGACAGTTAAAACATTTGTATCTAAAAGTATAGGGACGTCTCCCTTATTCGTTACTGTTTAGTAACACTTGGTAAAAGAGATCAAATGGCAGTGTAAAGTACTTGCGTTTTAGATTGCTGTTAGCAACTGTGAGATGAAAATGTATCTCCTTAGATGTTCAGTAGAGATTCGAAGTAGCAGTCGGGTAGCGGCCGCGTTGTATGCGGTTTGGCGTGGCGTTACCAGATGGTATTGATTTGCGCCTTTTTTTTGTAGCCGGTGTGACGTCACTAAAGCCGGTTGTGTGCGGCGTTTCAGTGGTAGCCCCTATTCCGCAAAAAATTGTGGAAGTCTTGGGGGAGTAAACTGTGGAACTTGGCGGTCAAATTAAATGACTTGATGGTTAAAAAGCAGTTTAGGGATGAAATGATCCTCAAATTGTGCTGACTGTGCGGTCGCGATGTAGCGACTAAAAGAGCAGTTTGTTCCCTTTGGTTGCTAGTAGCAACTGGTGGATCCTTTAATGTCGAAAACTTGGCGGTCGTTGAAAACGACTATTGAGGCAGGTGTGTCTTTGCGGTCATTAAAAAATGACTAAGCGTCTAAAAAGTCTTAGAATGGCTTTGCGGTCACTTTATAGTGACTGGGAGATCTTTGCGGTCGTTATTAACGACTCTGATGTTCCTATATAAATGTGACCAGGCACAAGAACATAGGGTAAACGTCCTCCAAATGTGTAGTATAGTGAAATAAACAAAGGCTAAAAAACAAATAGCACAGTGTCTCAGTCAACGCGTTTCGCCCGTGGGCTTTATCAAGACATGTTGTTCTGTGCTAACATGTGGGTATTTGAATACTAACATCCATTTTCATTGGTGAACTAATTAAACAATTAAAGGTGGAATATGTTATTCATAGTAAATCAGACTTAAGGTGGAATTGTTCAGTAATAGTCAAACTTTCAACATATAGTACATACATTCAAAAAGTTGCAAGATATATTATCTAAAGTTGGTAGACAGCGTGTTTAGGTGTTGTTTTTTAAAAAATAGATAAAAAAGGTGTCTAAAATGACAATGTATGTATATATTTATATATTAGACATGAGGAAAAATTAAGAATAGACACACATGTCTGCGAATAATCTGCTTATAAAAAAGGGGTAATGTCTAATTCAGAGTTCAGCCCTGTGGGGTGTAATGTGTCCATATTGTATATCATTTTGGCTTCTAATTTCAGTAGTTGGTTTTCTAAGTTGCCCCCTCTCCAGTTAAGTTTTACTTTTGCAAGGCCCCAAAATTTAAAGTGTTTCAGATTGTTGTTGTGACTTTCCCTGAAATGTGAGTACAAGTGTGTATCAAGATTCCCTCTGTCTATACAGGAGAGGTGTTCCCTAATTCTTTCACGGAGGGTCCTGGTAGTTTCTCCGATGTAATATTTTTTGCACGAACATTCAATAATATAAACCACTCCTTTATCCTGACATCTTATAGTATCTTCTATTTTGAATTTAAAGTTATTAACCTCAATTTCTTTCTTTTTGCAACTGTATTTGCAAGAGCGGCACCCAAAGCATGGAAAAAAGCCAGATAGTTTTTTCCCTTCTAAGTTAATCTCATGGCTCTTTTTTGACAGGGGTTTTAGTTCACTTTGTGCCAGTTTATTCTTTAAATTTTGTGCTCTTCTGTAAATAATTCTAGGCTGTGTTGGTACTTTCTCTCCTATTATTGGGTCTGTTTGTACTAGGTGCCAATGTTTTGTTAGAATTTTCTTAATTAGGTTGCTGTTGTTATTGTAATTTGTAATAAATGATACATCTATTGTGTTTGATTGGTCTTCGTAGTTTAGGCTCGTTTTATCTTTATTCTTGTATGTGAGAAGTGTTTTTCTGTCTATTTTATCTACTTCTTCCTTTGCCGAATTGATAATTTTCTCGTCATACCCTCTTTCTCTAAATTTAGTTTCTAGAATGGTTATTTGTTTCTCATAGTCTGTATGTCTCGAGCAATTTCTTTTTATCCTTAAATATTGCCCTTTAGGGATGTTATTCTTCCACCTTTCTAGATGACAACTGTTATAATGTACAAAATTGTTGGCGTCTACTTTCTTGAAATGTGTAGTGGTTACAATTTGATCATCTATTACTTCTATGTCGAGGTCGAGAAAGATGGCTTTGTTTTTACTGTATGTATATGTAAAGTTGATGTTTCTGTCATTTTTGTTCATATCATCACAGATCTCTATTAGTTCAGATTCTTCCCCTTTCCATATGAATATAATATCGTCTATATATCTTTTGTATAGTACAAGATTTGCACCCAGTCTATGCTGAAGGAAAAAAGATTCCTCCCAGTTACCCATGAAGAGATTAGCATAGCTGGGTGCAAATCTTGTACCCATGGCAGTTCCAGTTTTTTGTAAGTAGAATCTCTCATTGAATGAGAAATAGTTCTGATTAAGAATGAATTGAATGCCCTCTAGTAAAAAGTCTCTCTGCTCTTTAGCCAATGTGTCATCTTTCTCCAAAAAAGTTTTCACAGCTTGGATACCAAATTCATGATTGATGATTGTATATAGCGACGTGACATCGCATGTCACTAATATGTAATTTGGTTCCCATTTTAAATTGTGTAATATTTGTAAAATTTCTGTTGTATCTTTTAAATAAGATGGTAATTTTTTAACATAAAACTGGAGAAACTCATCCAAATATTGGGATAGATTAGAGGTTAAAGAGTTTATCCCGGAGATAATAGGTCTTCCGGGAGGGTTTGTCAGGCTTTTATGTACCTTCGGTAGGTAATAGAATATTGGGATTTTGGTTTGTTTTGGTAACAGAAAGTTATATTCTTTATTGTTCAAGATATTCTTATTTTTAGCTGTATCTAGCATTTTGGATAGTTTGGATGTGAATTTTTTTGTCGGGTCTAGACTTAATATTTCATAGGTAGTGGTGTCTCCTAGTAGTCTGTGTGCCTCTTCGATGTATTGTGTCCTATTCATTATTACGACTCCTCCCCCCTTATCCGCAGGTTTAATGATTATGTTTGGGTCAGATTGGAGGTTTCTTAATACCTTTTTTTCTTTGAATGTCAAATTGTTATTGTATTTATTAGTGATGTTAGCTTTTTTTATATCTCTCTGTACCAATTTCTCAAACATTTCAAGATTCTTCCCTTTTTCATTGGTTGGGTAGAAGGTTGATTTAGGTTTTAGTTTGGAATGTTTGAACACCCCATTGTCATTCTGACTAGAATTGGTTTGTATGGGTTTTTGCCAATTCCTCTCTATCGGGTTTTTAAGGAAGTACCTTTTGAGGGTTAATTTTCTTACGTATTGACTTATATTGATGTGGGTATCGAATTTATTTAGTGTTGTGGTTGGAGCAAAGTTTAACCCCAGATTAAGTACTCTCTTTTCTTCTTCAGTCAGTGACTTATCACTTATATTAAAGATGCCACTTGTCGATACTACTTCACTCTTTTTGTGTCCCTTTCCCTTTCTACCTCCTCTGGTGCCTCTCTTGTTCTTTTTCTTAAGGGTGGGTCTGTTTTGTGTTCTGTGTTTTTTGAAGTTCCTGGTGTTGGGTGGCTTATCCCTAAAAAATGATTATCATCATTTTGCTGACAATCTGAATTTAATGGTTCAAAACGATTGGAAGTTCTCACTCTCCAATCGTTATTTTGTCTATCTTTGTCGTATATGTGTTGTGAGTGTTGTCTTCTGTAATATTTTGGTTCTTCCCAATATTCAGTAGTGGGTTCATGATAGGACCTATGTTCATCTGGGTAGTCCCTCTCCCTGTGATCTCTATTGTATTGTGTATTATTCCTATATCTATTATAGCCTCTTTGTGTATAGTTCCCTTGATTGTAATGATAAGAATCATTGAATGATATGTGCCTGTTGTCCTCCCTCCATCTATCTCTATTGTAGTTTTGTGGGGTTCTGTTATAAGTAGGTCTATTGTAATATCCAGAATTGGAATTATAGTGTTGTGGTTGTTTATTGTGAGGCCTATTATTTGATCTTGATCTTGGTTTATAGTTATTTTTCTCTTTTTGTTGTAAACTGGTATTTTTATTTTTATCGTCCCCTGTGAGTCTTGTTTCTTTGTTTGTGTTATCATTACTATCAGTGGTGTCTAGGTTGTAGTCATCTTTATCTCTATTTAATTTTCTCCATTTCACCTCCTGGAGTTCATTATTTAAAATAGTTAAATTGCTCACAATCTCCTTTTGTTTGTTTCTAAAATCTTGGTGATCTTTTTTGTCTAATAGTTTTATTTTAAGTGCAGTGATGTTTTTTTCTATAGTGTCCAGTGAAATTTCTCGTGATTTTTTTAAAATTGTTAAAAATGTCAGTGATGCTGTTTCTAGTGCCTCATCCCATTCATTTTGTAGTGTTTCTATCAATTCGAATGTGCAGTTCTTTTTTAATCTTAAACCTCTCGGTATGATTTTCATTGAAATGTATTTCTCTAAAAAATTGAGTTCAGTTTTTTGTTTGAGCTCGCTTGTTAAGTTTCTTTCTAATTCTATCATGATGGTGTTTAAATCAAGGTGTTCAGTGTGTGTGTCATAATTTTCTTTTTCAGAAATTTCTTTGAGGGTTTTATCCCTCCACATAAAAATATCATCCTCCATTTCTTAAGCTGCTTATAATCCGGTGATAAAAATCACCTTAGGAGGAAAAAATAGTGCAGTTAACAGTTAGATTATAAGCGCTAGAGAAGAACAGACCGGCTTGACTACTGAATTCCCCTCCAGGAAAGCAAGAAATCGAGAGCAAAAAGTCAGAAGGTAGTTAAGCGCTAAGAGCAAGGTTTGTGGGAGGATGTTATATATCTATAGATAAAACTATATATCGGTGTATATAGTGGATATAAAATCTAATACTGGATAGGTGATATGTGCTGTGTACGTACCAGTATTTGGAAATAAATATATAAAGTGAATAAAAGATAAAGGAAGCAAGGAAAGTACAATTTTGGATACAATTTATTTAAAATAGGTTTAAAACAATATATCAAATATGTGACAGTTAAAACATTTGTATCTAAAAGTATAGGGACGTCTCCCTTATTCGTTACTGTTTAGTAACACTTGGTAAAAGAGATCAAATGGCAGTGTAAAGTACTTGCGTTTTAGATTGCTGTTAGCAACTGTGAGATGAAAATGTATCTCCTTAGATGTTCAGTAGAGATTCGAAGTAGCAGTCGGGTAGCGGCCGCGTTGTATGCGGTTTGGCGTGGCGTTACCAGATGGTATTGATTTGCGCCTTTTTTTTGTAGCCGGTGTGACGTCACTAAAGCCGGTTGTGTGCGGCGTTTCAGTGGTAGCCCCTATTCCGCAAAAAATTGTGGAAGTCTTGGGGGAGTAAACTGTGGAACTTGGCGGTCAAATTAAATGACTTGATGGTTAAAAAGCAGTTTAGGGATGAAATGATCCTCAAATTGTGCTGACTGTGCGGTCGCGATGTAGCGACTAAAAGAGCAGTTTGTTCCCTTTGGTTGCTAGTAGCAACTGGTGGATCCTTTAATGTCGAAAACTTGGCGGTCGTTGAAAACGACTATTGAGGCAGGTGTGTCTTTGCGGTCATTAAAAAATGACTAAGCGTCTAAAAAGTCTTAGAATGGCTTTGCGGTCACTTTATAGTGACTGGGAGATCTTTGCGGTCGTTATTAACGACTCTGATGTTCCTATATAAATGTGACCAGGCACAAGAACATAGGGTAAACAAATTAAAGGGGAGAAAATTTTTGAGTAAACTGTCCCTTTAACCAGTTAGAGTAGCGAGACCGGCAGGGTTCAGTAACAAGGTATAATCCAGCAAATGATCTGTCACTCCCAGGAGCACACAAAGTAGCAACTATACTTGGGCAGTGACAGGTCGTTTGCTGCCCATTTAAAGGGACAGTATAGTATAAAATTGTTGTTCCCTTAATGTGTTTCCAATTACTTTTTTACCAGCTGCAGAGTATAAAATGTATGAGATTTGCTTTTTACGGCTAATTTGTGTATATGAATTAGCTGATTTTGTGTTTTGAAGCCACAACCTAATAAAATGGGTTGAGCTTGTAGGTATAATCAGATCTCATTAAATTATCACATTGTGTACATATACCTGCTTCTTTATCTTATATCTGTCCATAAACCAATCACCAATACTTGCAGAAAAAAATGGAAAATTAACATTTTATTACCTTATCTCTTTTATAACCCACTGGGAGTGTAATTTCTTCTACTGGCTGTGATTACACAGTTTGGCCTCAAGGCCAAAAACTTTAAGGATAGGTGTGGATACCACAGGCTACATAAACTATTTCAAAAGCCAAAATAAGGGCAATGGAAATACTGACTGGGTACAGATCCCATGACCCTGCAAAACGCACAGCCCTGGGTGCTCAGCAGCACTCACAGACAGTTGCACTGTTTTTAGTGACTCATCCTGGCTGGTCTGGGGTTACCTCTGATGAAGTGGGCCTAGGTCTCACAAAATGAGTCAGGAGTGCTGCTGTGACATCACACTTCTTACACGGTGCACTTCCTGTTTTGTTTGTGGTAGAACCGCTAGAATGCCGCACCACAGGACCACCAGGGCTTTATCCCCACTACATATATATATATATATATATACCAAACACATATAGTAATATATACAATATAGCCCTTTCCATTCAAACACATAATCATGTACCCTATACCTTTCATTCTAAAACCTGTAAAAAAAAAAAAAAAAAAAAGAATATACAGTATATATGAGAAATGATTTTACCAGATAGTGTATATATGAGTGTAACACTTTATTTTAATGTATTTATGTTGTTTTTGGTGCACATTTTTTTTATTCTTTATGCTAGGCAAACGTGTTTACTTTCAACTTGTAATAAGCGAGTTAGCAGGGATGCAATATTGGTTATTGCAATCTGTGCAAATGCCACTTGTAATCTGCCCATAAATAGGGCATTTAAATAGAAAAAAAAAACACTACCTAAAAAAAAATCACATTCTGATTGTAAATGTAATGTAAGCTCTGCAGACATTTTTGTTCTTAAATATTGCCTTGTTTATCTACCGTGTGCCAACTTAGGCCAGGAAATGATTTATTTCTTGCCAAATGATATGAAAATGTAATCAATATACTTAATGGGCCTGCATACTTAATAGGACATTGTGGCAATACATTCGCTTTAGAGTATCATACCAGCTGCAAAATGAACAAAATGCCATTTTAAAACATATGAAATAGCGTGCATTTCATTTTAAATAAAATAATGTGCTTTATATGGTTAGCATATCAGATTAAAGCAGAATTCTCATTCACAGCACAGAATTTAGAGGATTTAAAAAAAAAAAAAAGAATCAGGCCGATTGAGAAGAGAAGATTACTACATACATGAGAGATAGCTTTATTACACTAACATTAAAAAGCAAAAGGTTAGTGTGATCTGAAAAGAAAACCAGAATATATTCATCATTAAAAGTACATTAATGGTGTTTTGTTTACTTGTTTCTTTTTCATCTATTTCAGTTTTAAAATAAAAACGCAAACAAAACATTTAAATCATTTTGCGCAGAAAGTAAGTTTTATGGAATAATCTACATAAAATACCTGGGGTTGTTGTACCTTGTTTGTCCACCAATCAGAAGCCACCAAAGCAAACATGTTTAGTTTTGCTTCCTTCTTGGGCCACAAAGAATATGGCACATATTCTTAGTTCTACCTTTTCTAGTGGGGCACAACAAATATCGTACATGGCCACATGTGACCCCTGGGCTGCCAGTTGGCCACACGTTGCTTATTAGGTGATCTCTATGGGGCCGATTTATCAAGCTCCGTATGGAGATTGATGCCCCTGTTTCCGCGCGAGCCTTCAGGCTCCCCGGAAATAGAAGTTATGAAGCAGCGGTCTAAAACCGCTGCTCCATAACTTGTCCGTTTGCTCTGAGGCCCCAGACAGAAATCGTATTCAATCGGGTTGATTGACAAATCTGCAGGGGGCGGCATTGCACCAGCAGTTCACAAGAACTTGATAAATGCCGACATCCTATGCATATGTGCAGCGGACATGATTCGCTACATCGTATCATGTCCGCTCGCACTTTTATAAATCTTACCCCATATGTTGAACATCAGATCACAAGATTCTTGTATTTTGCCATTTTTTCGGCATCCTATTATATAATAAGGCCACATGTTAAAGGGACATAAAGGCAGAATTTTCATAATTAACCGAGAGTGTATCATTTTGAAAAACTTGCTTACACATAGGAAATACCTGATTTCCCTTTACAACTTTAATTATATTACAGAGTGGTTTTGAAAAAAATAATTTCTCTTAAAATGGTTATTGGAGTAAGAAAGAAACCTTCCTGATTCAAATACAGCGTACAGTTTTAAAAAACGTTCCAAAGTACTTCAGTCGTCAAATTTACCTCTTTCTCTGATCTCTTTTCTTTCTCGTACCTTTTGTTGAAACTTAGCTCTTTTCCATGAAAAGCATACTGAGGTAGGCTTACTAGTGTACATGTGTCTTGAGCATTTGCATCAATGTTATACAAACAGTGGTCAAGACACGTGCACTTTCCTGAACCTATATCAGTATGCTGTCATGGAAGACCGCTATTTTCATTTTAGTTTCATTTTCTGTACATTTTCTGTACCATTTTAGTAGCCCTCCTTTGGACATATTTCAGTTTGGTTGTGCAAAACTGGTGAATGGGTAATAAAGGGGAACAAGAAGAGCTGATCCTGGTGTACCTCTCCTTAACCAATAGACAGAAGCCTCTAGAGGACGTCTTTGTCCTGAGGGACCATCTTTGATGGACTTTATTTGGTGATAATAAAGGGTTTATCTAACTTTTTAAACAATACAAATTCTGGAATAGACTGTCCCTTTAATGAAGAGCATCAGCCAGAACTTTCAAACATTAAATACACCTTGAGCTGAGATTATTTGAGCCCCTATTATATTTATAGGTTGAGGAGCCATGAGACATATTTTGGTAAATTACACAGATATTGCCTTACAAAGTGAATTAAAGCAACAGTCAACACCAGAATTTTTGCTGTTTTAAAAAAATAGATAATCCCTTAAAGGGCCATGATACCCAAATGTGGAAACACTTGAAAGTGATGCAGCATAGCTGTAAAAAGCAGACTAGAAATTATCACCAGCCTCATGCACACTCATGTTATTTCCCTATTCAGTTTAAGGAAGTTTATTATGAAATCTCATGAGAGTTAAGTCAAATCTCATTAAATCACAGTAAAAGAGTTCATGACCTCAGCACTGTTGATGCTGATTGGCTGCAGTTCATTTCTTCATTATTTTTTTTTTACCTGCAGCTGGACAGCAGCTGAAGTATAACTTTTTACACAGAACTAACTCTGCTGAGCTGAGGAAGTTGTGAGGTAAAATATATATATATATATATATATATATATATATATATATATATATATATTTACATAGAGATGTTCAGGTTCAGTTTCAAGTGATTTGACATATGAGTATTATATCCCTTTAATTACCCATTCCCAAGTTTTGCATAACCAACACAGTTATAATAATACACATTTTACCTCTGTAATTACCTTGTAGCTAAGCCTCTGCAGACTGCCCCCTTATTTCAGTTATTTTGACAGACTTGCATTTTGGCCAGTCAGTGCTCACTCCACAGTAAATTTACCTGCATGCGCTCAATGTTATCTATATGAAATATATGAACTTATTCCTACTAGTGGTGAAAAACTGTCAAAATGCATTTAGATTAGAGGCGGCATATTATGCAATTAGCATAAGAACCTCCTAGGTTTAGCTTTCAACTAAGAATACCAAGAGAACAAAGCAAAAGTATTTTTTTATTTGACTATCCCTTTAAGATGCATCAAAAACAGATTTAAGGTTTGATTATTGATTCATATATTAGAAACCTGCATTTAAATGGACATGAAACCTATTTTTTAATTTCATGATTCAGATAGAGCATACAGTTTTAAACACTATTCCAATTTACTTTTATTATCTAATGTGCTCCATTCTCGTGGTATCCTTTGTTGAAAAAGAATACCTAAGTAGACTCAGGAGCAGCAATGCCCTACTGGTCACTAGCTGCTGATTGGTGATTGCACATATATGCCTCTTTTCACTGGCTCGCCCAATGTGTTCAGCTTGCTCCTAGCAGTACATTGCTGCTCCTTCAACAAGGCTATCAAGAGAATAAAGCACATTTTCTAATAGAAGTAAATTGTAAAGTTGTTAAAAATTATATGCTCTGTTCAAACCATTAAAGAATAATTGTGGGTCTCGTGTCTATTAACTGTTCTAATAATTACTTAATATCCATAATCAAATTAACATCTACCTAGTGGTGTATTTAGTTTTTCTGCTGCGCTTGGATATCTGCCGACCCCTGATTTTCCCCATCCACAACAAATGTACCTTATAAAAACAACTATATGAATATGAGTTTTTCTAGAAAAGACATATAATCTGACTATGATTTGTTTTGGCCTTTCATATAGCATTTTATCCATATGATGGCCAAACATATTTCCCATAAACATGTGCTTTCTTTCAGAAATATTCATTATGTTCTAGACATTGTAATGTTGTAATACAGTTTAAGATAATCTGATGATAAATGTAAAAGTCTGTATGACTTTTTAGGGTTAGAGGGAGAAAATAACATTTTAACATCGCATTTAATAGCTCTAAATTAACCAGTGAATTAAGTGATTACTGTTTTTATATCAGTCATGTGATATCTAAATGATTCATTGGCCAATACTACTTGTAATGAGTCATTAGTCATGTATTGTTTTACTTTTAGCAGAGAGGGTGTCTTAACTGCTACATTTTATTAAAGTGAACTTGGTATCTGGATTATGCATTCCCCATTTGTTCACTGACTATGTAAAGGTTAGACGGTCATGCTACCCCTCGTTTTGAAATGATGGGTCTTGTGTGTATTAAATTATTTTTGGTTCCGAAGGTGGTGCAGTTTCCTGGACCATTGTCTTTTATTACTGTATTCATGTTATTTAAGAGGTTAAGAAATTGCTGTTTTTAAATCAACCAAGTGCTGACTAGAGAGCCATATTCTCCTATTTTAAAAGGAAATATTTTTCCATTTTAAATTAATATTTTTGTAGTATATGGATTTATTTGGGCTGAGATAATAGCAAAGTTTCAGAGTCATTTTACTATGGTGTCTGAGGGATATGAAGTTGCTTTCTTCACACTGATCATATCATATGACTTTCATTCAGTAAACTGCTCATTTGAAAGAAGAAAACAAATATGTTAAATCAAAGCAAACATAAAAAGAAACGGATTGTGTTAAAAAAAAAAATAATTAGGAAACAAATAACTTGTTTTCTTGCAAAATGAGCAAAATTCTATTCACTGCCTGCACTAAGATAAGGGAGCTGACATGTTGCTAGCTAAGGTTGCATTCTGCTTTTTCTGAGCATGAGCAAATCACTGTTTATCTAGTATTCACTTAATACAAAACTAGCTCACGTTACTGTATATACGTTTTGACATCAAGTTATGACACTGCACAAATGAAGGTTAAAAAAAATACATTAAATGTAAAATGCTAGAGGACATAATATTACCTATCACTAGGTTAGACTAGATATATGTACAAGCTAGATGAGCAGAAATTACCCATCTCCTCAACCTCTCTGCATTTGCTCATGATAATTTTGTTTCCATAGACCTTGACAGCAGATAAGTGCCAAAAGGCCATTCATATGCATGGCATGGGGTAGGGGAATGTGGCTTGTGTACTCACACATAATACAGCCTTTTGGCTGGATGTTTTGTTATTGAGCAACAACATGTATACATAAGAGGGGCTGTGGTGCCAGTCATTTTCTTATGACAATGAATAGCAGTGGTATCCAGTCATTTTCTCTGGGTCACTCCTGGTGCATTCTTTAGAGATAAGTGTGACACTCCTACTTCTTCCATATGGTTGTGACAACCAAGGACTCCTTTACTGTAATACAATGATATACAAAGGAAAATATTGTGAAAGCAAAACTAATATATATATATATATATATATATATACATAATCACACAATTGTGTCACCAAAGAAACCCAGTGTATGTTACTGATTTTTTTTTATTTAAAGATAAAGATGCAATTCCCAATAAGTGATTCATAGTTTTCTTGTTTCACGATTCTATATGATATACCAATCCTATGGCAGACACCTTGGTTCATAATGGCTGAACATTACAAAAGCACACAGGAGGCATTGATCCTCCTTGTCTCAGCAGGTCCTGTCTGGAGCATAAATCTTGCACCCTCTAGGATAAGTATAGAATTACATTTGAACATGAAAATTATAAACCTTTTGTATATTCATAGAAATCCCATTTTTATTTGTTACATACATGAAGATATTTTATTTTTTTAAGAAACCAGTCACCAGGTTAAGTAATCTAACTTCTTATTTTATATATAAAGTTACACACTTTCCTAAGATAGTTTTGTTACTCTTTCTTCATACAGAGATTTTAGGCTCCATTCATGAAGCTGTGGGTACAGATTCTGAGCCCTTGTCATGTGGGCTCACTCATGCAAGCCTGCTACCATAAATTAACCCTTTAAGTGCACATGACGACACATGGTCACCATCAACACAATGTATTTACTGCCGATGATGACCACCTGTAGTCATTGCTGTGGGGGGTGATTTCGGACCTTGTTGCGTCCCCCCTGCATACTTACCTAATCCCTAGTGGGCTATGACTCCAGCATCGCATGGGGATTCCGTGTTATCACCAAGCCCCAGAAGCCCGGATATGCCGGAAAGATGAAGAGGGCTTAAAGGGCCATTATACACTAATTTTTTATTTGCATAAATGTTTTGTAGATGATCTATTTATAAAGCCCATAAAGTTTTTTGTTTTTTTAAAAAATGTATAATTTTGCTTATTTTTAAATAACATTGCTCTGATTTTCAGCCTCCTAACCAAGCCCCAAAGTTTTATTTGAATACCGTCAGCTACCTTCTCCAGCTTGCTCCTGTTTGTGTAAAGGGTCTTTTCATATGCAAAAGAAGGGGGAGGGGGAAGTGTCTTATTTCCCACTTGCATTGGGCTTTCCAACTGCCTTTTCAACAGAGCTAAACTGAAAGCTTCTAAGTACGTTTTTAAACCATTTTATACTGGATTTTTATATCAGTATCTGTGCATCTTATTCTTTATAGTAGTGTCTATTACATGCAGTTATATGAAAATGAGTGTATACTGTCCCTTTAAGGGAGCTGGATGGAGGGGTTGGTGTTCAAACTCCTTGATCTCAGCTTCCTTAAACCCGTGAAACCTCCAAGACTCACCGTTTGTAAGGTAACGTCATGCTCTTTCAAACAGTGTGTGTATTAGGGGTATAAGTATAAACACTTCAAAAAGAAATTAAAAATAAAAGTACACACATGTTTTAAACACATTTCCTTTAAACCCTCTAACAGGTAAAAAGGTACCTAAGCCCTTCTTAAAAATAAAGCTCCTATATAAGTTTTAGTAGCCAGGTGATCACTTTGGTGATATTATTTATTATTAAGTAGCCAGGTGATCACTTTGGTAATATTATTTATTATTTAGTAGCCAGGTGATCACTTTGGTGATATTATTTATTATTTAGTAGCCAGGTGATCACTTTGGTGATATTATTTATTATTAAGTAGCCAGGTGATCACTTTGGTAATATTATTTATTATTTAGTAGCCAGGTGATCACTTTGGGAAATTATGTATTATTTAGTAGCCAGATGATCACTTTGGTGATATTATTTATTATTTAGTAGCCAGGTGATCACTTTGGGAAATTATGTATTATTTAGTAGCCAGGTGATCACTTTGGTAATAGTGATCACCTGGTGTGAATAAATGCACATTTATTTGTACTGGGGCTCATGGGAGCCCCTAATTGCAGATTAAAGTTGCATAACTATACTGAAAGGCCCTTATTTATATGTGGATAACCCCTTCTTTTTACTATAAAGTTTAGGGAGAAAAAACACACCTACACTATTGTTTTTTATTAAAATTTTAATTTAAAAAAATGCATTTTTTCACACTTTGTGATGCAGGCTTCTTACACAACATGATATATGCATAAAATAATGGTATAGTTTGAAAGTGTGGGGTCTCTCCTGAAAAATGGCTTTATTAGGGCCTAAGGGGCTGAATTATCAAGCTCCAAATGGTGCTTGATGTCTTGTGTTTCTGGCGAGCCTTCAGGCTCGCCAGTAACACAAGTTATGAAGCAGCGGTCTAAAATAACCTGTCCACCTGTTCTGAGGCGACGGACAGACATCGCCGGAAATCAACCTGATCGAATATGATCGGGTTGATTGACACCCCCTACTAGAGGCCGATTGGCCTTGAATCTCCTGGGGGCGGTATTGCTGATAAATGCAGAGAGCGTATGCTGTCGGCATTTATCGATGTGCCGCGGACATGATCTGCATTATCGGATCATGTCCACTCACATCATGATAAATAGGCCCCGAAATGTGAGTAGCATCTAAAAACTGCAAAACAGCTCCACATAGTGGTGGCAATGACTCAGCAGTTAAAGGGTTAAGAAGCAGAGATCTTTAGACTCATTTGTTTAGGATTATGGCCAAGCTCTAGTTTTGCTCAGTTGTTTGTGCAATCTTAAATACTATTGTGCTCCCTACATACGTGGGCAGACAGGTTCCATGCCTGGGAACCTTGTCCTTCTGCATGTTAATACATTTAAGGCCTTCATATCAAATGTGTCCATGATCTGAGTCTTCGCTTATATACTGATGAGTTGTAATCTGGAATCTATGGGCAAGTCTAAGATACATTCTGCAAATAGGGACAAAAGGTGTCTCAGAGGGACAGTGGGGCAGAATTAAAGAATGTCCCTAAGGACAGTTAGGAGGTCTGCAAAACATAAACCTGGTAACTCCCTAGAGAGCACAAGATTGAGCCTATTACAGATCAGAAGAGACATTTGTTGCACAGATGGAGAAATGCAGTGCAGAATTATATGCCAGTAAAAGTGCTGTAAAATGCCACAATGGATCAGGAGAAAACATAGAAACATTCATAAGAACAGTGGGGGTGCCACATATAAAATATATTATGATTCCCAGACCTTAGGTGATACACAAATATGGTTATACATATTTAAAGGGATTCTAAACCCAATTTTGTTCTTTAATGGTTCAGATAGAGCATGCAATTTTAAGCAACTTTCTAATTTACTCCTCTTATCAATTTTTCTTGCTATCTTTATTTAAAAAGCTGAAATGTAAAGCTTAGGAGCCGGCCCATTTTTGGCTCAGAATCTAGGTTACGCTTGCTTATTGGTTGGCTGAATGTAGCCACCAATAAGCAAGCTCTATCCAGGATGCTGAACCTAAAATGGCCCTGGCTCCTTAGCTTTACATTTTCCTTCTTTTTAAATAAAGATACCAAGAGAATGAAGAAAGTTAATAATAGGAGTAATTTAGAAAGTTGCTTAAAATTGCATTCTCTATCTGAATCATTAAAGAAAAAATTTTGGGTTTAGTATCCCTTTAAAATTAAGCATACAATTTAAAAAAAAAAAAAAACTTTCCAATTTACTTCCATTATGAAATTGTGCATATTTTTATATGCACACTTTCTGAGGCACCAGCTCCTACTGATCCTACTTATCATGTGCAAGAGTTCACGGTATATATGAAAATGAATATGTAATTAGCTGATGGCTGTCACAAAGACAAGGGGGAATGGAAATGGAAAATTTTGAATTTGTTTCAGAAAAAAATAATACTGTTCATTTGAAATTCAGTTCAATTCATGTTATTGCATTGTGTTTTTATTATGCATTTGTTGATCATGCAATTCCACTATATGTAATGGTCTTTTAACAATCGTCTACATATAGATCTCCTTGTTAGGTTAGTTCATTACAATAAGTATATTAGTGCTGTAAGATCTTTGGTTCTCACTTATATGCATATTAGCCACAGATTATGTTTTATAGAAATGTTTCTTGTCAGATTAGAATACAAAAGGTCAAATTTGAGCTCTATTTCCCGTTTTACTAACCACATATATTTTTATAGAACCATGAAAAGAAAATTAAAAACTAAAAATTATATTTAAGCAAGGTGTCAATTATAATAAAACATATAATAAAACATATATCAAAACAGAATGCACCTGTCATGGTTGATTAAATATTTCCTACCTGTTTTATGTTAAATGTTTGCATATATTGTGTATTATTATTGTTTTTGTATTTTATTGAACCTTATTGTATCAAAGCAATGTTTTGTGGTCCCAGGACATACTTGAAAACGAGAGAAATCTCAATGTATCCTTCCTGGTAAAATATTTTATAAATAAATAATAAATAAAATAATAAGTGGGATACTAGAGACCAAAATATTAATGAAAATAATAAAAAAATAAGTGTAACAAACAATTGGCCTACAATATCATCATTTTTAATGCATCTCCTTTTATCAAAATATTTCCCAAAGATGCACATCTGTATCATGAAAACTATAAAATATGGATTTCATTTCATGAAACTTTTTCTCACAATTTACATAGTAACATAGTAGATGATGTTGAAAAAAAGACCGAAGTCCATCGAGTTAAATCTATAAAAATCTAATATACTTACAAAAAAGCTCCAGTTGATCTTAAATTAATCCCATTAAAAAGGTGACCCATTTGACACAAGCAATAATATCCCTGAATTCTGTTTCTAGACAGAAATGTATCCAAACTCTTTTTAAATGTATCTAAGGTATTGGCATTCACTACCTCCTTTAGTAATGAGTCCCACAATTGTATTGCTCTTACAGTGAAAAACGTTTCCATTGCAGGCGATTAAATCTCCCTTCCTCCATCTTTAAATTGTGACCTATTGTCACAAACAATTATCTTGGAGTAAATAGAGCTTCTGCCATCTGTATTCTGTATATGGGCCTTGAATATAAGTTTATAGCTCAACGGTAACCATACTGAGACAGATTAGCACTAGGTTTACGTAAACAGCAAATACAAATGGAAAGCAAGAAATCATTTTGCAATAAAAATCCCAATAAAATATCCACTAAAGAATAACTGCTCAATTAAAAACGTTTTAAATGAAACTAATTGACAAAATCACTAGAGCACTAGACAGATCATACTTCCAGTTGAGAGACTGTGAGGTCAGTAATGCTTAAAAGAGAATGATAGTCAGGCCTGATAATTTATTATTTTATATTGCCCAGCAATAGAATATAGTTCATCCTTCAGTGCAAATGTCTTAAGTATTGTACAAGTAATTAAGTACAGGCCTTGTTGCTGCTAGTGACTTCACTTCTCCCCTGCAGCCATAAAGGGGGTTAAATGGAGAGAAAATCAAAGCCTTCTATTCAGTGTTAACACATCAAAAAGTCTGTCACAGGAGAACACAATGTCTTCTTGCAGTTATCTCTGTGTTCCCCCCTTAGTGCTGGTGACAAATGACAAATTAGTTTGTAATCTAATACACACATCAGAATTTTTCCCGATTTAGGACAACAAGTCCATGCATTGCCATCTAACTTGCAATTATTATCCCCCCCCCCCCCAACTCATTTTATTTGTTTTGTTGGTTGGTTTTTTTTTAATGTCTTTTTTATGCCTTTATAAAGGTAAAATAAATTACATCATATTCTATTTTGTTTTAGATTTTAAAAGACCTGTGACTGTTTCATATTTCCTATAAGAACAACAGTACTGAAAACAATTTAAAATCTGACTTCCGGTAGGAGGGGCTAAGCAAGCAGACGCGTGTGAAGTACGCTGCCTGCTTCCAGAGGCCTAAGAAAGGAGCCGCGGCATCGAGTGCCTATAGGCGGGCCGAAATCACCCAGCCCAGGACCCGTAGCTGCCGCCAAGGAGGCCTACAGCCCTGCAGAAATTGCGGACATCGGCCTAAAAGGCCCATCTGCAGAGGCTGTCCAAAGAGTTCCCAGTGACACACGCTGTCCGCCAGGACCCAAAGGAGCAAGTGGTGAGCGGATACAGCAGTGGGACAGGTCTCCTATACAGCCACTTCTTGCCCCAGGAGGAGAGGTGACAAGCGTTCCTTGTCGACCAGCTCAGGAAAGAGGCTAAAGGGATCCTGAGTACAGCATCACCTCGACCTGCCAGTAAGTCCAGATATTCGGAAGAGCAGCAGGAGAGAAAGTCCTGCAGAGCGGCGGAACCACAGATACCAGAAACATCTTCACAGAATAAGATAAGTTTGGATTTACCTTTTCTTATCAACCTTACTAATAACTTTGCTGAATAATGACTGTATACAATCGGTAGAGGGGGGAGGGGTGTCAGGTGTAAAGCCAGATTGTGAACATAATAGAGCTCCTGCGAGAGTAGGGCCTGACATAAGCCACCCATCCCCCCCCCCCAACCCCCCTCAACCCTTCCAGCACAGCGTAACCCCCAGAAGATTAAAATGTCCTGAAAGAAAGAGCTCCAGAATATGAACATTTTAATATCTCCCCTATAAGAAGAAAATAGGGTAAAGAGAGCACTCATAAAGGAAAGCAAAGCAAATAACTGGTCTATAGGGGGAAGGAGCTAGGAAAAAGAAAAAAGAGACTTTTTAAGAAGAAGGAGGGAAGAAGAAAAGGAGAGAAGGAAGGAAAAGGAAGAAGGAAGGGGAAAGAAAAGAGAATAAAGAGAGAAGAAGGGAGGAAGAGAAAGGAGGAAGAAAAGAAAAGGGAAAAAACACAGATTAATAACTGGGCTAACTGTTGGAAAGAAAGGAAAAAAAAAAGACAAGAGAAGTGAGAGAGCGGGAGGAGAGAGAAGGAGAGAGAAGGAGAGGAGAAGTGAGGGGGAAGGAAAAAGGAAAAAAAAAGTCCTGAATTGTTTTCTTTCTTTTCCCATTCTTCCATTTTTTCACTTAAGAGGGACTCATAAGCGCTTTTTAAGCAACATTTGCCACAACAATAATAGCAGTGGAATAAGCTGCACAAGGACATTGTCTACAGAAACTGTTACTGAATATGATCTAGGGGCAACCCAGGTTTAAAAGAGTAGTGTCATTCATACTCTCTGTGGCTCTCTCTTTTTGCTTGTTAAAATTGGTATAGGCCTAAAAACCATGATAGAAATGTTTATGATGGCAATATTAAGTGTCACCACATGTTTTATATTTAAGCTTCTAGAATATGTCGGTATGCTGTATCTTACAAAATAATATAAGGTTTAAGGCAAAGGTGATAAGTGGTAAATGTGTTAGCTCTATTCCCCAAGAAAGGAAATTATTAGACAACATAGGATATAAGTAAAAGGGATAATATACAACAATATACAACCGAGCTAGCTCTACTCCCTAAGATAGAAGGACAAGGGAAGGGATAGGAAGGTGAGAGGGAGAAGGAAAAGGGGTGAAATTATCTCAGGTTTTAAAGTAACAAGTGCTTGCTAATAAGTGCTAGCTTTATATACTTGAAAAGGAATTTTCTAGCTTTTTTTTTTTTTTTTTTTTTTTTTTGCTCTCCTCTTTATTCTCTATTTCTGGGCCAAGGTTTTACATCTTTATAAACACGCACATATTTTCAACTATACACAAAGCTCTGCAAATAAGTCTTAATAGGAGAGGTGAACCAAAGCAGGCTCACTAAAAAACTCTACAAGCCTTAAACAGTCTGTAAGGATAGAAAAATCCTTAAGTCTCTTTTGCACCTGATAAGGTGGATAGAGAATTAAAAGCAATTTCAGAGATTTTTTTTTACACGTAACAGTATGGTAAAAGCTAATAAAAATAAAATAGGCTAAACTTGAATGTAAGAATCTAGGTAAAATTGGTTTGGAACAGATAGTAGTCAAATCTTGGTAGATATAATTTAAATACATCTATAGATAATCCTCTCATTGAAGTAATCGTCAAGACTATACAACAGCTTGGTAAAGGCCAGCTTACTCGCCAGATAGAAATAAAAATTTCAACATCTTTTATACAACGCAAATAATTCAAGACAGAAGAGAAAATAGTAAAACTTGAATAAGTACGTATACCCTCAGCTAAAAGTATAGTCCACAATTCTATTTTAATTTGGAAAAATACTCTCCACTCTCTAACTAATAGTGGTGGGCCTAAAATCTCCTCATTATCAATTACATAGTCTGGAATCACACATTAACACATAGTCTCACTCTCTAAACACAAGTGGATATCATTTAATCTAGGGGGAAAGGAAAAGTTCACATATATATATGGATAAATATTTAAACAAAAGTAAAATCACTTCACCAGGTATGTCGTCCCGAAGTAAAAACCAAGAAAGAAAAGGGAATAGAATATCACAGGATTCACAGGGGGGAATAGGGGAAATAAATCTTTCACAAAGTTCTAACAATGAAGAATTAATTAAGCAGCTTGATGCACTATTCACACCCAAGTTCGACTTAATTCAAAATAATATCACTTCACTAACACTTGAAGTAAAACAATTTGCAACCAGACTCACGTATGCAGAACAGAGAATATCTGATATTGAGGATGGGGCCCTACAGAGGGAACAAACACTACGCACTATGTCCACCCAGATTGAAAATATGAAAAATAAACTTGAGGACTTAGAAAACAGGGCCAGAAGAAATAATTTACGGCTTATTGGCCTAACAGAGGACATACAGGAGAAAGATCTTAAGAGATTTGTGGAGGTAGAACTAATGGCTCTATTAAATATTGGAGATGAAACTCAAAATATAACAATTGAGAGAATACATAGAATAGGCTCAGAGAGACAAGAGGAGGGAAGAAACAAAGCAGGCAGACCGGTTATCATGAAATTGCTGAATTTTCAGGAAAAAATTAAAATTATGAATGCTTATAGGAAAGTAAATGGAGAAGTTATCTATAGAGGCAGAAAACTTTTGTTATTTAATGACTTCTCTTACGAGACATCTAACAAACGACGCTCTCTTGCGCCAATATGTACCAAACTAATACAAGACGGGTGGAGAGTTAGACTTTTGTACCCTGCCAGACTTAGCATTAGTACCACCGCAGGGAACAGGATATTCACAGATGTAGAGGAAGTAAACGAGTTTCTTAAAGAGCATAAAGATAGCTTAGAAAGACAACAAGGCCCTGTAACATGAATAGTGCCCCTGCTCTCTCTGAATCTCTTGATATTGGTTTTAGCTTTTAAGGTTAACACATAAAGGAATATAATGTATACTAACTTTGATTTTAGAAAAATGTATAGAATAAAATTTAGTTATGGGGGAAAATTCCCCTTCAAGGGAAAACTGGAAGGGAAAAGGAAGACCCCCAGCGAAGTAAGGGGAACTAATAAAGTCTTGGTAATTTATAATTTTTTTTTTTTTTTTTTATTATTTTTTTTTTCTCTCTCTCTTCTCTCTCCCTCACTCCATTCTTCAACTCTTCCCTGTGTGCTGCTATGACCACCCTATCCTGTTAATACTTTACAGTCAGAAACGACTTATCAATAATAGTTAAACCCATAGATTAGTGAAAATGAGTCTTAAAGTAGTTTCGTGGAATATAGGGGGAATAACATCACCCATGAAACGCAAAGCTATTTTGAGATACGCGAAAAAGCTGGGTGCTCAGATATTGCTTTTGCAGGAAACACACCTAAAAGGGGAAGAGGCTATTAAACTAAAAGGGGGTTGGGTGAAAGAGGTGATATATACTACAGGGCATCAAAGGAAAAAAGGAGTGGCCATCCTGTTTAGTAAAACAATAGAATATAAAATTGACAAACTAGTGAGAGACGTGGAAGGAAGGTACATTATACTAGAAGCTGAAATTGCACATAGGAAGATTGTAATTTGCAACGTATATGGTCCAAATGAGGAGGATATTGACTTCTGGCAAAGCTTGCGAGATAAGTTGTTAATATACTCCACGCATACCATAATTATTGGTGGAGATTTCAATATTGCTCCCAATAATACAGTTGATAGAAGTAGAGATAACGGTGAGCAAGCAATAAGACAAAAAACGCTAGATAAATCCACAATAGCCAGAAGAAAAAGAGAGTCTCTTCTTATAAAAAGGTTTCAGCAAGATCTAAAACTAATTGATATATATAGAACTAGACACCCTGATGAGAGAGAATATACATGCCTCTCGAAATCAAAAAAAACTTTATCCAGAATAGACTATTTTCTCATCTCAGAAAAGCTAATAGATTGTATTCAGGAGACACTTATTGATATAATAACTATATCAGACCACGCCCCCATTTCAATTGCATTAGACCCCAAACAAAAGATGCGGAAATCTAATCAGTTCTTCTTTCCAAAATATCTAGCAAAAAATAGTAAGTTTATAAATTTCTTAAGATCTAAATGGGCTGAATATCAACAGTTCAATAATAGCTCTTTTGACAAAACTCACATATACTGGAACGCCGCAAAAGCCGTATTAAGAGGCGAAATTTTGGCATACCAAATAAAGCAAAATAAAAAAACACACGCACATAAAAAGCAGATAACCAACTGCGTGATCAATAAATATTCCAGATATATCCAGACAAAAACTCCAGATAGCTGGCAACAATATATTCAGGCTAAAAAAGACAGAGACACCTACCTCATGCAAAACGAGATTAGAGAAAATATAAAATCCTGCGCACAGTTTTATAGGTATGGCAACAAGGTGGGTAGCTTTCTAGCAAGAATTGACAAAAATCACAAAACCAAAAGCTTTATAAAAAAAATTAAAAATAAAGATCAGATCTGGACTCAAACAGAAGATATACAAAAGGCCTTTCTTGACTATTTCACGGAGCTTTATTCAGCACAGCATATTGATTATACTATCAAGGATTCATTTTGGGAATCCTTGACAGTCCCAAAACTAGAAAATAATTGTTTAACTAAAATCAATGAACCCATTACAGAAAATGAAATAAGACAAACAATTAAAATGATGGCAAATAATAAAGCGGCAGGGCCGGATGGCCTTCCATCCGAATTTTATAAGATTCTCATAGAGGAAATAACCCCTACATTAAATGCTCTGCTGAATGGGCTCTGGAATGGACAGTTGGAGCCATCAACTGATTTTAATGAATCCATAATAATAGTCATACCTAAGCCTGGAAAAGATTCACAACTAATTGACTCTTACAGGCCCATCTCACTACTCAACATTGATTATAAAATTCTGATCAGCATTCTAGCTAAAAGGATTCAGGCTTCATTAGATACAATAATTCATCCGGATCAAACAGGCTTTATGAAAGGAAGGTCCTCAAATGTTAATCTAAGGAAAGTTTTCTTAACAATCTCAGACCAGTGGTATAATGATAAATATAATAAAAAAAGTTAACAAAGAAGATAGTTCAATAGTATCACTGGATGCAAGTAAAGCTTTTGATTCTGTTACATGGGACCACCTTGTTGCCTCTCTTATAAATTTTGGATATTCAGGCAATAGTCTTAATCTAATTAAGAAACTTTATACTGAGTCTAGGGCAGCGATAATTATCAATGGTAACAAAACACCCTACTTCCCCCTCCTAAGAGGGACAAGACAGGGATGCCCTTTGTCGCCCCTAATTTTTAATATTGCATTGGAACCTTTACTGATGGCTTTGAGAAATAATATACAGGGGATTGAGTTAGGAGGCAAGAGAATACAGTTAGCGGTCTATGCAGATGACCTACTGGTATTTTCTAGAAATTCAAAGATAAATTTTAATAAAATGTGCCAGATTATAAAAAACTATGGCTCTTTTTCAGGATATCATATCAACCAGTCTAAATCTGAAGTATTATGGCTTCAAAAAAAACAAGATTCAGAAACTAAAATATTCAAAGAGGTAACTAAATATATGACATACCTGGGGGTCAAAATATCCAGAGACCCTTCAGAATGGTACGCTTTAAACATTGGTAATGGCATTAGACAATTCTGCGAAACTCTCAAAAGGTGGACTTCATTGCCACTTTCTCTCTCTGGTAAGATAAATTTACTTAAGATGATTGCACTCCCTAGGTTATTGTATCTTTTCCAGAATATTCCTTTCTTAATTAAGAAACAGGAGATTAAAACATCTAATCAGGCAATTAAGGAATACTTATGGACGAATAATAGACCTAGACTGAGCTATCAAAAATTAACACTTAAAAAAGAATATTTGGGCCTGGGTCTTCCTAACTTAATAATATATAACCTGGTGGCAGTGACAAAGATTGCTCTTGATTGGCTCCTAGAGAGTAATCACTTTACTTTGCCAGAGATAGAAAATGGTTTGATAAAACCTCTTTATTTAAAAAATATCCTCCATCTTGAGGTTAAGAACCTTCCACCATATGTTAAAAAAATAGATTTGCTTAGGGATACAATTGTAGCCTGGCACAGAACATGTAAATACTTAGGTATACACCCCTATGCAACACGATACTTAACTATCAAAGGAAACTCAGAATTCAAACAGGGTCACTCATCCAAAATATTTTCAGACTGGCAAGAAAAGGGATTATCCAACATTATTCAACTAACAAAAAATAACCAGGGAATAATTCAAGTTGAAGATTTCGAAACAATTAAAAATAAATATCTCCTCTCTGAGAAACATTATTTTTCATTTTTACAAATTAGGCATTATTGCCTTAAATTAATACAAATACAAGGGAATAACTGGGATCTTGCACCACTAGTTCCGGTAATTAATCTTATCAAAAGTGGTAAATACTCAATATCCCCGCTATATAACCTATTAAATAATATAAACTACAAACAACATATTGAAAGTGGAACTGTAAAATGGAGGGAAGTTCACTTTCCGAATCTTACTACGCAAGTAATACTAAAAAGCGTGGAAAGAGTGGAGGAAGCATCATTAGCTATCCCTATGCGTGAACAGCACGTAAAGTTAATGTGGATGGTATATATCACACCTGAGAAGATTGCTAAATGGGGTGGCACAGGGGAAGGAGCGTTCTGCATTAAATGCAGACAACCAAAGACAAACCTAATCCATAGCTTTTGGCTATGCCCCAAGATACAAGGTTTTTGGGGAAAGATAAATTTCTGGCTGAGCAAAGTTTATCAAACTCAAATACTCTTACAACCAGATCAGATCTTTTTTTTTCACTACAAAAAAGAACACCTACAAAATCGGAAATTTATAACGATGATAATTTTGTTAGCTAGAAATCTTATATTAAAAGGATGGAAACAGGCCAAACCACCTTCCTTTGGGAATCTTGGGGAAATTATTCATCACCAATTTCTCATAGAATTACAAGACACTATATACCACATTGACAACAACATAACACGTTTCTTTAGCAAATGGGAGAAGTGGATTAAATCTAGAGAGATCGAAGAGCAAAAGAAAATAATTGGAAACTTCAAAAATACAATCTATATGGAAAATTGCAGATTGAGAGGAGAATGGCTTTTTGAAATGCCCGATCAGGCCTAGATATCAGAGGGAGGGGGAAGAGAGGAGAGAGAGAATTTTTTTTTTTTTCTTTTTTTTTTTTTTTTTTTTTTTTTTTTTTCTTTTTTTTTTTTTGTTATTTTATAAGACGTAAATATTTCTATGTGATTTAAGATGTTATAACTTTAAATTGAATATTGTATATACAGATCCCAGGGGGGGAAAAGGCACCAATATAGACAGAAAGATTTTTTTTTTTTTTGTGTTGTTTCTGTGGTTGAAAAGGGGAAAGGACAAAGGTCTGTTAGTTTTTTTTTTTCTTATGCTTTCTTTCTTTATGATAATAGAAAGGGGGAAAAAGGAATACCTCTTTATATCTTTATGTTTATTATGCTTTATGGACAGGTATCCTCCCTAAAAGATTTAATTTTCTCTGTTTGAGACCAAGATTGGGTAAATATATACTGCATTATATATTAGTTGAAACATGAAGTAAACAGTATGAAAATGTTATACTATGATTTTGTCAAAACTGGAAAGATTGATTGTTTAAGATTTGTAACTGATGTATAAATCTAATAAACCTTTTTAAAAAAAAAAAAAAAAAAAAAAGAAAACAATTTAAAATATGCACAGATTAATTTCAGTTTACCCTGTTCCTGCAAACTCCACCTACCCTCCACTCCTGTTGCTTTATTTAAAATAAACAAATAAATAGTTGCTGGTGCTACCGCTGAAAAAAACGTTGCACACTCCCAACAAGTGTTTGTCTTAGTAGAGACAGATATTGCGCCTATACTCTCCCAAGCCAATGAGCACTCAAGAGTATGTTGCCTTTAACAACAATGCTTTGGGCACCATTTACTCTGATTATCTGTATCTTAAAACATGAAACGAATCCAAAATACTCATTACAAAGATACAATTTAAAGGGGCATTATATATTTTGCTCTCTTGTTTTAATTTCTAATTTTCCTGAGTTATAATTAAGTAATATATTAAAAAATAACTTTCCCATGTATCTAATCTGTTCTGCTGAGGGCAAAAAACATCAAGCCTTTAAGCATAAATATAAAAACTCCAAACCATGAAATACTTGCCCACTACCCTAGGCTTAGGCCACCAAAGCTAGTGCCAAATTAATCTCATACCTGGCACCATTTACTAAGATAATATTTATTTGAATAGCACTTTTGATTTCATTTGTAAACATACACATATGCATCTCTCTCCCTCTTTCTCTCTCTCTCTCTCTCTCACTCCCTCTTTCTATCTCTCTCTCCCTCTTTCTCTCTCGCTCCCTCTTTCTTTCTCCCTCTCTCTCTCTCTTTTTTTTTTTTTTTTTTTTTCTTTTTTAAAAGGTTTATTAGTTTTATACATCAGTTACAAATCTTTAACAATCAATCTTTCCAGTTTTGACAAAATCATAGTATAACATTTTCATACTGTTTACTTCATGTTTCAACTAATATATAATGCAGTATATGTTTACCCAATCCTGGTCTCAAACATAGAAAATTAAATCTTTTAGGGAGGATACCTGTCCATGAAGCATAATAAACATAAAGATATAAAGAGGTATTCCTTTTTCCCCCTTTCTATTATCATAAAGAAAGAAAGCATAAGAAAAAAAAAAAGACTAACAGACCTTTGTCCTTTCCCCTTTTCAACCACAGAAACAACACAAAGAAAAACAAAAAGAATCTTTCTGTCTATATTAGTACCTTTTCCCCCCCTGTGATCTGTATATACAATATTCAATTTAAAGTTATAACATCTTAAATCCCATAGAAATATTTACGTCTTATAAAACAACATAAAAAAAAAAAAAAAAAAAAAAAAAAAAAAAAAAAAAAAGAAAAAAAAAAAAAAATTCTCTCTCTCCTCTCTTCCCCCTCCCTCTGATATCTAGGCCTGATCGGGCATTTCAAAAAGCCATTCTCCTCTCAATCTGCAATTTTCCATATAGATTGTATTTTTGAAGTTTCCAATTATTTTCTTTTGCTCCTCGATCTCTCTAGATTTAATCCACTTCTCCCATTTGCTAAAGAAACGTGTTATGTTGTTGTCAATGTGGTATATAGTGTCTTGTAATTCTATGAGAAATTGGTGATGCATACTTTCCCCAAGATTCCCAAAGGAAGGTGGTTTGGCCTGTTTCCATCCTTTTAATATAAGATTTCTAGCTAATAAAATTATCATCGTTATAAATTTCCGGTTTTGTAGGTGTTCTTTTTTGTAGTGAAAAAAAAAGATCTGATCTGGTTGTAAGAGTATTTGAGTTTGATAAATTTTGCTCAGCCAGAAATCTATCTTTCCCCAAAAACCTTGTATTTTGGGACATAGCCAGAAGCTATGGATTAGGTTTGTCTTTGGTTGTCTGCATTTAGTGCAGAGCGCTCCTTCCCCTGTGCCACCCCATTTAGCAATCTTCTCGGGTGTGATATATACCATCCACATTAACTTTACGTGCTGTTCACGCATAGGGATAGCTAGTGATGCTTCCTCCACTCTTTCCACGCTTTTTAATATTACTTGCGTAGTGAGATTCGGAAAGTGAGCTTCCCTCCATTTTACAGTTCCACTTTCAATATGTTGTTTGTAGTTTATATTATTTAATAGGTTATATAGCGGGGATATTGAGTATTTACCGCTTTTGATGAGATTAATTACCGGAACTAGTGGTGCAAGATCCCAGTTATTCCCTTGTATTTGTATTAATTTAAGGCAATAATGCCTAATTTGTAAAAATGAAAAATAATGTTTCTCAGAGAGGAAATATTTATTTTTAATTGTTTCGAAATCTTCAACTTGAATTATTCCCTGATTATTTTTTGTTAGTTGAATAATGTTGGATAATCCCTTTTCTTGCCAGTCTGAAAATATTTTAGATGAATGGCCCTGTTTGAATTCTGAGTTTCCTTTGATAGTTAAGTATCGTGTTGCATAGGGGTGTATACCTAGATATTTACATGTTCTGTGCCAGGCTACAATTGTATCTCTAAGCAAATCTATTTTTTTAACATATGGTGGAAGGTTCTTAACCTCAAGATGGAGAATATTTTTTAAATAAAGAGGTTTTATCAAGCCATTTTCTATCTCTGGCAAAGTAAAATGGTTACTCTCTAGGAGCCAGTCAAGGGCAATCTTGGTCACTGCCACCAGGTTATATATTATTAAGTTAGGAAGACCCAGGCCCAAATATTCTTTTTTAAGTGTTAATTTTTGATAACTCAGTCTAGGTCTGTTATTCGTCCATAAGTATTCCTTAATTGCCTGACTAGAGGTTTTAATCTCCTGTTTCTTAATTAAGAAAGGAATATTCTGGAAAAGATACAATAATCTAGGGAGTGCAATCATCTTAAGTAAATTTATCTTACCAGAGAGAGAAAGTGGCAATGAAGTCCACCTTTTGAGAGTTTCGCAGAATTGTCTAATGCCATTACCAATGTTTAAAGCGTACCATTCTGAAGGGTCTCTAGATATTTTGACCCCCAGGTATGTCATATATTTAGTTACCTCTTTGAATATTTTAGTTTCTGAATCTTGTTTTTTTTGAAGCCATAATACTTCAGATTTAGACTGGTTAATATGATATCCTGAAAAAGAGCCGTAGTTTTTTATAATCTGGCACATTTTATTAAAATTTATCTTTGAATTTCTGGAAAATACCAGTAGGTCATCTGCATAGACCGCTAACTGTATTCTCTTGCCTCCTACCTCAATCCCCTGTATATTATTTCTCAAAGCCATCAATAAAGGTTCCAATGCAATATTAAAAATTAGGGGCGACAAAGGGCATCCCTGTCTTGTCCCTCTTAAGAGGGGGAAGTAGGGTGTTTTGTTGCCATTGATAATTATCGCTGCCCTAGACTCAGTATAAAGTTTCTTAATTAGATTAAGACTATTACCTGAATATCCGAAGTTTATAAGAGAGGCAACAAGGTGGTCCCATGTAACAGAATCAAAAGCTTTACTTGCATCCAGTGATACTATTGAACTATCATCTTTGTTAACTTTTTTGTTATATTTATCATTATACCACTGGTCTGAAATTGTTAAGAAAACTTTCCTTAGATTAACATTTGAGGACCTTCCTTTCATAAAGCCTGTTTGATCCGGATGAATTATTGTATCTAGTGAAACCTGGATCCTTTTAGCTAGAATGCTGGTCAGAATTTTATAATCAATGTTGAGTAATGAGATGGGCCTGTAAGAGTCAATTAGTTGTGGATCTTTTCCAGGCTTAGGTATAACTATTATTATGGATTCATTAAAATCAGCTGATGGCTCCAACTGTCCATTCCAGAGCCCATTCAGCAGAGCATTTAATGTAGGGGTTATTTCCTCTATGAGGATCTTATAAAATTCGGATGGAAGGCCATCCGGCCCTGCCGCTTTATTATTTGCCATCATTTTAATTGTTTGTCTTATTTCATTTTCTGTAATGGGTTCGTTAATTTTAGTTAAACAATTATTTTCTAGTTTTGGGACTGTCAAGGATTCCCAAAATGAGTCCTTGATAGTATAATCAATATGCTGTGCTGAATAAAGCTCCATGAAATAGTCAAGAAAGGCCTTTTGTATATCTTCTGTTTGAGTCCAGATCTGATCTTTATTTTTAATTTTTTTTATAAAGCTTTTGGTTTTGTGATTTTTGTCAATTCTTGCTAGAAAGCTACCCACCTTGTTGCCATACCTATAGAACTGTGCGCAAGATTTTATATTTTCTCTAATCTCGTTTTGCATGAGGTAGGTGTCTCTGTCTTTTTTAGCCTGAATATATTGTTGCCAGCTATTTGGAGTTTTTGTCTGGATATATCTGGAATATTTATTGATCACGCAGTTGGTTATCTGCTTTTTATATGCGTGTGTTTTTTTATTTTGCTTTATTTGGTATGCCAAAATTTCGCCTCTTAATACGGCTTTTGCGGCGTTCCAGTATATATGAGTTTTGTCAAAAGAGCTGCTATTGAACTGTTTATATTCAGCCCATTTAGATCTTAAGAAATTTATAAACTTACTATTTTTTGCTAGATATTTGGGAAAGAAGAACTGATTAGATTTCGGCATCTTTTGTTTGGGGTCTAATACAATTGAAATGGGGGCGTGGTCTGATATAGTTATTATATCAATAAGTGTCTCCTGAATACAATCTGTTAGCTTTTCTGATATGAGAAAATAGTCTATTCTGGATAAAGTTTTTTTTGATTTCGAGAGGCATGTATATTCTCTCTCATCAGGGTGTCTAGATCTATATATATCAATTAGTTTTAGATCTTGCTGAAACCTTTTTAAAAGAAGAGACTCTCTTTTTCTTCTGGCTATTGTGGATTTATCTAGCGTTTTTTGTCTTATTGCTTGCTCACCGTTATCTCTACTTCTATCAACTGTATTATTGGGAGCAATATTGAAGTCTCCACCAATAATTATGGTATGCGTGGAGTATATTAACAACTTATCTCGCAAGCTTTGCCAGAAGTCAATATCCTCCTCATTTGGACCATATACGTTGCAAATTACAATCTTCCTATGTGCAATTTCAGCTTCTAGTATAATGTACCTTCCTTCCACGTCTCTCACTAGTTTGTCAATTTTATATTCTATTGTTTTACTAAACAGGATGGCCACTCCTTTTTTCCTTTGATGCCCTGTAGTATATATCACCTCTCTCACCCAACCCCCTTTTAGTTTAATAGCCTCTTCCCCTTTTAGGTGTGTTTCCTGCAAAAGCAATATCTGAGCACCCAGCTTTTTCGCGTATCTCAAAATAGCTTTGCGTTTCATGGGTGATGTTATTCCCCCTATATTCCACGAAACTATTTTAAGACTCATTTTCACTAATCTATGGATTTAACTATTATTAACAGGATAGGGTGGTCATAGTAGCACATAGGGAAGAGTTGAAGAGTGGAGTGAGGGAGGGAGAAGAGAGGGAGAGAGGGAGAAAAAAAAAAAAAAAAAAAAAAAACATTTATAAATTACCAAGACTTTATTAGTTCCCCTTACTTCGCTGGGGGTCTTCCTTTTCCCTTCCAGTTTTCCCTTGAAGGGGGATTTTCCTCCATAACTAAATTTTATTCTATACATTTTTCTAAAATCAAAATTAGTATACATTATATTCCTTTATGTGTTAACCTTAAAAGCTAAAACCAATATCAAGAGATTCAGAGAGAACAGGGGCACTGTTCATGTTACAGGGCCTTGTTGTCTTTCTAAGCTATCTTTATGCTCTTTAAGAAACTCGCTTACTTCCTCTGCATCTGTGAATATCCTGTTCCCTGCGGTGGTACTAATGCTAAGTCTGGCAGGGTACAAAAGCCTAACTCTCCACCCGTCTTGTATTAGTTTGGTACATATTGGCGCAAGAGAGCGTCGTTTGTTAGATGTCTCGTAAGAGAAGTCATTAAATAACAAAAGTTTTCTGCCTCTATAGATAATTTCTCCATTTACTTTCCTATAAGCATTCATAATTTTAATTTTTCCCTGAAAATTCAGCAATTTCATGATAACCGGTCTGCCTGCTTTGTTTCTTCCCTCCTCTTGTCTCTCTGAGCCTATTCTATGTATTCTCTCAATTATTATATTTTGAGTTTCGTCTCCAATATTTAATAGAGCCATTAGTTCTACCTCCACAAATCTCTTAAGATCTTTCTCCTGTATGTCCTCTGTTAGGCCAATAAGACGTAAATTATTTCTTCTGGCCCTATTTTCTAAGTCCTCAAGTTTATTTTTCATATTTTCAATCTGGGTGGACATAGTGCGTAGTGTTTGATCCCTCTGTAGGGCCCCATCCTCAATATCCGATATTCTCTGTTCTGCATACGTGAGTCTGGTTGCAAATTGTTTTACTTCAAGTGTTAGTGAGGTGATATTATTTTGAATTAAGTCAAACTTGGGTGTAAATAGTGCGTCAAGCTGCTTAATTAATTCTTCATTGTTAGAACTTTGTGGTAAATTTATTTCCCCCATTCCCCCCTGTGATTCTTGTGAAATTCTATTCCCTTTTTTTTCTTGATTTTTACTTCGGGAAGACATGCTTGGTGAAGTGATTTTGCTTTTGTTTAAGTATTTTTCCATAAATATATGTGACCTCCCCCTTTGCCCCGCAGTTAGGTGATTACCCCTTGTGTTTAAAAAGTGGGACTATATATTGATAAATAGTGCCAGACTGTGTAAGTGATATTGAGGAGTTTTTAGGCCTACCTCTGTTAGTTAGAGGGTGCAGAATATTTTTCCTAGTTAAATTAAATTGTAGACTGCCCCTTTAAGTAGATATAGACGTGCTTATTCGTGTTTGCTATTTTCTTTTCTAACTTGAGCTATCTGAGCTAGGTATATGATATTCAGATTTTATTTGTAGCTAACAAGTATACTGATCTTCTCTAGGCTGCTTTGTACCTTATATTGTTTTATAAAATTACAACACACCAAAATAGCCTAAATATCTGAATATGAGACATGTATGATATCACTTAAAAAGGAGACACTTGTGAATTTCTAATCCTTATAAAGTGTTAAGCAAGGCTAGCAACGGCTAGTTTGAGACCTGAGATGATTTTTTTTTCTCTCTTCTCCTTCCCTTCCCCTTTTTCTTTCCCTTTTTTTTCTCTTTCTTTTTCTTTCCTTCTTAGGGAATAAAGCTAGCTCAATTATCAATTATCACCTTTGCCTTAAATCTTATATTATTTTGCAAAGTACAACATACCAAGATATCCTAGATGTCTAACAAACATGTGGTATCACTTAATATTGCAAACCTATACATTTCTATCATAATTTTTAGCCCTGTACCGACATTATCAATCAGAAAGAGAGAGCACCAGATAACATGAGTGAAACAACTCTTTTAACCCTGGGTTACCCCCGGGGCATATTCAGTAAAAGTTTCTATAGCCAGTATCCTTATGCAAGGAGGCTAATTGTTCCACTGCTGATATTATTATAGCAGGTGCTGCTTGAGAGTTTTTATAAGTCCCACATCTTTTTGTAGTGAGTAAACAGAGGGAAGAGAAAGAAAGCAGTTCTCTGGGCTTTCTTTTTCCTTCTTCACTTCCTTTTCCCCTTCCTTCTCTTTCTTCCCCTTCTCTCACTTCTGCTCTCCTTCTTTCCAACAGCAGGCCCAGTTAGTAGACTATGCTTTTTTTTTTCTTTTTTCTTTTCTTTCTTTGAAAAAAAGTCTCCTTTTCTCTTTCCTCTCTCTTTCCCCTTTTAGACAAATTGCTTGCTTTACTTTCCTTTGTAAGTGCTCTCTTTACCCTGTTTTCTTACAGGGGAGACATTAAATGTTCATAATCTGGTACTCTTCATTCAGGACTTTTGCTCTTCAGGGGATTACACTGCACTAGGAGGGTTGAGGGGGGGGATGAGTAACCTATGTCAGGCCCTACTCTTGCAGGAGCTCCAATATGTTCACAGTCTGGCTCTACACCTGACACCCCCCCCCCCCTCTACCAATTGTATGCAGACATTGTTTCAGCAAAGTTATTAAAGAAAAAGACAAATCCAAACTTATCTTATTCTGTAGCGATGATTCTGGTAACTGTGGTTTCACCGCTCAGCAGGACTTTCTCTCCTGCTGATCCTCCAAGTATATGGACTTGCTGGCAGGTCGAGGTGATGTTGTGCTCAGGATCCCTTTAGCCTGTGTCCTGAGCTGGCCGACAAGGAACACTTGTCTCCTTTCCTCCTGGGGCAAGAAGTTGATATATGTGACACCTTTCCCACTGCTATATCCGCTCACCAGCTGCTCCTTGGGTCCTGGCGGGCAGCGTGTGTCACTAGGGGCTCTTTAGGCAGCCACTGTAGATGGGCCTAGTAGGCCGGTGACAATAGGCTCTGCAGGGCTGTCGGCCTCCTTAATGGCAGCTACGGGTCCTGGGCTGGGTGGTTGCGGCCCGCCTATAGGCACTCGATGCCGCGGCTTCTTTCTTAGGCCTCTGGAAGCAGGCAGCGTACTACACACGCGTCTGCTTGCTTAGCCCCTCCTACCGCCGTCCGCCCTCCCTCTCTCTCTCTCTTTCTCCCTCTCTCTTTCTCTCTCTCTCTTTCCCTCTCTCTCTCTCTCTCTATCTCTCTCTCCCATATGTATATACGTATGTATGTTAATCTCCCAATGTTGCAATTACCAAGATGTTTATTTGCAGACCTGTCTGTCACTTATGCAAGAGTTGCATGGGTGGGGGAGGGTTACTGATGAGGAGGTGTGATGGGTTCCTTTTTTATTTCTGAATAGGTGACTGAGGTTTAAGGGGGATGGGAGAGGCTAGTGGACAGTTAAAAAAAAGGAAATATGCTCACTTTTGCATTTTGTGGCTCAGGAAAGGAAGTGTTGCTCTCTTGTAGTCGTGATGCTTAACTAGCCCAGGTATGAAAGATGTTTTCTATTATGGAAACAATGTGGTTATGAAGAAAAGGCATTTGGAAACATGGGAAACTAGAAAAATTGATCTTCACTTATTTGAATGAAGGACTAATGGACTTCATCTACTGGAGGTATAGCTAACCTGGTTTAACAGACATAGCTAGCATTATTTTCTTCTCGTGGGATGTTACTATGGTTTTGGGTCTAGCTTCTGGAATGTGAAGTGAAGTTTATGCTATCAAGATCTTTCAAGCTTGGCATGCAGAACTGAGTGGATTCTATGCTCTGGTGTCCATCCAGGCTGTGGTGGAGCGATTACATCACTCTGAGAGGCTATGTTGTTACTGCATTGATGTCACATGGTAAGTCATCAGTATCCAAATGTTTTTTGGGTGGAATATTTCACAAGCTTGAAAGCACTTTGCATTCCTGAAATTACTGCATGTAACAAGCGGTGAGTTTCTGAGATATAATCATCAGCAAAACTGTAAAAAAAATCAAAAAAATCTAATAGATCATTCAAAAGAATGCAGAAAATTGCAATAACATACATATTTCAAAACTGACTAAAGGAGACAGGATATTAACATAATTATGGTTTAGCATTTTCATTTTATTTACTATGGACAGGATGTTCAAGAAGTCCAGATATTTTTTGTAGGTAATCTAATATGAACGGTTAAGCAAAATATCATTTCTGTGGGTGAAAGAACATCTTTCTATGGTTTAATAACATAGGTCATTTCATATTTTGGTGTTTATGATGGAAATGTGCAGCAAACAGAATATGTCAAGAACATACCAGTATATATTCTTGCAGCGAAAATATATATAAAAAAAAAATCTTTGAATGCTATTTTTCCCCTTGATATATAAATATACAGACAGACTAATAAGATAGTGATAGATAGATAGATAGATAGATAGATAGATAGATAGATGATAGATAGATAGATAGATAGATAGATAGATAGATAGATAGATAGATATGTATATATCCAAAAATATGTTTGGTAAATTAATATACCATGCAGCATATTTGTGATGTGTATTAGACTGCAGTGCTAGAAAAGGAGATGATGTTTTAAGCCTAGGAACCACATTTATTTACTGAAAAAGCAGAAACTTTCTACAACAACCAGATGTAGCCAGATAGGGCAGTTGTGAAATGCAGATATGGTAATGGTATACATAAAAGGAAGTCAAATACAATTAATTATGGAGGCTGTGGTTAGTAAGCAGAATACAGACTAAATATACTCTGTTGTTGATTGGTGCCAATTATTGTGTTTATGTTTTGTTTTTTAATTTCTTTTCTCCCTTTGAAGGGTTAACACAGGCACAGATTTCAACAACAGTATACTAACCTTTTTAGTGCCATAATAAAGCCTGCTACACATTGCTAAGGAATGCATTGCTTGCAGGCTTCTTTGATACTCAAGGGGGTTTAAATATTCGGCCCCAAATTTAACCTCTTTGCCGTAATCTGAGAATGGTTTATGTTGAACTTCAGTAGAGTTAAGGGAAAGATTACTCAAAATAAATCAGATGTGTAAAAAAAAAATCTGTGACATGATACCTACCCAAACAACCTTGAACTGTAGTTGTAATAATTATTTAAAGGGACTTAAATAAGCAATTAACTAATGTTCTAGAGCATTTAGTTATTGCACTATTGCCTGAACAGACCAATGTTCAATGGTTTAAAGGGACAGTATACTGTAAAATAGTTTTTCCCTTAATGTGTTTACAATTGCTTTTTTTACCAACTGCAGAGTAAAAAATGTATGAAAATTAGCTTTTTAAGGTTTATTTCTGTATATTAAAGCTCTGATTTTGTGTTTTGAAGCCACAGCCTAATAAAATGGGTTGAGCTTGTAGGTATAATCCGATCTCATTACTGTATCACATTGTGCACATATACCTGCTTCTTTATCTTATATCTGTCCTTAAAACAATCACCAATACTTTGAGAGAACAATGGAAAATCAACATTTTATTACCTTATCTCTGCTTTATCACACTGGGAGTGTAATTTCTTCTGTTGGCTGTGTTTACAAAGCTTATCTATAGCTGGTACGCGCGGCCACAAACTTTCTGAATAGGTGGGGATACCACATGCTAAATTAACTATTTCAAATGCCAATATAAGGGTAAAGGAGCTACTTGTAAACAATTTAATACACTCCAGCAGGTAAAGTGGATCATTGGGAACAAATTAAAGGGGAGAAAATTTTTGAGTAAACTGTCCCTTTAACACAGTTAAAATCAGCACAGGAGCAGCAATGCACTTCTGGTCCTGCGCTAGACACAGGAAGTGACTGGCTACATACATATGCTATCCTTGATTGGTTCATCAGCAGCCATGTTTAGCTTAGGATCAATAGTGTATTGCTGGTCCCCGAGCTGACTTAAACTATGTGTTTAGTCTAGTTTTAGAGGTTAAAACATAATCCAAGTCAAGCAATAGTTCAATAATATTTTTTGTTAGCACATTAAGAATTATTATTGCTCCTTTATAATCATTTTATTTTGAAGCATGTATAGCAAATGTACTAAATGGTTTTATCTTAATATACCATGCTAACATTTAAATCTTTTGAACATCATCCAAAGTACTGGACAGAAAAATATGTTTTGGACCACACTCTGCTAATGCAAATTTATTTCACAATCCCTAAAGTAATTTTGAAACAGCCAGCTTTAAAGCATAAACAACTAGCAAACAAACATAGCCTGCTAGTACACAGTGTAAAGCAGATAAGGTTACTTTTTACTCAAACTGTTTTCAAAATCCCCTTTAAAAACAAAAGTCCCACAAAAATGTTCTGAACAGGGTTTTCAGAGCTCAAGATTGTTTGCTGTACACTTCCTGAAAATCTGAAGAAACACTGAAGTTTGAAAAAAAAAATTGGACATGTTATCTGAGGTCAAAGAGGCATATTAACATGAAATGTGGACTTAGTTCATTTACTCAGTGCTAACGTCTGCTGTTGAACTGTCATTTCTATATTTTTAGTTACTACATAAATGCTATATAAAAGAGTGAAATCTAAGAGACATCTTTACCTTAAGAGTCACAGTTAAAGTAAACTTAAAGGTAATACTTTGTTAGATTGTAAATGTTCTGAAATTCTTGTTTAACCATTTTGTTTAATAATTAACTTGTAATTAAAAATATTCAGTTTCACATTTATTCAAAGTTGTGGTCGATAAACTTTGTTTTTAATAACACCTTTCTGTATACTGTAAATAGCTAATGTCCATACTGACACAAGACTTAGTGGTATTAAAAAGTGAACCTAAGGTGTGATTATCATACAGCAGAGCAATAATGTTATCTTCAGAATATTTTCCAAGCATTAATCACAAATTACAGTTTGCAATTAATAGTTTCTCCATACCCATGAAAAATCAAAACATCTGGACACCATACATGGTGAACACCAAATCCAATTATGTTTAATGTATTTGTTAGAATCACTTCAGGCAGATTTTTCCCAAGCATATATGAAATGTTTGTATTAAGCAGTGGGGAGTAATGTATTAAATGTTATAAAGGGATAGTGACAAAGATATCTAAACACACAGTTTCTTTATTGATACTCTCTCCCCTTTCTAAAAACAGATCCGGAATGTTAGTGATTTTTTTTAAAAATAAAGTTTAATTCATCAGTTGTAATGTAGATGCGCTATAACTTACTTTTTAATATTGATATGAAATTCAAATACCCCGCGCTCCGCCGCCCACTTCAAAAGTAAATTTATCTGTGAGCTAACAGTTTGAATTGTTGCCAAATCAGCACTCTAGCTACATCAAAAGAGAGAGTGCTGATTGGAGAACAGTTCAATCCGTTAGCTTATATAACTTTTTAAGTGGGCGATGGAGCACAGGGTATTTAAAGTGAAAGTAAATCCTAGCGTTTTACAAACACTAGGATTTACTATTGAAACAAATAAAGGGCATTTTCATTCATGAAGTATAAGATACTTCATGTAGAAAGCTCCTTTATTTGATTCAATCGATCGCCGCTCTTAGCTCCTACAACAGCCCACAGCTAAAAAAAATTTTGGCTAAGAGGAGACATTTTCACCTCTTAGCCAATAGCCGTGCGGTAAATCCGGCTTGGCGCCCATGGGAACCTATGTGCTGCTGTAGGAGCTAAGAGCGGCGATCGATTGAATCAAATAAAGGAGCTTTCTACATAAAGTATCTTATACTTCATGAATGAAAGTGCCCTTTATTTGTTTCAATAGTAAATCGTAGCGTTTGTAAAACGCTAGGATTTACTTTCACTTTAAATTTCATATATATAATAAAAAGTAAGTTATAGCGCATCTTCATTACAACTGATTAATTAAACGCCATCTAAAATATGCCAGGTGAAGAACACACAATTTTTTTTTTTCTGTCAGGGTATGATGTAAGTGTGCAGATTATATCGGCACACCACTGTCACATACGCTGGTGCTCACCTGTTCTGCAGTGTTCAAAAAGTAATTCTGTGGAGATCACAATACCTGAGGCCCCTGCTCCCCGGTCATTAGCCTCTGTAGCTCAGCCCGCAGCCGAGCTCACCGCAGCGGTCCTTCCGTCTATCTAAGATGGCGGCCGCCATGCGGGAGAGCTGGTCACTTTGGTGAAGCTCGGGAGCATGGCCAGAGGGTGGGGCAAGGAGAGTGAGGTAACCAAGATTGCGCTGAGTCCTACCTCCACTTATCTTGACTTCAGGTAACTCCTACCAACAGGTGAGGCCAGGTCATGTGATTCAGTAACCCCTTAATAAGCAGAGCATGCCTGTCAGCCAGTGCTTGGTTGTTTTGCATCCTGCTTATGAACTTCTGGCATTTATTCCCTGTGAATCCTGTTTATTGTATTTTGTGACCTTTGATTATCCTTGACTACTCTGATTGCCGCCTGCCCTGATCTTTGGCCTGTTTGACCCTGATTTTGCCTCACCCCTTTTTGGATACCTTGTTCTCTGGACATTTGTTTGTGCTTGCTGCTACTTTTCTGCACTTGAGTACTAGTTCCTGTTCTAATAAACCTCCACATGTTGTTACAACCACACTCTGTAAATAGGTAATATATGGGAAATAATTTGAGCCTATTTATAACAATAATAATGTATTATATGTGGTTTTCTTGATGTACCAGAATGAATAACATGTTATGAAAAAACCCCACAAAGACTGGCTGCCTCTTGATAAAGAGCTGTCGAGACAAGGTACAGTATTAAAGGACTATATACTTTGTTTATTTAGAAGAAAATTAATTTGATTCACCATAGTTCATATTTGATATTGATTGGACTTGAGTGTGTCCCATGGTGGTTATTGTGTGAATGTAGCCACTAACCCTAGCTAAGTTTATAAGCTGTGTGAACAGCGATGCTTAGCTTATTGCGGCTCTTTGTGCGCATCCAAAATAGTGTGCGTATTAGGAGTTGAGAGTAACCGCATTCACTTGAACACAATCAAAATTAACACGCATCAGGAAAGCGTGACTTCAGAGCTCTGATTAACTGTTACACAAGACAAAAAACATGAACAAAATACATCAAAAATACATTTAAAAGTACAGTTTCACTAAAAATAACACTGTCTGATAAAAATTAGTGCTCAACTACATGAGGTCTCAGGCATTAGAAAAAAATTACTGCAAAGGGCTTTAACACAGAGATACATACATACATATGTCTAAATATGTGTATATATGTGTGTACATATGTTTTTAAACATGTATGTGTTTTACTGCATACTTACTGTACATATCCTGTTCATCACTTACAGGACATTGTCCTTTTTATTGTAAATACATATTCCTATATATATCTGCATATAACTATACCTAAACATCTATTTCTATAAATATATAGGTATAGATATGTATTTTACATGATCAGTGTCAGATATATATAAATAAATATTAATAATAAAAAGTACATTATTTTCTATGTGAAGATCATAGGAATGTAAAATATCCTGTGCAACTTCCCCCCCCCCACCCCCTGTGCACACCCTCAATATGTACATAAACTTAACAAAACTGTTTCTCCAATAGTAATTTCCAGCTCCATATATCATCACAATTAAATGTAACTCCTAAATTAATTAACTTACAAACAGTTATAATTGTGATGATATAAAATTACTATTGGAGAAACTGTTTTGTTAAGCTTATGTACATATCAAGGGCGTGCGGGGGGTGCGCTCGGCACGCATGTGCAAAGTATCGAGACTTGCTATCTAGCCGTCAAATTTTGCTACCCTTTCAGTGCCCATGAGTGCACATACATCACCGCATTTCACTCATTCTTTACAACATATGTGGAATGCAGTGACGTAAGTGTGCGCATGCGCTCTGACAGGGTAAAAAATTCCGACGGGTAGCAGAAATCACCAGAACACCGGCAAGTAGTAAGTCAGCAATTTTGTCAGCAATTTGGTCTGTTGGAGATGTTGTGCATCCAAAATATTTAGCAATGTGGTATTGTGGAGTTGTGCTGTAAAAATAATTAAAACAAAATTAAATTAATTAAACAAAAAAGTTATTGGTTATAAAATTAGCCAAGGATCTTTCAGTTGACTGCACTTCAAAAGAAGATAATAATAATATGTTTGAAATGTAAACATGCTTCTAAATAAAAGCTCTGGCTTCTCAGGTAAAAATGATTGAGGGCGATCCCTTCAAATGAAAATATCAAGGGTTTCAGTCATGTGACTTTCATATTAGACTTAGAAACAAGTAAATTTGTCAGTTCCAATCACCAAATACTTATTTCTCATAGACAGCATTCCTTTAATGTAACTTAAGTTTACCATGTTCAGTAAGACATTAATCATGAACGCTGTAGTATAAAGAGCCCTTTTAGTGAATCTGGCTGGCTTACCACTTTGAGGTTACACAAGGTGTAATCAAATATTGCTCCACCCAGTCTATTTTGAAGGGAAAAAAATACTTTGATCTAAGCTTTGCAGAAATTATAGAATCTGTTGATGTAGTTCTAGGGCCTGGTGCAGTTAATCCTAAATGAGTTTTTCTGGCCTACAGTTAGATATCTTTCCATGGGCTAAATATGCATTGAAATAAGATGAAAAGCAATACTTTACTGAAAAATAGCAGCTTAGCATTATTTAAAGTATAGATATTATTTACTGTTTTATGGATGTTTTTATTTAGTTTTTTTTTTTTTTATTTAAGCAAAAAGACTTAGTAAACTATTATGTCACATTTTATAAAATGTTTGTCAATTTCTACCCTATGTCTAAAATGCCAAGAACCCCCCCCCCCCCTCCATAAAACTTGAGACAGAGAAATACAAAAGATTTGTATTAATAAAATAGAAATGTTATTTTTTATTGACTACATTGCAGGGACATTCAACAGTAGGATGGGCAATTGATAAAAGCCAAACAAAAACAGGGCTCCTAATGCTGCTTTTGGCCGCCCGCTGGTATTTAGAGTCAGGCAGGAAAGGGTCTAATGCTCACTTTCAAGCCGCGACTTTTCCATACCGCAGATCCCCTTATGCCAATTGCGTATCCTATCTTTTCAATGGGATCTTCCTAACACCAGTATTTAGAGTCTTGGCTGAAGTGAGCAGTAGACCCTCTACCGACAAGACTCCAGCCGCAGAAAAAAGTCAGTAGTTAAGAGCTTTATGGTAGTTAAGAGCTTTATGGGCTAACGCCGGTTTATAAAGCTCTTAACTACTGTGCTCTAAAGTACACTAACACCCATAAACTACCTATGTACCCCTAAACCGAGGTCCCCCAACATCGCCGCCACTATAATAAATATTTTTAACCCCTAATCTGCCGTTCACACACCGCCGCAACCTACATTATCCCTATGTACCCCTAATCTGCTGCCCCTAACACTGCCAACCCCTATATTATATTTATTAACCCCTAATCTGCCGACCGGACCTCGCCGCTACTCTAATAAATGTATTAATCCCTAAACCGCCGCACTCCCGCCTCGCAAACCCTATAATAAATAGTATTAACCCCTAATCTGCCCTCCCTAACATCGGCACCACCTAACTTCAAGTATTAACCCCTAATCTGCCGACCGGACCTTGCCGCTACTCTAATAAATGTATTAACCCCTAAAGCTAAGTCTAACCCTAACACCCCCCTAAGTTAAATATCATTTTCATCTAACGAAATAAATTAAATATTATTAACTAAAGTATTCCTATTTAAAGCTAAATACTTACCTGTAAAATAAACCCTAATATAGCTACAATATAACGAATAATTATATTGTAACACTATTTTAGGATTTATATTTATTTTACAGGCAACTTTGTATTTATTTTAACTAGGTACAATAGCTATTAAATAGTTATTAACTATTTAATAGCTACCTAGTTAAAATAATAAAAAAATTACCTGTAAAATAAATCCTAACCTAAGTTACAATTAAACCTAACACTACACTATCAAAAAATAAATTAAATCAATTAACTACAAGTACCTACAATTACCTACAATTAAATAAACTAAACTACAAAAAAAAAAACACTAAATTACAAAAAATAAAAAAAAATACAAGAATTTTAAGCTAATTACACCTACTCTAAGCCCCCTAATAAAATAACAAAGCCCCCCAAAATAAAAAAAATTCCCTACCCTAATCTAAATTAAAAAAGTTAACAGCTCTATTACCAGCCCTTAAAAGGGCTTTTTGCTGGGCATGCCCCAAAGTATTCAGCTCTTTTGCCTGTAAAAAAACACACAATACCACCCCCCAACATTACAACCCACCACCCACATACCACTACTCTAACCCAAACCCCCCTTAAATAAACCTAACACTACCCCCCTGAAGATCTCCCTACCTTGAGCCGTGTTCACCCAGCCGGGCACCGATGGACCAAAAGAGGACATCCGGAGCGGCAGAAGTCTTCATCCTATCCAGGCAGAAGAGGACATCCGGACCGGCAGACATCTTCATCCAAGCGGCATCTTCTATCTTCATCCATCCGACGAGGAGCGGCTCCATCTTTAAGACCTCCGGCGCGGAACATCCTCTTCCTTCCGACGAATGAAGGTTCCTTTAAGTGACGTCAACCAAGAAGGCGTCCCTCGAATTTCCGATTGGCTGATAGGATTCTATCAGCCAATCGGAATTAAGGTAGGAAAAATCTGATTGGCTGATTGAATCAGCCAATCAGATTCAAGTTCAATCGGATTGGCTAAAACAATCAGATTGATCTCGCATTCTATTGGCTGATCGGAACAGAGATCATATAACATTGCTCAGATTTTCAGACTCCTAATCAAGCCCCAAAGTTTTAGGAGAATACCGACATATACCTACTCCAGCTTGCTTCTGTTTGTGTAAAGGGTCTTTTCATATGCAAAGGAAGGGGGAGTGTCTGATATTTCCCACTTGCAGTGGGTGTTCCAGTAACCTTTTAAACAGAGCTAAACTGGAAGCTTCTAAGTACGTTTTTAAACAGTTTATACTGGATTTTTATATCAGTATCTGTGCATATTATTCTTTATAGTAGTGTCTATTACATGCAGTTATATGAAAATTGGTGTATACTGTCCCTTTAAGGTGGTTTAGCACTGATTCAACATGGTTACTATTGCAAATAAGGATTTGCCTATCATGATTGTTGATGTCAAAACTGATAATCCACCTTTTAAAATCATGTGATACCATAGACGTTTACACAGGGAGGGAAAGTAAGCAAAAGCTTACATAAATTGCCTGAAAGTATTAACCCAAGCCTCCCTGGGAGAAAGTGAAACAAACACATTTTTCAGATGTATTTTATAACAAAAGGCTGCAAAATAAATAGTGAATGTATAATGCAATAGTGTTTCACTTGCAATAATGAAACATTTTATGCATTGTTGAAATGTCAAGTTTAATGGTCCTTTAAATCTCAAAATTGCTTAAAGGGACAGTAAAGTCGAAATTAAACTTTCATGATTTGGATAGAGCATGCAATGTTAAACAACTTTCCAATTTACTTCTGTTATCAAATTTGCTTTGTTTCTCTTGGCATCTTTTATTAAAGAGTAAAACTATGTAAGCTCATGAGAGCTCAGGAGTGTGCATGTGTCTTTAGTACTCTATGGCAGCTGTGTTTTGCAAAACACTGCTGCCATAGACGTTCTAAAGACACATGCACACTCCTGAGCTCTTATGAGCCTACTTAGCTTTACTCTTCCAAAAAAAGATACCAAGATAGGAGGAAAATTTGATTACAGAAGTAAATTGGAAAGTTGTTTAAAATTGCATGCTCTATCCAAATCATGAAAGTTTAATTTTCACTCTACTGTCCATTTAAAAGGTACAATCTACTTAATTTGTCTTACTTATTTTACAACAGTTTTATTATGTTTATATGTCCCTTTAATCTGAGAATATGATAATATATATTTATAAAGTATATATATATATATATATATATATATATATATATATATATATATATATATATATATATATATATATATATATAGTGTTTTGAAAGCAAAGGTACTATGGAAAACAATGGTATTAAAAAGGTATAATATGATGTGTTAGAATATTATAACTGTTAAATATATTTTATAACTATATACAGGCAGTCCCCAGGTTACAGACATCCGACTTAAGTACAACTGATACTTACAAACAGATAAAATAGAGCTTTATTGCCAATCCTTTACAGGATAAACCCAAATACTCTAATCCCTAATCCAATTGTCACAAGGACAGAAAGTGATGTGAAATTTTCTGAACAGTGGCACAGATAGCAAAACAAACTTTTCCCTATGCTTTCCAAAACTAAAAAAATGTTTGGCTAGAGTTTCACCTAAATAAAGTGCCTGTTCCAACTTACATACAAATTCAACTTAAGAACAAACCTACAGAACCTATCTTGTTCGTAACCTGGGGACTACCTGTATACCAGGTTCCACTTTGAATTGTGCACGTATGGGAAATGCTGCCACTGTCTTGATTACCATAGTGAGGAAGCAGACACACACATGGGATGTAAATGCCACCGTTAGCAAAGTGCCATGTATAACAAAGCTGGAGTAGTGCATTATCATAACAGGATTGTCATATTTACATACCAGTCATTGGAATATTTTACAGAAATGCATAATGCAAAAAAAAAGTGCTGTTAAGTTTTACCTTTTCATTATTAGTACTTGGAGAACCTTATGCACTAATACACATTTACTCATTTCTGTCTGCTTTATTTTCAAGATTTCCATTTTTTTTGATGGGAGGGGGGGTAATGAACCCTCCCAGGTACCTTAGATGCAGCAAAGAAACAAAAATAGGTTTGCAATAAGTCCAATTTGAATATGTCTGTAAGACATCAACATTCAAATGTAATATTCAAATGTTGAATACATTGATTACAATAAAAACAGTAGTTTTGAATAATAATTCAAAAGAACAAAATACAGGGAGTGCAGAATTATTAGGCAAGTTGTATTTTTGAGGATTAATTTTATTATTGAACAACAACCATGTTCTCAATGAACCCAAAAAACTCATTAATATTAAAGCTGAATAGTTTTGGAAGTAGTTTTTAGTTTGTTTTTAGTTATAGCTATTTTAGGGGGATATCTGTGTGTGCAGGTGACTATTACTGTGCATAATTATTAGGTAACTTAACAAAAAACAAATATATACCCATTTCAATTATTTATTTTTACCAGTGAAACCAATATAACATCTCAACATTCACAAATATACATTTCTGACATTCAAAAACAAAACAAAAACAAATCAGTGACCAATATAGCCACCTTTCTTTGCAAGGACACTCAAAAGCCTGCCATCCATGGATTCTGTCAGTGTTTTGATCTGTTCACCATCAACATTGCGTGCAGCAGCAACCACAGCCTCCCAGACACTGTTCAGAGAGGTGTACTGTTTTCCCTCCTTGTAAATCTCACATTTGATGATGGACCACAGGTTCTCAATGGGGTTCAGATCAGGTGAACAAGGAGGCCATGTCATTAGATTTTCTTCTTTTATACCCTTTCTTGTCAGCCACGCTGTGGAGTACTTGGACGCGTGTGATGGAGCATTGTCCTGCATGAAAATCATGTTTTTCTTGAAGGATGCAGACTTCTTCCTGTACCACTGCTTGAAGAAGGTGTCTTCCAGAAACTGGCAGTAGGACTGGGAGTTGAGCTTGACTCCATCCTCAACCCGAAAAGGCCCCACAAGCTCATCTTTGATGATACCAGCCCAAACTAGTACTCCACCTCCACCTTGCTGGCGTCTGAGTCGGACTGGAGCTCTCTGCCCTTTACCAATCGAGCCACGGGCCCATCCATCTGGCCCATCAAGACTCACTCTCATTTCAACAGTCCATAAAATGTTTCAGCTTGTGTGTCTTGTTCAGTGGTGGTCGTCTTTCAGCCTTTCTTACCTTGGCCATGTCTGAGTATTGCACACCTTGTGCTTTTGGGCACTCCAGTGATGTTGCAGCTCTGAAATATGGCCAAACTGGTGGCAAGTGGCATCTTGGCAGCTGCACGCTTGACTTTTCTCAGTTCATGGGCAGTTATTTTGCGCCTTCGTTTTTTCACACGCTTCTTGTGACCCTGTTGACTATTTTGAATGAAACGCTTGATTGTTTGATGATCACGCTTCAGAAGCTTTGCAATTTTAAGAGTGCTGCATCCCTCTGCAAGATATCTCACCATTTTTGACTTTTCTGAGCCTGTCAAGTCCTTCTTTTGACCCATTTTGCCAAAGGAAAGGAAGTTGCCTAATAATTATGCACACCTGATATAGGGTGTTGATGTCATTAGACCACACCCCTTCTCATTACAGAGATGCACATCACCTAATATGCTTAATTGGTAGTAGGCTTTCGAGCCTATACAGCTTGGAGTAAGAAAACATGCATAAAGAGGATGATGTGGTCAAAATACTCATTTGCCTAATAATTCTGCACTCCCTGTATAACTATAACAAAACAATGGTTCTCACAGACACAAATTAGTTTTTTGTTAAGTTAAAAACATTAGAAATAACAAAATGTTAAAATAAGAACAAACCCTAGAATGCTGGTAAAATATTTGAGTTTCCATTTGAACAAATGATCTTGATCAATTTTGTTGTGAAATGTTCACAGAAATAATTTAATTTATTAACCCATACACAAAGGTTGGGATGTAGCCTCTGTCCTTCCTCCATGTGACCATTGTGGATGAAGAAAGAGAAAACATAAGGGGGGCAAAAAGAGGGTAAGGGTGGTTAGAGAAACTCAAGCAAAGGGAGGAAACCGGGATGACGATATGATGTCATGATGATGATATTGAGCATGGTGATACACAACTCATGGTGACCAAGGATTTTCAGCAGCCTAACTACAAAACAAAAGCATCAAGCTAAACATTTTAAATGTCTTAAAATATAATTCTACTAATAATAATAATACTGATAATAATGATAATAATAAATTTTTTATTGTTTATTAGCAGCTCACTAATATTTGTTTCAGGCCAGTGGTTCTCCCCTTTGTTATAGACAGTAATAGTGTTTCCCAAACAAATACATCAATGAAATCCTTAATTCATTTATCTGGAGCTCAGACCCCACAACAGCTCACAAAGGGCTTGATATTCGAAACCTCGCCACTCATGTGAGATTATCTGAGAATTCTCGTCGGTATGGCGAGGTCCTTAAAAAAAATGTAGAAACACATTTTTTATCTTGAGATATGTTTATGTTGCTGTGTAGTGTTCTATATGTGAAACAGAGACTCCTACATTACAATACAAGGTCTAAAAAAATCCCAAAAATGTTGTGTAATTACTCTCCATGCTGGTGATGTTTTGAATATCAGGCCCAAAGACTCTCTAACTATTCAGCAGAAACCTAAATATCCCCCTTCACTTTCCTAAAAGAACTCACAGCTCTGCTGAAATTATATACAGGTGCAGCCACTACCTTCTTTCAACAGAGAACAAACATTTTGGGGCAAGTTTTTTGTGGATCTCTTTATTAAACAGAATGAAATATTAGAAATCCACAAATCAGTTTGTGAAACACAATACTATAGTAAGCTACATAGGGGTTAAACTATCCTAAGTACAACCATCCTAATCCTGTTACTATATTTATAGCCTGAAACCTCTGAATTGTCAGCATTGAATACAATGAGAGCTTTGTAGTACAAAAATGCCCAAACCTGTGGCAAGACTCGAGATCTTGTACTCCCAACAGGTGCTGTTTGACATTTGCTGAGCAGTTGGGGTATCATTTCACTGGAGCACCAAGTTAACTGAGCATTACTGAATGTAGGTTTTCTCTGTGTATAAATGCTTACAGACTGTCTAGTCTTTTTTTTCCTGACACCCTGCCAAGATGTTAACCTGCTTTTTCTTGCTCAGACATGTGTGTGAAAAGTTGTTAGCTGTCAGATAATAACAACATGCAGTTATATAGTGTTTTTTGTACATGCTACAGCTGACAGACCTGCTGTACTTGCAATGCTAAAACCCAACATTATTTGTCAATGATTATTTATTAAATACTTGTTTATGTCATTTTGGTATCAATATACCATCCTATTTTTTTTTTATAAACATTTTTTTCTTTAATAATAGTTACCACAATTATTATTCCTGCCTAAAAGATGCAATGTTGATTCTGAACAAGATCTTGTCTGTCTGCTGTATATGAGAACAGGAACTTTGCCTTTCATTATTAGCTAATGTAAAGGGATATGAAACCCATAGGTGACACTGTGGTTTAAAAAAAAAAAAAAAAAGTTTATTTTAATATTTATTTGCCGCTGAGGTTCTTTCAATTTCAGAGTCATGGAGACTAAAGACATGCAATGTATGCACAAGTGAAGGGCAGGTACGTGTGCATAGTATGTTTAGACCATTCAGCTTGTCTGTATCTTCCAAAAACAACTTTGGAAATGTGAAAATAGAGACACTCTTGGTGCTAAAAGCACAAATCAATTGTGTTTCTCTTTTTTAATCAACAATATACTTTGAAATATTTACATTATGCCGAGGTTAATAGCATTATTTAAGCTATGGCCTTTGTGTGCTTTTACTAAAAAATGCACTGTATTGTCTAGTCAACAACTATTTACCTTCTGCTTTAAATTCTTAACATGTTGTTATATTTATCTAGAATTCCTAAACAAAGATTGGTAAAGAAAGAATTACAGTATGTTTCTCCTGTAAAACTGGGCCTTCTTCAGGCACAGTGAAGTGAAAGCAGGTACATTTAACAGGATTCCCTTGGTTCCCCTGAACTGGCAAATTCTCTACTCATTATAGATCTGTCTCTGCCAAGCTCTAAGCCTTCTGATGCCTGCATATTTATGACTCTTTAGCCTATAATCAATAAGGTGGCAAAACATTTCTTTGTCATCATAGAGTCATTACACTTTGAAGAACTCATACTGTGACTCAGCTCTATAGGATACTACAAGAATTAGAGATCTCAGCATATATATATACGTATGTATATATATATATATATATATATATATATATATATATATATGTTCTGTATCATATCTATTACAATGTACTCAAGTGTCTTATTTGGGAAAGCTATAATAAAGTAATATAAAATAAAATAATGTTTATAGCTCGATAACCACTTTGAATCTTTTATATATATATATATATATATATATATGTTTCTTAAGAGGCCGTAATAAGGGATATAATAGCGCTGGTTGTTAGGAGACAATGTTAAACACAATTATAATGTGTGACTAAATGCCAAATATAATACAGAATACACAGCAAATCAAACACAATTTGAAAAAAACGCTATAAAATAGAGTAGAGCGTAGAATAAACAAATGTCCCAAATACTGGAGAACTTGTATGTTATATATATACAGTTGTAGAATTCGAGACTTGGGATGTGGGTGAAATGCAAACTTACAGAAAAGAACCTCAATCGTATGAGGTAAGGTAACAGCACATCAGGAAGTCACTCTTAGTAGGCTTGGCCCCTTAGGGTATAGGGGAAACTTCCAAACAACGAGCTTGTCTTTTTCCCTTCTGCTTTCCCGGTTATAGGTGAAACTTCAGGGAGTTGGAGCCTTTTTTCCTCGGCCTCTTTTAGTATGGGTCCTTCTCAAGGTAAATTATTTCTTAACTCCAAACAAACCATGTTAATTGCTCATCTGCTACCATCAAGGAGGTTTGATGGTAGCAGATGAGCAGTTAACATGGTTTGTTTGGAGTTAAGAAATAATTTACCTTGAGAAGGACCCATACTAAAAGAGGCCGAGGAAAAAAGGCTCCAACTCCCTGAAGTTTCACCTATAACCGGGAAAGCAGAAGGGAAAAAGACAAGCTCGTTGTTTGGAAGTTTCCCCTATACCCTAAGGGGCCAAGCCTACTAAGAGTGACCTCCTGATGTGCTGTTACCTTACCTCATACGATTGAGGTTCTTTGGGACAGTATTTGGGACATTTGTTTATTCTACGCTCTACTCTATTTTATAGCGTTTTTTTCAAATTGTGTTTGATTTGCTGTGTATTCTGTATTATATTTGGCATTTAGTCACACATTATAATTGTGTTTAACATTGTCTCCTAACAACCAGCGCTATTATATCCCTTATTACGGCCTCTTAAGAAACATATTTACACAGGGGGGCAAGCACTGTGCCAGCCGGGGATTCTCAGTTCTTCTCGGCCAGCACAATTGCTTCTCTGCTCACTAAGGGATAGCTGCTATAGGGTTGGTTTTTTGCTCCAGGGGGATTTTACCTTCTAGATTGAGATTAGATTCACTCCTATATCTCTTTTCCACCCCCTCAGTCTAGCGCCTTCTACCACTTTTTCCGCTTTTTGTCCCATATATATATATATATATATATATATATATATATATATATACTTAGCATTTTATACATTTTTCATGTTTTATATCTTGCTTCTTAATCTTGTTAGATATTTATAGTTTATGCTATGCTATGATCCGTGGTAAGATGTTTGTACAAAATCTTTAATCATGTTTTTTTGCTAGCTTACTGGAAATGGTAACATTAACTATAAATGTATTAACTGTAGCAATGCTTTGCACAGTATTAACCTCACACTTTGGCTGCAGTAATTTAAAAGTTACAGTAATAGAGAAAATGAACAAAACATTCCAAGCCATAATTTTGCTACAGGGTAGATCAATAAGTCCTAATCTTGTCATGAAAAGAAATCACTTAGAGTTTGATGATCAAAAACTCGTCCACCTGGAGAAAAATCACACAAAATCTTTTGGGGACTTTTTTGAGCATTATATTGCAATGTTAAAAAACAGCTTTATTCCTTATGGGAAACCAATACCCCCAAAATTCTATAGTGGTGCAGATGCTTACAAATAAATTGTTGCATCTTTTTTATGTGCATTGCTTGTGATGAATACTATTTTGACAATAAATTTGATACATTTTTGTAAAAGAGTGCAAAATTCCCTGTTGTTTGGAGAAATTCTTGTAAAATGATTGAGCTTTCTCATTCTTTCTTAAAACAGAAGTAACTGGGCTGGCGAGATTATTAAAGAATCCTATCCAGTACTTCTATTTCCATGGTGGAATGATCTAAAACTACTATTTACCCTGAAAACAGGGTGTCACACTTAGGGGCTTATACTGCATTTTCGTATGAAAAGTGCAGAGTAAAATAGTATTTTAATCATCATACAAAAAATAAAATTGTTCACCAAAAATCGCATTTTATCAAAAATGTAAAATTTATATGTAAATGACACAGGAATAAATTGTATTAACTATGCACAGTGTAAATCGCAATTTAAGTACACCGGATGTGCAAAAGAAAAGCAAGAAATGCGTACTTAAAAGTATAAAATACAAAGTGTAATTGTTGTAATTGTTGTTTTTGCGTAAAATGGGCTGAACATGGATGTATGTGAAATTGCCCCTCTGATTCCAGCGTAATTCTGTAAAGATTTTCACGCTGCAGATCTTAACTTTTTTTTTCTCGCCAACTAAAAGGTAGCAAGCTTTTTTCAAAACCCTCAAAATACTTATAACCTTAAAGGGACACTGAACCCAATGTTTTCTTTCATGATTCCAATAGAGCATGCAATTTTAAGCAACTTTCTAATTTACTCCTATTATCATTTTTTTATTCATTCTCTTGCTATCTTTATTTGAAAAAGAAGGCATCTTGGTTTAGAACTCTGGACAGCACTTTTTTATTGGTGGATGAATTTATCCACCAATCAGCAAGGACAACCCTGGTTGTTCACCAAAAATGGGCCGGCATCTAAACTTAGATTCTTGCATTTCAAATAAAGATACCAAGAGAATAAAGAAAATTTGATAATAGGAGTAAATTAGAAAGCTGCTTAAAATTTCATGCGCTATTTGAATCATGAAAGAAAAAATTTGGGTTCAGTGTCCCTTTAATAGAAAAACACATGCATTCCAAAATATAGGCAATTGTAAGATTGTATACACAGAAAGCAGCGTAATGTGATTTATATTGACTGTGGGATTTAATTTTTAAAGGGCGCCTCCTGCTCACTGCTAACTTTGCTCCACAGTGCAGTCTCCATTTCCAGCAAGCTCCATTACTTTCAGTTAGAGCCATCTCGTCACTCGCAGGGACTGCCCCTTTTTTACGATAATTCTCCCAGGCCAGCCCCTGCAAGGGTCGGTGAGAAAAACCATGTCTGAAATTGCGAGGTTTAAGATCATTGGGCCCTTAGAGCCAAGGAACTTTTTTTTGTAATGTCCCTTTAACTTAGCAGGCAAACAATGGCACATCAATTTTATGCCTTAGAAAAAAGGGGGAAAAGTTTGTTCTGACCAGCCACATGTAAACAGCTGCCATCACTTAATTAAAGCTTAAAAAACTAATTCTAGCAAGGATTTCTTCTAACATGGAACAGGTGACAGTCACAGAGCAAGGTCTGGTGATTTTGGGGGTGACTCAGCACTATGAATCCAGGTCCAGCAATGACAGCCATGGACGCAAAGACTTGAGCACCAAAAAAAATGCATTTTCTGCCTCAACTTATCATGGGCGCGATCCGATATAGATCGCAGTTTGCGGCGCAAGCGAGGGAACCCGCGTCGCCCGCAGTTTCAGCTCGCAACTCGAGCCATCCAATATGCGGCGCCGTCACTTGCTAAAGTGGCGCAAGTCTCACAAACCAGCGATGTCCAGAAATCTGCGTAAGTACAGATTTTTGGAGTCGCCAGTGACTTGCGCCACGTTAGAAACTGCCGGCGCCTATAAAACCTGACTAAAGTCTAAATCACCCGCACTGTCTAACACGCCTCCTAAACATAGCCCGACACGTCTAACCCTCTATCCGCTATCCCCCCTCACTAGCCTAACAATAAAAAAAGTTATTAACCCCTAAACCGCCGCTCCCGTACCCCGCCGCAACCTAATAAAGTTATTAACCCCTAAACCGCCGCTCCCGTACCCCGCCGCCAGCTATATTAAATCTATAACCCCCTAAAGTGAGCCCCTAACACCGCCGCCATCTCTATTAAAATTATTAACCCCTAATGTAAGCCCCTTACACCGCCGCCATCTATATTAAAATTATTAACCCCTAATGTAAGCCCCTTACACCGCCGCCATCTATATTAAAATTATTAACCCCTAATGTAAGCCCCTTACACCGCCGCCACCTATATTAAAATTATTAACCCCTAATCTAATCCCCCTATACCGTCGCCAGCTATATTAATATTATTAACCCCTAATGTAAGCCCCTTACACCGCCGCCATCTCTATTAAAATGATTAACCCCTAATTTAATCTACCTACCCCACCGCCAGCTATGTTATCTATATTAACCCTAAGTATATTATAGTTAATATAGGTATTACATTATATATATTAACTATATTAACCCTAATTATATTAGGGTTAATATAGTTAATATAGTTATTATAGTATTTATATTAACTATATTAACTCTATCTAACCCTAACACCCCTAACTAAATTCTTATTAAATTAATCTAATTCATATTATAAACTAAAATATTCCTATTTAAATCTAAATACTTACCTATAAAATAAACCCTAAGATAGCTACAATATAATTAATAATTACATTGTAGCTATGTTAGGGTTAATATTTATTTTACAGGTAAATTGTTAATTATTTTAACTAGGTATAATAGCTATTAAATAGTTATTAACTATTTAATATCTACCTAGTTAAAATAATTACCCAATTACCTGTAAAATAAATCCTAACCTAAGTTACAAATACACCTACACTATCAATAAATTAAATAAACTACAAACATCTATCTAAAAATACAATTAAATTAACTAAACTAAATTACAAAAACAAACAAACACTAAATTACAAAAAATAAAAAAAAGATTACAAGATTTTTAAGCTAATTACACCTATTCTAAGCCCCCTAATAAAATAATAAAGCCCCCCAAAATAAAAAAAATTCCCTGCCCTATTCTAAATTTAAAAAAAATTCAAAGCTCTTTACCTTACCAGCCCTTAAAAGGGCCTTTTGTGGGGCATGCCCCAAAGAATTCAGCTCTTTTGCATTTAAAAACATATACAATACCCCCCCCATTACAACCCACCACCCACATACCCCTATTCTAAACCCACCCAAACCCCCCTTAAAAAAGCCTAACACTACCCCCCTGAAGATCTCCCTACCTTGTCTTCACCACACCCGGGCCGAACTCCTCATCCGATCCGGGCGATGTCTTGCTCCAAGCGGCAAAGAAGAATTCTTCCTCCGGCGATGTCTTCCTCCAAGCGGCAAAGAAGAATTCTTCCTCCGGCGACATCTTCCTCCAAGCGGCAGCAAAGTCTTCATCCTTCTGGCGGCAGGAGGTACCTTTAAATGATGTCATCCAAGATGGCGTCCGCCGAATTCCGATTGGCTGATAGGATTCTATCAGCCAATCGGAATTAAGTTTGAAAAATCTGATTGGCTGATTGAATCAGCCAATCAGATTCAAGTTCAATCCGATTGGCTGATCCAATCAGCCAATCAGATTGAGCTTGCATTCTATTGGTTGTTCCGATCAGCCAATCGATTGGATCAGCCAATCGGATTGAACTTGAATCTGATTGGCTGATTCAATCAGCCAATCAGATTTTTCTAACTTAATTCCGATTGGCTGATAGAATCCTATCAGCCAATCGGAATTCGGCGGACGCCATCTTGGATGACGTCATTTAAAGGTACCTCATTCGTCGTTCAGTCGTCGGCCGGGATGGATGCTCCGCGGCGGCGGAGCGAAGAAAGAAGATTGAAGATGCCGCCGGAAGGATGAAGACTTTGCTGCCGCTTGGAGGAAGACGTCGCCGGAGGAAGAATTCTTCTTTGCCGCTTGGAGGAAGACATCGCCGGAGGAAGAATTCTTCTTTGCCGCTTGGAGCAAGACATCGCCCGGATCGGATGAGGAGTTCGGCCCGGTGTGGTGAAGACAAGGTAGGGAGATCTTCAGGGGGGTAGTGTTTGGCTTTTTTAAGGGGGGTTTGGGTGGGTTTAGAATAGGGGTATGTGGGTGGTGGGTTGTAATGGGGGGGGTATTGTATATGTTTTTAAATGCAAAAGAGCTGAATTTTTTGGGGCATGCCCCACAAAAGGCCCTTTTAAGGGCTGGTAAGGTAAAGAGCTTTGACATTTTTTTAATTTAGAATAGGGCAGGGAATTTTTTTTATTTTGGGGGGCTTTATTATTTTATTAGGGGGCTTAGAATAGGTGTAATTAGCTTAAAAATCTTGTAATCTTTTTTTTATTTTTTGTAATTTAGTGTTTGTTTGTTTTTGTAATTTAGTTTAGTTAATTTAATTGTATTTTTAGATAGATGTTTGTAGTTTATTTAATTTATTGATAGTGTAGGTGTATTTGTAACTTAGGTTAGGATTTATTTTACAGGTAATTGGGTAATTATTTTAACTAGGTAGATATTAAATAGTTAATAACTATTTAATAGCTATTATACCTAGTTAAAATAATTAACAATTTACCTGTAAAATAAATATTAACCCTAACATAGCTACAATGTAATTATTAATTATATTGTAGCTATCTTAGGGTTTATTTTATAGGTAAGTATTTAGATTTAAATAGGAATATTTTAGTTTATAAATGAATTAGATTAATTTAATATAAATTTAGTTAGGGGTGTTAGGGTTAGATAGAGTTAATATAAATACTATATTAACTATATTAACTATATTAACCCTAATATAATTAGGGTTAATATAGTTAATATATATAATGTAATACCTATATTAACTATAATATACTTAGGGTTAATATAGATAACATAGCTGGCGGCGGGGTAGGTAGATTAAATTAGGGGTTAATCATTTTAATAGAGATGGCGGCGGTGTAAGGGGCTTACATTAGGGGTTAATAATATTAATATAGCTGGCGGCGGTATAGGGGGATTAGATTAGGGGTTAATAATTTTTATATAGGTGGCGGCGGTGTAAGGGGTCAGATTAGGGGATAGATAAGGTAGATGACAGCGGTGTAAGGGGTTCACATTAGGGGATAGATAAGGTAGATGGTGGCGGTTTTAGGGGCTCACAGTAGGGGGTTAGTTTATGTAGATGGCGGCGGGGTCCGGGAGCGGCGGTTTAGGGGTTAATAACTTTATTAGGGATTTCGGGGGGGGGGGGGATCGCGGTTGACAGGTAGATAGACATTGCGCATGCGTTAGGTGTTAGGTTTTATTTAGCAGATCGCGGGTGACAGGGAGATAGACATTGCGCATGCGTTAGGTGTTAGGTTTATTTTCTAGCTAGTTTAGGGAGTTACGGGGCTCCAATAGTCAGCGTAAGGCTTCTTACGGCTGCTTTTTGTGGCGAGGTGAAAATGGAGTAAGTTTTCTCCATTTTCGCCACGTAAGTCCTTACGCTGCATATTGGATACCAAACTGCGCTGGTTTGGTATACCTGCCTATAGCCCAAAAAACTACGGGCGACGGCAGAAATATACGGGCGTAACTTCTAGGTTACGCCGTATATAGGATACCAAACCAGCGCAAATATTGGCGTCGCCGGCTTTTGCGGGCGACAATTTTTATCGGATCGACCCCCATGTGTCTTGTCTTTAAGCACTTTACACAATTTCCCAATTCCCTAATGTATCACAAATTGTTCTGGATTTCTATTGGAGTTTTTTTTTTCTTTAAGTATTTGATCAGAGCACAATATTTACTATGCTTCATTTTCTATTCAATTTCTTGAGAGCCCACAAAAATAAAAAATGTCTGGTAATTTTAAATAAAAAAAATTGACAAACTTTAAATTTGACAGCTCTTTCTTTATTTTTATTGAGGCAAGGCAATGTTTTTACAAAAAAAAGAAATGCATGTTGCATATAAAAAAAAAGTTAAAAGTACATATATGTTGTTGCATCTATAATATACCTAGTATACATTAACAAAACATAGCCATCATTTAGAACATATATATCAGTGCATTAGAAGTATAACCTCATTTAAATTTATTACTGTTTTGATTGTGGAAACATATAATACATAACACATTTGATACTAACAACACAAAACAAGAACAAAACACAAAAAAAGAAAAAGAGGAAGGGAAGGAGGCCTCTCTCCCCCTCTCAAAATTATTCCATTACTGATCTATTATATTGGGGTATTCCTTCCTTTCTATAGCCCGTAAAGATATTCGGAGCCTCAAAAAGGATAAATGATTTTAATCTGGAATTCTCGGGGATAAGAAGTAAGCAATTGCTTCTATTTATTAAAAGAACATTTAATTTTCATTTTTGATTCGATTGTTGACAGCTACACAATAAAAACAATATAGAACAATACATTTTCTCTGCAGTAATATAATCCAGGAGCTTCCCAGTTAGGTTTATAGTGTTAGTCTTTCTTGTGCTACAAATTCTTCAAGAGCTCCTATGGTTTGACAATTTATGAAACAAATGGTATTATATAAGTTATATTCCTATATCAATGCATAACATTGTAGTAATAATAATTTTTCAATTTCCAATATAAAACAGTTACAATGTACTCTGACTTTCCAACTTTGAGAAATACTCCACCATAGTGTATATACAGTGATGACCGAGTATATATATAACAAGTTCCTCATATTGGATAAAACATCTTGAATTCCAGGATATATTGTTATATCATGGGACTAAATAGTAGATATGTATCACGTAGATATTTTAGTACTGATAATAAAGTAGGAGGGCATTGGGTATAATGACCTAGCCTAAACTGACATAACTAAAGTAATTGATTAATGAAATATGAACCTGCTGCTAATCTCTGAGGTCTGATTCTATACAGAGAGAAACTGATTCAGTTTGAACTTTGTTCCTCTATGCAGTATGAAAAAAAGTTTATCTGTAGTGTGAACTGTACAATCAGACTCCAAATAATGTGTCACAATGTTCTTTAGTGTGTATAGTTGTTCAGTGTAGGACTGTAAGACTGAAACAGTGGCAAAAAGATAAAGTATTATCTGTTAATAAATATATTTAATACTCTGCATAGTTGTTTGCTGTTATATGAACTATGCTAATTACTGGTCTTTGCATTCAATGTTGAAAAAAAGTCTTCCCTGACCTACAGTAAGAGAAATTGATTCAAAATATTATGGGCTATATAAATATATATATATATATATATATATATATATATATATATATATATATATATATATATATATATATATATGTATATGCTAATATACATATATAATTATGTATTAATATGTGTATACTCATATAAACACATATATATATATATATATATATATATATATTTATATACATACTGTATATATTTAACATTTGCTGCCCATCACTGCATGACTTAACCCCTTGACTGTGCTAGGTTCTCAGCCATGTCTGACGGCATGAGAACGACGCTCCTATTGGAGCCTAGGGAAGCGTGCTCTCCTGAGTACAAAGCTTCCGTGCAATGCGAACACAACCTCGGCTAATTTGTAATACCAGCGCACATTTGTGTGTGCTGGTTTTACTAAGTGGAGTGCAAATATCGCTTTTGCGTAAGCAATATTTTGCGCTCCACTTGTAATCTAGCCCTATGTAAGTGAAAACTGACACACCCATCCCTGGAAAGAGGAAAAACAAACCTATCCAGTTCTCGGCCTCTATCCCTGTCAGTGTCACAAGCCTACATTTTCCTGAGCCTCTATGGGCAGCAGAATAAACAAATAAAGATATTTTTGGAACTTTTCTAATTACCCCCCTAAATGTTCTAATTGATGTGTAAATATGCATCATGACAAGATGGATCTTGTTTAATTCTTTTTTTTTTTTTTACTTAATCTAATTATGTATTCTAAGAGTTTTAGTTAAAAGCCACTTAATTTAATTAAGTAGCAGACTCCTGTCACCTATTGCCTAGTTGATGAATGTTACAATGAAAAATAAGGTTACACATAGCAATGGCAAATAGAAATTATTCACACATACAGAGCCTGATTTTTTATTTTTAGTGACATGATTTACAAGCTAAATGTATAAGACATTTATCAGACTCTGTTAGCTGCTAAACTGCTTAAATATTAATAAAATACTATTTTCAGGTAACTGGGAATACAAATATTAAAACTGATGAATGACACATATAACAAAATTGTGCACATTTAAAAAGATATACATTTATATGTGTGTGTGTAGATGTGTATTACTTTTTTTAAGTTTGTGATATGATTTATATAATTTTTTTTAATTTTATATAATTGTGTTACTTATATTTGCATTGAAATTAGAAAGACCCATCTCCCTCTGGCTCACAATTATTGACATTAAAACATGGATGATATTACTGATCATTTCTGCACACATTGTAAAGGTTTCATTGTAAAATAAATACAGTATAACCACATCAAGATAATTTAATAGTACAGGGATTGCAGAATCAGAATTTCAGTAAAACAATAGAGGATTATGGGATATATTCCAAAGTTAGCTGTGCAAAGTTATCTTGCATGATGTTTTATATTTGTGGCCCTAATAATGTATTAAAAAAATAAATTTAAAAAAAAGTATTGTACTTTGCACTAATTCAATAATAATCAGTCCTTTCCATTTTCACTTGTGTTGAGTGACTTTTTTTGTAGCTATTTATGTGTGATTTTTGTTGTACAGAAGTTTTATTTTTATTTTTTTGTAACTGCCACTGCTGATAGATTGGAATATGGGTCCAGTCAGAAAACAAATATTGTTAAAATAACCTACTATGGTTCAAATGGTTCAAATACATCAGCGGTGGTTCTTTCACCAAGTGCCGAATGACTAGCATGGCTATTGGCTATGAGGTGCAAATGCCACCTCATTGTATTTTTTTTTTATCTGTGCTGTGGGTGGCTAGAGCCAGGAGGCATTTACTATAGCACTTTGGCAGCGGCAAAATAGAGATACCTTGTACGTACTTTTTTTTTTTAAATGATGAATGAAGGACAAGGTCACTTTTTTTCTAACAATGGTAAATGCTAACATTTTTGAAACATTAGGTTTTACCATCACTTTAATACTGCTGAAGCTCAGAATTGTTACCTTTAGAAAATAATGCAAAATCATTATCTGCCTTATTATTCTCTTTAGTTCATAATCCAATAACCAATTGCACAGGATTAACGGCAAACAAAATGGCAATTTTGTGGGTTTAGTGATTACACTAAGGGTCTGTATGTTGATTTATCAGTTTAAATAGTGTGTTTTGTGATGCAAATAGGTGACGTGTGTGTAATTGACCTGTTGTGCTCCAAAACCATAGAGATATGAGTTTGTCTCTCTAAGGGATTTGAATAGGGGCACTATTGGTATAATGTATTTGTTGAGTTACTGATTTTGATAACTTTAACCACTTATCGCCCTTAGGATGCTGGGATTTAACATCCTTAGGGCGGTATGAAACACCCTTTGTTATTCAGCATCATGCAGCCTCCTGCTTTAAGCAAAAGGATAATTGGACTGGTGGTTTACCAGGCATCGTAGGCAGTCCCCCATGATCTGATCCCGACCTTGAAATCACATGATCGATTTGATGATTGCATCACTTTTTCTTTTCAAGCAAGTGTTTATATAGGAACTTTGTTCTGATGTTAAACACTTGCCCGGGCATGAAGGAGTTAATTAGTGTGCAAGTGTTTGCTTGGGGTGTTTTTTTTTTGTTTTTGTCTTTTACTTACATTGATTAAAGGGACAGTCAACAACAAATTGTTAAATGTTTAAAAATATAGATAACTCCTTTACTACCCATTCCCCAGCTTTGCACAACCAACATTGTTATATTAATATACTTTATAACATTTAAACCTCTAAATTTCTGCCTGTTTCTAAGCCACTACAGACAGCCTCTTACCACATGCTTTTATATTAGCTTTCTACAACAGGAGACTGTTATCTGTTTAGGTCCACATGAACTAGCATTGTGCTCACACCCGTGAAGTTGTGCACAACACAGCACTAATTGACTAAAATGCAAGTCAATAGATAATAAATAAAAAGTCATGTGACCAGGGGGCAGTCTGCAGAGGCTTAGATACAAGGTAATCACAGAGGTAAAAAGTGTATTAATATAACTGTGTTGGTTATGCAAAACTGGGGAATGGGTAATAAAGGGATTATCTATCTTTTTAAACAATAAACAAGAACTGCTGGTGCAATGATAAATGCTGACATCATATGCTGTCGGCATTTATCGACATGCAGCGGACATGATCAGCTATATCGGATCATGTCCGCTCGCACCATAGTAAATAGGCCCCAATGTCACATGTTGCCTCCAGGGCTTCCCCTTGACCTGCAGTTAGAGTTGTCACCTCGGCCATGTTTTTCTGGACACTTATGGGTTAAGCATGCTGCAGGGTAAGCAGGGCAGAACATGTATTGCATATCTGGACATCACATGAATAGTGCTGCTGAACAGAACAATACATGTTCCTCCCTGCAATACATACAGAATGTGCAACTCATAAGTGTCCTGGTGGCAACCCAACCTGCAGTACACAATCCAAGGAGCTACTTGTGTATCAGCTCTGGATTGACTCCATGTGCTAACCAGTTATGTTACAGTTATGTAATGATATTGATATTCCTTTAAGAAAGCAATGTCAGTTAATGCAAGAAAATAAATACATTGTATTACTTGGGCAATGCACTATATGTTTCAATATTGTATTTAAAGGGACACTGAACCCAATTTTTTTATTTCATGATTCCGTTAGAGCATAACATTTTAAGCAACTTTCTAATTTACTCCTATTATCAAATTTTCCTCATTCTCTTGGTATCTTTATTTGAAATGCAAGAATCTAAGTTTAGATGCCGGACCATTTTTGGTGAACAATCTGGGTTGTTCTTGCTGATTGATGGATAAATTCATCCACCAATAAAAAAGTGCTCTCCAGAGTTCTGAACCCAAAAAAATGAGATGCCTTCTTTTTCAAATAAAGATAGCAATAGAACGAAGAAAAAATGATAATAGGAGTAATTTAGAAAGTTGCTTAAAAGTGCATGCTCTATCTGAATCACGAAAGAAAAACATTTGGGTTCAGTGTCCCTTTAATATAGGATTATATAAAATAAGTAGGCATGTAAATTCAAATAAAAAGGTAAGAAATTATAATATTTGCATTGTGTTGTGGAATAAATGTATGCATCTCATTACATAGAGTATCACTTTAAACCCGAACAGGTCGGGTAATACTTTAAATATGGTCTTTGATCACTCTTTTGTTTATTATGAAGCTGACAATGTTTTATTTAGGTTTTAGGATGAGTGGCTGTTTTATCTCATAATTAATGGGTGTCTTGCTTGCATGAAGGGAGTATTTAATGTAGCTTGTTCAATTGTGAGGCAAATGTGTCCTATTTAGCAGTATCATATAACTTTTTAGTGTGCTATGCCATATATTTATAACTCTATGCTGATCATCTAAAGGAATACAATACAATACTGTTTTCTGTTTTTTTTTATATTATCATTGGTATTGTTTACTTATTAAACAATGTTACAACTTTAGGTGCATGATGAAATATGCTAAAAGAACATTTAATGAAAGATAAATGGCTACAGGGCCTTGCAGTGTGAGTCACTTACATCTTTACAAGGTTTATTTGCATCTTTCAGCAAATGTGTTTTAAAGAGACATTGTACTCAAGGTAAATCAAGGATTGCCAGGGAGAAACGGACTTTAGACTTGGCTGTAAACAAGTAATTAGCACCTTGATGGTGGAATGCTGGGGGTGAAGGTCAGACAGCAAAGGATCAAGAAGAGAGGCTGCTGTTATATATATATATCATTATCCAAATCACCAAATCAGAACCACACTTAGCAAAATATAAGATAAAATCTGCCTTTGCTCAATTATTTACGGGACATTGCAGTACTGACAAGATCAAGTATCTCTCAAGACCAGTGAGCATCACTGGTATCAATACTGTATATTAATTTTTATTTTATATGTTTGTGTTATTTATAAGATGGGAACTGTTCCCCTTGCAATGCTAAACCCTATTCACCACTCTCTCTATGTTTCCTATCTAAAACATTATTTACATTTCTTTTCTTCTTCTACAAAAATGATGGCCTGGGCTAAAAATAATGTCTTGTGGTCCATAGCTTGCCCAAGATGAACTGATTGTGTATCACTTAGATTGTATTCTACCAGCAGAACTTATTTCCCATACAAATACATTAGTGCTAATTTCACAAAAGGCATAATACATATCCCTGGGTTATATTCTTCTTCTACCTTGCAATATTTGGCTACTATAATAATCATTGTTTGGAATCTAGGGGATTGTTAATTATATACCTGGTTTTGTTGTGTATAGGCAACGTACAAAGATGTCCTAACAAATACAAAATTCTCATTGGGCTCAGAGATAAACAGAATCACACATATCTCTCCTAAATATGTAAGTTGCAAAGATCACTTATAAGCAGATTACGCTGCAAAAAAATTGGGGAAAACATTTTTTGCAGAATTTCTTATTGTAAACAGCATCTCTCCAATATGCAAACATGTTAGTGCTAGTTGATAAATCCCTTCTGCAGTAGAAAATACTCAAAGTTCAATATGTGGTTGAATAAAGACTCACACACAGACACGCACACACATACACACACACACACACATCATGCACACACATACACAACATGCACACACATGTGCACACATATACAGACACACAGACACACACACACATAGACAGATACACACACAACATGTACACACATACATACACACATACAGACACATACACACACACATCATGCACACACATACACAACATGCACACACATGTGCACACATATACAGACACACAGACACACGCGCACACATAGACAGATACACACACAACATGTACACACATACATACAGACATACAGACACATACACACACATCGTGCACACACATACACAACGTGCACACACACATGTGCACACATATACAGACACACAGACACACGCACACATAGACAGATACACACACAACATGTACAACATTGTACAATCAGGACCACATTGTATTTTCTTCATTTATTTAATTACATGGATCCATGTTTTTATATTTATTTTTAATCCAATTGTATTTATTGTACTTACTGTGAGTATATGTATTGTATGTGTTAATTAAATGCCATTACTATAATTACATATCCTTAGCCTTTCTCAAAAGGCGCTCCTTGGATTTTTAACAGTTTAATTGCATCTATTTAGGGTCAGCTAGGTACCCTAACCCCTAGGAGCTAGAAGGATTAACTCTGGTTGAAGCACTGTGAAATACATAGTTACATAACATGCACACACATGCACACACACACACAGGCACGCACACACATACACAGACACATACACACACACACACAGACATAAGTACACACTTATAAACACACACACATACACAGACACAACCACACACATACAGACACATACACACTTACAGACACACACACATGGATATACAAAAAGTGGTGGAAAAGCATCACTATAGTGAGAGCAATGATCGTAGTTGGAAGGGCACACAAGGCCCATGCCTTGAAGGGGTGTGCTGTCTCTCAAGCTGCTGCTACACAGCATGAAGCAAGACATACACATAATTAGTGCAGGCCCAAAAGCCGTGTCAGCCTTTAGCGCATCAATCCTATTGCCATTACAATCATTCTGCATGCCACACATGGTACATGTTGTAAGTTGCTGACATCTGGCATAGAAGCCCCATGGTTGTAAAACCAGGTCTGTATACTGAAAAAAATAAACAACCAGGTGAATAAAATAAACACTTGACTTGACACAAATGTAGTGCTAAAATATATAAGAAAAGAAATCCTCTGGTGTGTACAATATAATGACAAAGAAGCCAAATAACATCTGCACAGTCCTTCTTCCTTTTCTAACAATCTCAAATATAGCTTTCCATGAATAAATAAAGTGCTGTTAGTGAAATTAGTGAAACGCTTTGTACATTTCTCTAGCAGTGATTTAGTTAAACTCATTAGTGTAGACCTGTGGCTCAGCTAATGGAGTGAGGTGTGATATTTTTAGCATATGAGACAGAGGCTGTATTCTTTGGTGACTGTGATCATTGTGTCCTGGGGAGATAAGGAAGTCAGGGGGCGGTGAAGTGAAACGTTGCTTGGCTTTTTCCCAAGGCAGGAGGTCAAATCTTACACTTTTTTGCAGAAAGTCTCCTAGAGGGTTATAAAATAATTATGTAATCTCACAAAGAAAATCTAGAATAAACAACAGATAACCCATGTCATTGTCAGATATTTACCGAACATTAAATTGGACACGATAGTAGTGTAGACACAAGCTATGACAAATTGCCTGCCTAAAATTGAATTTCCTTTCCAATTTTCTTCTGGTCATTGGCCCTTTCTGGCAAGTACTTTAGATTCAGGGTTCATAGCCACACACATGCATTGTGGATGATTCAACACGGCTCACTGCACTTATTCTGGAATTTATTTGTAAAGATAATTAATTCAGGAAAGCAAATAAATAACAAATAAAGATAAAAAATAGTCCCTAAGAAAAATATTATTTGAAATGCTAGCTAAATTCAGGGCCAGATTTATCTTTAGAAAATGTTTGCAGCTTCCTCTGGGGTTTCTGCCCCTCTGTTATACAGTTTGGTATTCATTTTGCTTTCAGTACTGCAAATCTGTCTGATCTTGTTTACATGGCTTTCAAACACGGAATACTAAAGTATTCATATTTTAAGTGTAGGTGGTGTCATCAGTTGGGAAAACTATCTATTTTAACAAAATTAAGGCAAATTATATATTTATAAACAATACGATACACTGCAGCAAGTAAAGTAAATCATTGGGATCACATTAAAAGTTATACAGGCCCATTTATCAAGCTCCGTATGGAGCTTGAAGGGCCGTGTTTCTGGCGAGTCTTCAGACTCGCCAGAAACACAAGTTATGAAGCAGCGGTCTAAAGACCGCTGCTCCATAACCCTGTCCGCCTGCTCTGAGCAGGCGGACAGAAATCGCCGGAAATCAACCCAATCGAATACGATCGGGTTGATTGACACCTCCCTGCTGGCGGCCGATTGGCCGCGAGTCAGCAGGGGGAGGCGTTGCACCAGCAGCTCTTGTGAGCTGCTGGTGCAATGTTAAATGCGGAGAGCGTATTGTTCTCCGCATTTAGCGAGGTCTTGCGGACCTGATCCGCAGTGTCGGATCAGGTCCGCAAGCCCTTTGATAAATGGGCCTGATAGCCTCTTTATTTACAAAGATATGTTTGTAGTGAGCACAAAATGGCTGTGAAAATATATACCTCCTATGAAGCCTGTGCATAGGCTCTCTAAAGATATAAATTCATCCTTGTCTGACATACAGATTTAGTGCTAAATACATTTGTATGTGCTGTGTTTACAATAAATACATACAGAATAAAATCCGTAATATGATAATCATCTGAAAGAACTATGGAAAAAATGATTAGTAAAATAAAATTTAATATATAATGGATGTTTTTTAACCATTCAAAGAAAACAAGCAGTAGTTGCTGAGGTGTAAAGGTTTACAGCCCTGTATTTTATATATATTTCATGCATCCTTAGTAGAAGCAGCTGAAATTAAAAAGTGAAGACATACTCATCAGTGATTTGGTAGAAGAGGCTTGTGGTAGTTGAAGTTCTAGATATTGGTCTGTATATTTGCTATAGTCTTTAAACTTTTCCTGTGGCATGTACATACATATATTAACAGATATATATCATATTTCTATTTTACTCGTTTTACAAATTGACCTCATGAACAAACATCCAGCTCAATAACTTGTTCGCTTGTTCTATGGCGATTTACCCTCTGGGTGCAGCTTTTTTCTAGCCTAGTAATGCTTTTCATAGAGTAGAACTTTCCTGTAGTATATCAGTCTGATCCCGCCTACTGAGGTCAGTCCAGTGCCGATATACCAGGCAACTCCTTGCTGAACAAGAAACACAGCAACACCACATGATTGTTTCAGCCTTCATTGATCTTCGTCAGTGAGGTGCAGCCATGTTCCTCTAAGCATACTGAGCAAGGAGTCTGATTGACCCTTTTTCCTTTAGGGAGACATAATACATTCAGAGAGAAGCATGTGTGAAATGGCTCAGCTTTTCTCATTTGTATCTACTTTAACACAATGTATATGTTTGTTTTTTTGTTTTTTTATCTCCACTATGTTATGTGAAGTGTAATATATTATAGTATAGATCAACATTGTTTTATATAGTATGTGAATCTAAAGATTGGTTGAGCACTTTAAAAGCTGGTGAGCTATTCTGTATTAGTTATATTCTTTATATTTATTCTTGGTGGTGCAAGTTATGAAAAGATCTACATAAGGCCCATGTTTACTTAACAAGGTGGTCTATGGTATAACCTATTATTATGCTGTACTAAAGTACACTAATGGTTGTTTTTTTATTTCTGGGCGTTAGTAGGATAACTCCTTTAAAATATTTTCAGGCAGAGACAAATGTAAAACAAGCTGTGTTGATTTTGTGTCTTGCTCAGTAAATTCTCTTTAACAGATAAATACAAGTAGCATAAAAAGGTAATTTGTCTGTATCAGTGTATACGTCTTGTGGTTTCACTTGCTTTATAGATCTAAATGTTTAGCTGTTACAATGGCTTTACGTGTATTTATCCTCCTTTGAAGATTTTTTTAATGGCTAACTCTGCATTTTCAGAAGTGTGACTGAAGATTAGGAAGTACAGATGTGTTTTTTTTTTAAAAGTAATTTTCGTCTCTTTATCTCCCCGCTTGTTAGAAAGAGCATTACCTTTCTGGGATTCAATATGATCATTAAACCTCTTTATTAGGTGTCATTTTGCTATAAACATCTTGACCCAGAGACTTCAAAAGTTCCACGGACAATTTCAAATGTTTTTAATCAACTCTTGATCTGTGTTCATAAACATCCACAGCGCCAGAGGTGTCCCACTTTATATCTACTAAACAAATGGACTATTCCATTTGTATGATCATTTTCCTGCACCACTGGGTTGTAATCATTCTTGACAAAAGCATAAATTATGTATCTGGATTAGATTGACCTTCTATGGATAAATTATATTAGCTTTGTGAACCTTATACACTAATATATACTACACTAGACCTTCCATTCCCTATACATTAATATATACTACACTAGACCTTCCATTCCCTATACATTAATATATACTACACTAGACCTTCCATTCCCTATACATTAATATATACTACACTAGACCTTCCATTCCCTATACATTAATATATACTACACTAGACCTTCCATTCCCTATACATTAATATATACTACACTAGACCTTCCATTCCCTATACATTAATATATACTACACTAGACCTTCCATTCCCTATACATTAATATATACTACACTAGACCTTCCATTCCCTATACATTAATATATACTACACTAGACCTTCCATTCCCTATACATTAATATATACTACACTAGACCTTCCATTCCCTATACATTAATATATACTACCTACACTACACCTACTAGTGTGGAATGCATAAAAGATTTAAACCATTCTGCACAGGGTGTGTCTTTTTATTCTCCTGCTCTCTCTTGGATGAGTATGCATGATTGCAGATTTGTTACACAGCTTGCACAGAAAAATAGTGCTTATATTTTTGAAGAAATATTAAACTCAAAATGTAAACCCCTCTCACCAAAAAATAAATAATAAATAGCAGTTTTTCTTTAGAGATTTGAATGCATTCTGCATATTGTTGATTTTTGACCCGGCAATACTCTGCACAATTTCTGTTTGATCAGTGCAGGAGCTCATTTATGTCTGTTCACAGTGCTCAATTGCTGATTTCTGCTATGATTATATAGAAATGACTAATATCCTTTAAAAGACAATGATTTAAAAACATGTTGTACAATTATTATCACAACAATGTTCAAAGTAATACACATTTTACAAAGGTCTATATGCAGAAAGTGACATTAATATTATTTGCTTGTGCTCATTGCTTATGTAGGTGTATTTGCCTGATGACAGATTTTTTTCTTTGCACAAAACTTGTGCAAATGAGAGGGAAGATCTTTCAAAAGTTGACAAAGTTTTAGATATCCATTTATTAGCTATGAAACACTATACTATACAAACAAGATAACCCCATGAATATTATTTTAATCTTATGATTTTCAAGATTTTTTTTTTTAATTTAAAGTGACATAAAGATCAAATTTGACACAGTTCAAATGTGGCTAGAATACATTTTTTGCACAAAACTTGCCACCAATGCAGTAGCTTGTGTGCAGCCTGTATTCACTAAATGTTGGTAATGATGAGCTGTATGACATCAACGGCACTTAGAGCATATGCAAGAATAGGCTGCTTGTGCACATACACACTGTGACATACTGCCATATCGGTGGTAAGTCACATGCACTTTAAAAGTGACTGACCTAAGGCAGTGAAAACTTTTTAAAAAAAGCATTTTTGTAATTAAATATATGTTGAAAAAAAGGCTTTTAAATATATTTGAACAAACATTTTTAGGGTTAACCTTTATGTCCATTTAGTAACATTTCCTCTTTCTAATGAGAGTGTCTGTCTCTGTCCTTTTCCTAGGATGACTCACCTTCCTTCCTATAACTGATTCACTTATTTAGCACTGATTGACTTTCTATGTGCTTCTGTAAAAAAAATATAGCTGTCATAGATAAATAGATGGATAGATAGATATATAGATAGATAGATAGATAGATAGATAGATAGATAATGGATGGATTGAAAGACAGAAGGACACAGATGAACAAAAATAAGACAGACTGAAACACATACGGACAGGCAGAGGGACAGACAGAAAGATGGATGTATAGACAGGCAGATAGAAGGACAGACAGACAGAAAGACAGATGAACAGATACACAACCGGCAACAACAGATTGCCAGACCGGTATCTATAAGAGGCGCCAAAAATAAAACAATGAATAAATTAAAACATGAGTAATAAATACAATACAGTAGAATATCCTTATCAGATAACAGTAATAAATAAAATAATGTACCTTCAACAGATGTAAAAAATAAATTAAATAAAAAAAAATATATATCTTTGACGGTTATGTAACCCGTCTAATAGATCTGATATGAATATGTAAAAATTAAAATATAAACATATATATTACACAATGATCAAATGACATATGGAATACTATAAAATATTCAGAGCAAATGTAATGGTAGCAGATGAGAGTCCTAATAAAGAACTTAACCAAAAACAAGAGATTAAAGGAAGACAAAGTCCAAGAACAATCCTCAGGCAGCTCCTCTGGTGTGTCTCGCCACAACACAAGATCGATACATCTAGAATACAAAAGATAGAGGGCGCCACATGGTGCAGATCATACTAGCAAGGAATAGGATATGGTGGTAAGCAAAAAAACCTACTCACGGGATGGAATGCACCAATGTGCAGTACAGGCAGGCCGGAACCAATGAGTCGCCCGGCAGACTCCTAGGCAACTGGAACTGATCAGATCCTCGTCCCAACAAAGGTCCAGAGATGCAGAGAGGGTGTCTCAAACCACAGACAGGGAGAATTGCTAATGCTCTCCTGGGCACAGTAGTGGATGTATAGATGCCACATGGAAGGCAAAAGAATTATAAATCCGAAAAGATAAAGTGCAGCAGCGGTAAAGCAAATCTTATAAGTTTATTAAAAAGTTAAAAACAACATCAGCAACGTGTTTCTCCGTGTCACAGCACGGTTTCATCAGGCTAGTATGATCTGCAGCATGTGGTGCCCTTTATCTTTTGTATTCTAGAAAGACAGATGGATGGACAGGCTAATCTTCCTTACAAGTAGCTCCTCATCTGCTGCACCTCTTTGCCAGTCCCTTCACTGGCTTCCTCTAACCTCCAAAATAAAACACAAAATCCTGACTATTAACTTTTAAAGCTCTCAATAACACTGCTCCACCCTATATCTCCAACCTCGTCTCCAGATACTCTACTTGCTGTCCCCTTTGCTCTGCTCATGACCTCCTTTTCTCCTCCTCTCTTGCTACCGCCTCTCATTCCCGTCTAAAAGACTTCTCTAGAACTGGCCCCTATTTTGTGGAACTCTGCCTCGCTACACAAGACTCTCCGCTAGTTTTCAAACTTTCAACTCTACTGTTCAGGGATGCGTATAATATACAGTAACACTTTTCTATCTTAGTTCCTCTCCTCCTTTAGTTATCCCCTTGAACCCCCTTAGCATGTAAGCCTAGGAGCCTAGCTGCTTTGTAGATCACCTTCATGAGAGATGATTTACAGCCTTTGTCTCCCATAATTTTTATCTTGTATATTAGGCCCATGTTTTTAGTGCTGCGGAATCTGTTGGCGCTCTACAAATAACTGATAATAATAATAATGATAATAATAACAAGCAGACAAATAGAAAGATGGACAGACATGCAGAAAGACAGACAGATAGACAGAAAAAAGAACAGATAGGTAGACAGACTGGTGGTGATTACAAATTTCTATGCAAATGTATCAATAAACATCTAGTCCCTGATGATCTAAAGCTCTCTGCTCAGGCGAGGTGATCTAAAGAGTCTCATCAGTACAGCGAGGTCCCTGAAATAATTTTAGAAAGGCAAATTTTACTTTGAGAGCTTTTTATCTGACTATGCAGGGCTGAGGATGTGAAGGAGAGGTAGTACCTATCCCAACAATTTTTTGTGGTTTATCTCCATGGCTTTGAGTGTTCATCAGGCCCCTAGTGCTCATATTTACATCAAGCATCATGAAGTTTAAAGGGACAGTCTACACCAATTCCCTAGTTTTGCATAACCAACACAGTAATATAAATACACTTGTTTACCTCTGGAATTACCTTGTATCTAAGCCTCTGCAAACTACCCCCTTATTTCAGTTCTCTTGACAGACCTCCATTTTAGCCAATCAAAGCTGGCTCCCTTGAACTCCACTTGCGTGAGCACAGTGTTATCTATATGACACACATGAACTAACACCCTCTAGTGGTGAAAAACTGTCAAAATGCCCTGAGAAAAGAGGTGGCCTTCAAGTGCTTATACATTAGCATATGAACCTCCTAGGTTTAGCTTTCAACTAAGAATACCAAGAGAACAAATCAATATTGGTGATAAAAGTAAATTGGAAAATTGTTTAAAATTACATTCTCTATCTGAATCATGAAAGTTTATTTTGGACTAGACTGTCCCTTTAACCACAAATAAGGTCATTTATAACATTTATAAAATTACCCCTGAAACTCCTGATGGTAATAAGAGCACAACTAATAGGTTTCCATTTTATATAACACTATGTACTATAACCAATAAATATCTCTTGAGTTTTAATAATTACCAAAAGATTGTTTCTTATTAAAAAAATATTTGGTTATAAAGCCTTTAATATTTTCATGGTTAATAAAAAATGAACAAGGATTAACCATGCTTAAGGGGATATGAAACCCACATTTTCCTTGTTCTCTTTATAGCTTTCATTGAAAATCAGGAACTTAACCCCTTAAGGACCAGGCCATTTTTCAATTGTCTTACCCTTAAAGGGACATTATACACTCATTTTTTCTTTGTATAAATGTTTTGTAGATGATCTATTTATATAGCCCATAAAGTTTTTTTTTTTTAAATAAATGTATAGTTTTGCTTATTTTTAAATAACATTGCTCTGATTTTCAGAATCCTAACCAAGCCCCAAAGTTTTATGTGAATACCGTCAGCTACCTTCTCCAGCTTGCTCCTGTTTGTGTAAAGGGTCTTTTCATATGTAAAAGAAGGGGGAGGGGGGAGTGTCTTATTTGCCACTTGCAGTGGGCTTTCCAGCTACCTTTTCAACAGAGCCAAACTGACAGCTTCTAAGTAAGTTTTAAACAGTTTTATACTGGATTTTTATATCAGTATCTGTGCATCTTATTCTTTATAGTAGTGTCTATTACATGCAGTTATATGAAAATGAGTGTATACTGTCCCTTTAAAGACCAGGGCTATTTTTAAATTTCTGCAGTGTTTGTGTTTAGCTGTAATTTTCCTCTTACTCATTTACTGTACCCACACATATTATATACTGTTTTTCTAGCCATTAAATGGACTTTCTAAAGATACCATTATTTTCATCATATCTTATAATTTACTATAAAAAAATATAAAATATGATGAAAAAATGGATTAAAAAAATGGAAAAAAAACACACACTTTTTATAACTTTGACCCCAAAAATCTGTTGCACATCTACAACCACCAAAAAATACCCATGCTAAATAGTTTCTAAATGTCCTGAGTTTAGAAATATCCAATGTTTACATGTTCTTTGCTTTTTTTGCAAGTTATAGGACAATACATACAAGTAGCACTTTGCTATTTCCAAACCACTTTATTTTTCAAAGTTAGCAATAGTTACATTGGAACACTGATATCTGCCAGGAATTCCTGAATATCCCTTGACATGTATAGATTTTTTTTTAGAAGACAACCCAAAGTATTGATCTAGGCCCATTTTGGTATATTTCATGCCACCATTTCACCGACAAATGCAATCAAATAAAAAAAATGTTTACTTTTTCACAAATATTGTCACAAACTAGGTTTCTCACTGAAATTATTTACAAACAGCTTGTGCAATTATGGCACAAATGGTTGTAAATGCTTTTCGGGGATCCCCTTTGTTCAGAAATATCAGACTTATATGGCTTTGCCGTTGCTTTTTGGCAATTAGAAGGCCGCTAAATGCTGCTGCACACCACACGTGTATTATGCCCAGCAGTGAAGGGGTTAATTAGGGAGCTTGTAGGTTTAATTTTAGCTTTAATGTAGTGTAGTAGACAACCCAAAGTATTGCTCTAGGCCCATTTTGGTATATTTCATGCCACCATTTCACTGCCAAAATCGATCAAATAAAAAAAATTGTTTATTTTTTACTAATTTTTTCACAAACTTTAGGTTTCTCACTGAAATTATTTACAAACAGCTTGTGCAATTATGGCACAAATTGTTGTAAATGCTTCTCTGGGATCCACTTTGTTCAGAAATAGCAGACATATATGGCCATATATGGCTTTGGCATTGCGTTTTGGCAATTAGAAGGCCGCTAAATGCCGCTGCGCACCACACTTATATTATGCCCAGCAGTGAAGGGGTTAATTAGGTAGCTTGTAGGGAGCTTGCAGGGTTAATTTTAGCTTTAGTGTAGAGAACAGCCTCCTACCTGATACATCCCACCGCCTGATCCCTCCCAAACAGCTCTCTTCCCTCCCCCACCCCACAATTGTCCCCGCCATCTTAAGTACTGGCAGAAAGTCTGCCAGTACTAAAATAAAAGTTTTTTTTTTTTTTTTTTTAATATCTATTCAGCTGTGATCGAGCCCCCTTAGCCCCCAACCTCTCTGATCCCCCCCCCCCCCAAACAGCTCTCTAACCCTCCCCCCGCTACCTATTTGCTGCCATCTTGGGTACTGGCTGCTGCACATTGCACACACAGGAACCGAATGCCGGGTTGCGAGATGGGCCACCCCCCGCCTCCCTGCTTAGCTCCCACCCACCAACGATAGGCACCATCGCTACCGGTGCAGAGAGGGCCACAGAGTGTCTCTCTCTGCATTGGATGGTTGAAAAATGGTATTGCAGGATGCCTCAATATCGAGGCATCACTGCAATACCCTGAGAGCTGCTGGAAGCGTCGAAATCGCTTCCAGCACTCAATTAGACCAAGGACGTGCCAGGTACGTCCATTGTCACTAACTGACAGTTTTTGCAGGACGTACCTGGCACGTCCTTGGTCGTTACAGGGTTAAAGGGACACTGAACCCAATTTTTTTTCTTTCATGATTCAGATAGAGAATGACATTTTAATTAACTTTCTAATTTATTCCTATTATCAATTTTTCTTCATTCCCTTGCTATCTTTAAAAACAGGAATGTAAATCTTAGCAGCCAGCCCATTTTAGGTTCAGCACCATGGATAGCGCTTGCTTATTGGAGGCTTACATTTACCCACCAATAAGCAAGCATAACCCAGGTTCTCAACCAAAAATGGGCCGACTTCTATGCATTACATTTCTGCTTTTTAAATAAAGATAGCAAGAGAACAAATAAAAATTGATAATAGGAGTAAATTAGAAAGTTACTTAAAATTGCATGCTCTATCTGAATCATGAAAGAAACATTTTGGGTTTAGTGTCCCTTTTAGCTCAGGACTTTACATGTGTCTAGAGCAGTGTTTCTCAGCCGCGGTTCTCAAGTACCCCTAACAGGCCAGGTTTTTATTTTAGCTGAACTAGAGCACATTTGAAATAATCAGCCGATGGGTGAGAGCAGGCTAGTTACCATGATTACTAATCAGTTGATTATATCACCTGTGCTCTAGTTTATCTATAATGAAAACCTGACCTGTTGGGGGTTCTCGAGGACCGCGGTTGAGAAAAAGTAGAGCACTAAATGGCAGCAGTTTTGCAAACATGTTATCCATTTGCAAGAGCACTAGATGGCAGCACTATTTCCTGTCATATAGTGATCCAGACACCTATCTAGATATCTTTTCAACAAAGAATAATATGGAGCAAAGCAAATTTGATAAAAGAAGTAAATTAGAAAGTTTTTATTTTAAATTGCATGCTCTGTCATGAAATAAATAGTAGTAATGGAAAAAGTAGTGGAAACTAACAGATGTGTGATAAATGCAATTCCAAGAAGGGTGTTACTGATAAAAAAACAACCAAGGGATTAAAACTGGCGAAAACAAGGAAAAGCGCTAAAACAGCTATCACACTCACAAGGACAAATAGTTTTATCTATAAAATATGTCAATTACAATATAACACATTAAAATAAAATTCTCAAATGAGACCACCGGTGGATTTCTAAAATATCATTTTACCATATGTTGTTGAAATATTGATACGGCAAAAGGGTTATATAAAACTGTTATATGAAAACAGGCTAATATAATTATATGTTTAGAAAAAAGATGCAAAGTCTGTGCATAGAGTCCCAAAGTGTAGGATCTATATACAATGTTGAAAAGTTTAAAGGGAGGTCTTTAGTAATTTCCGATAAATTATTCACTTTGCCAGTTGAAATAAGGCTTTAAAGTATCCCTTTAAAGAAGGAGGTATGTGGTGATTGAAAAAACTTCAGGTCGTTAATAGACAGGGATATAGGTGTATTGACACAGTACCTTCAAATGATGTGAACAAACTCGGAACCAGTATACTTCACCACTATGGAGCTTTCATCCGTGTGTGGCTGCACAAATCGTGCTGGTGATACTCGGTCCGTCTGTTTGTCCGCCGTGGTAGCTCTACGATATGGATCACTTCCGCATTTGCGGTCACATGTGATGTAGGAGCCAATCGGAGTAGAGGTTTTTCTGCGTGAATTTAAAAAACATGTTCGTTGTTATCTTCTTCTTATAATTTGGATTCCCAGTTCAATGTTCACAGAGCGCTCTGTTAATAGTTAAGCTGGTGGGAATAGATTGTGCATCTACGCATTTCAGCCTGTTATATGGCCTTCATCAAGATGACTTCTTTTTCTTTGTAGTGCCCTTTTATAGCTGTCTGCAATCATTTCCTCCTTTGTTGTACCTCCTCTTAAAGGGATTTTTTTTATTATCGCTGTAGTTCCACTTAAAGGGATCTCCTTATCGCATCTTAGAGTTCGTACAGCTTATACAATAATAAATATATCTTAATTGTCTATTACATATACTTAGGAAGTTAGTTCTGAAATTTATAATTTTTGTTTTGCCAAATAAATAAGATATAAACAAGAATATAAACTATTTCATCTGTACAAATAAATGTCATGAAATAAATGCCAAAACAAAGGGTCACAAGAGGGTAGCAGATTCAGGAGAAATTTGAGGAAGCATTTTTTTTTTTTACAGAAAGGGTGGAAATAAACTTCCAGTTGAGGTGGTAAACACAAAGACTGTAAAGGAATTTAAAAATGCCTGGGACATGCATAAGGCTATCCTAAGGAAAAAGTAACACATAATATGGGTAGACTTGATGGGCCTTTTTGGTTCTTATCTACCGTCAAATTCTATGTTTCTATGTCTGAAATACAAAATAAAATTTTGGAGTTTCATATCCCTTTAAGAATTCTTAAAGGGACATTAAACACAAAATAAATGCTAAATAGATATAATCAAAGCAACTATTAGCCTGAGAATAATATGCAGACATGATAAAAGTATATTTGTTTCTTAAATATTGGGAAACAATGTATACAGTTTTTGTGTCCATAAAGTGATGAGTGCGGCCATATTGTAAACTAGGTTTCCTTTTTTGCTGAGATCAATGATGGACAGCTAAATATCACTCATTATTGTGTGCAACCAATGACTGAGTGGAATATAGCTGTGGAATCCACACTTCCACTTAGAACAGACTTTAAAAACTTCCTCTTAGAACAGACTTTAAAAACTTCCTCTTAGAACAGACTTTAAAAACTTCCACTTAGAACAGACTTTAAAAACACCAACCAAACATTACAGGGAAAAGGGTGTTGTGGGGGATAAAGTATATTGTATTTTCATTACTATTCTACATAATTCACATTTTATACTACAATCTCATGGTGGGATTAATTAATGTACCTGAAACGCAAAATAAAATAATAATTTTAGTTTTTAGTAAATAAATAAAACATTTTTTTTTGTTATTGAGATGTCAATAATTGCCCCTGGCCACCGGTGGCTATGATAGGAATGATTAGCACAAGGGATTGTGTGACAGTAAAGGAGGTGCATGCTAAAGTTGTAAGGAGGCAGTTCTTTCAGCAGGCGATGTTGCTTTGCCTGTGGCACATTTCCATGCAGGGTGCCTGACATCACACTACCTTTTGTTGCTGAAATCTTTTTTTTCCCTGAAGCTCACAGAGCAGTCATGTGAAGACGGGAGAGTTCATTCCATGGAGGAGGGGATGTCTGCAGAAGAGCTCCTGTTTGTTTCTGAGTGCCTGAAAGTTTCCAGTTGCATAGTACAGACTTTCATGATAGCACTGGAGACTTTTCTGATTGTCTGACACGTTTAAGAACCAGTTAATGGTTATCTAGGACAATCTGTGTCCCTATAGGAGCTGCTGTCTCACTGAAGCGGCGTGGAGGACTCCAGGCTAAGTTGTAGAGGGACTAGGCTGTGAAGTTTCTTTAGGGGGGATGCCAACTCTGCAGCTTGGTGGCTCTGCTGGGATGGGAAATTACACAGAGAGGAGAAACTATGACTGCTCAGGTTGTGGGACACACATCTAAACACACTATAAGAAATTATTTATCAGGAGGTCGTATGGTAACAGATTGAGTTGTTTTTATACAAGGAGCTTGTTAAACCAGAACATCACTATGGAAGAGGAGCAGGCAGTGAGTCCAGAGCCACAGGCTGAGGGCACTTCAACTGATGCTTTCTCCCAACTCTGGACAGATGTGATGGGGATTCTGGTGAGTTGTTTATGTGGGGGAGGGGGCAGAGAAGGGGGGAAGAATGAAATGTAAGAGAATTTATATCCCCAGGAAATACTAACAATGTGCATATACTGTACTTCCAATAGCACATGTTCTAAACAGTCCTTACTCCTTCCTGCTTCTGGGATGTACCATGGTATGTTACTATGATATGTTATTTCTTATTTCTTTATATGTATTCTATTTTAATTGAACTGTATTATATAAATCTGCTCATGGTGAGTAGGATGAATGATAGAGCAAATTTGCTTGTATTTTTAAGTAGTAATCAAATTGATTTCAGTTCTTTAAAGTTTAGTGGATTAAATATGTCAAAGTTAAAAGTTTAATTAAAGGAAAATAGAACTCAAGAACTTGCAATCTGTTGTATTCTCAATGTGTGGCCATTAGTTTATATTGTTTTAGTTAACAGTTAACTCTACATGAACTTGGTTCTTGTTTCTCAGTATAAACAGACTTTGCCATCTACTGTAAGAATTGCCATTTCAGTTGCAAGTAGTTACTGCTCAGTATCATCATTTCTTCTTCCACACTATTTGATCACATAATAATTTGGCTCTTTGAATGAGTAAAGATTTACTGTTGCTCTAAACCAGAAATATTCTCTCAATAAATGCTTGTAAACTGGGAATGGGCTGTCATCTGAGCAGACACATGTTTAGATGACTGTTTAAACCTGAATGGTCTAGTTGTAATTCCTACAACTTGTAATTTAGGTCACTTTATTTTAGCTGAAAAGCAATTATTCTATTTTTAACCCCTTGATTGCTTCAGAAAGCCACAATTGTGCATATTTTTCTAGTAATTATATTTTTGTCTAGTAATTTTATTTGACAGTGAATATTCAAAGAATTTTACATTTGTGACTGTACGTCAAACTACATCTTATTCAGAGTTTAAAATTATGTTCCACTAGGGTAGCAAACATTCAAGTGGCATTTTGCTAATTATTTTAGGAATCTGAACGTCTCTTCTTAACATAAAGCAGCTTTATATACAGCTATATATATATATATATATATATATATATATATATATATATATATATATATATATATATATATATATATATGGTGAAGATTGGATTAGCCGTATTAGTGCAGTAGATAAGATGCTCAAATACCAGAGTATTGCAGTATGCAGTGATACCTTTTTTATTGGACTAACATAATATTTCAAAGACAAGCTTCAGACCTGAGGAAGGGAGGAAAACTCTCAAAAGCTTGTCTTTGAAATATTATGTTAGTCCAATAAAATAGGTATCACTGCATACTGCAATACTCTGGTATTTGAGCATAATTTATATATATATATATATATATATATATATATATATATATAAATATAAATCAATGTAAATATTTGCATAGGAGACTAGTACATCTAGGCAAGTATCCCCGCTTGCTTTTCAAGCAAGCGGGGATACTTGCCTAGATGTACTAGTTTCCTATGCAAATATTTACATTGATTTAAATTTAAGACATGGAGGATTTTAATTTCAGTTTTTTTATCTCCCCCATAATTTTAACGAATGATATATATATATATATATATATATATATATATATATATATCAGCAGATGACTTGCAGCTTAAGACATCGTTATAGAATAGATCCAGTCTGGAGTAAAGCTCATCCTCTGCTAAAGTCTGCTCCTTGTAATGCTAATATGCTCTGCATAGTAAAATACACTGTATATATATGTCAGTATATTGAAATATAAGAGAATTCAGTTTGCATGTACACACAGTAAAAAAACAAACAGAGTTACAGAATGTCACAAGTAGCAGTGCTGGAGTGTGGGGCATCCTGCAGCTTTAAGCAACTTGTAAACTTTATAAATTCACCAGCTACTGGGGGTCACTGCTCTGAAAACTGTGTTTAATTATTTCCACTACTGTGATGTTGCCCTTAGTTTTATGAGGTCAAAAGATCTTAAAAAGGTAAACACATAATGATCTGTGTTATCAAAATAACCTGTGCTAGAGTTTCTGTTAAAGTAATTATTTTATAAATACTTTGTACTCAGCTTGAATAGTTTCCTTGTGAGAAGTTTGACCAGCACAATTCCCTTTTACACGTCTTTATTTTCATTGGATTTGTGCTATTTTTGAGTTGAGGAAAGCAGGCTAAATACTACGATTTTCAAAGGATTTTTTAAATACTTTATGGTCTTTGAAACAGTGACAAGGAAAATGTATCAAAATATTATTACATCTTTACAACAAATATTGTTTATAAATAAAAAAAAAACATGGAAACTGATGACAGAAATTAACCATTTTAATTCACAAAATCTTTTATTTCCTTAGTTGTTTCAGATATTTAAATTATGATAATTTTTAACCCTTTTGTATTCTGTATTTATCCCACACATGTTAGTGTTACATAAATGTACACTTCTGTTTGTGTCTCACCTGAAATTTCAATAACTTTCTTTAAACTCTTTTTCACCCTCTGCTATCTGTCTCTTCACCTAATGGGGCCGATTTATTAAGCTCCGTATGGAGCTTGATGCTCCTGCTTCCGCGCAGGCCCTCAGAAACAAGTTATGAAGCAGCGGTCTAAAGACCGCTGCTCCATCACTTGTCCGCCTGCTCTGAATACGATCGGGTTGATTGACACCTCCTGCTAGCGGCCGCAAATCTGCAGGGGGCGGCATTGCACCAGCAGTTCACAAGAACTGCTGATGCAATTATAAATGCCGAAAGCGTATGCTGTCGCCATTTATCGATGTGCAGTGGACATGATACGCTACATCGTATCATGTCCGCTCGCACTATGATAAATCTACCCCATTGTCTTCACTATATGCTGTCTTTTATGCAGCCAGAAGATACTGGTCCTCAATTCTACAAACATTAAACTTAAAGGACTACTAAATACATTAGAATTGCATAATTAACAAGTGCATAATAAAAAGACAATGTTATAACACTTACTCTGAATTTCACAAAAGCACTAAAATTTATTTTCTGGTAAATGTATTTTTTTCTCCCATTTGCCGGGCCCCCTGTACCATGTGACAGACATCAGCCAATCACAGACTAGTATACATATACCCTGTGAGCTTGTGCACATGCTCAAATATGAACTGGTGCCTCAACAAACGTGCATATAAAAACATTGTGCAATATTTGATAATGGAAGTGAATTTGAAGAAATCTTAAAATTGTGCGCTCTTTCTGAATCCTGAAAGTTTCATTTAGCCTTATGTCACTTTAAGGAACAGGGTTTAAAAGTTATAGAGTACCTTCCTTTGTGCTCTGTGAAGGTGCCTTATTGCCACAAGGCCATAGCACCCTCTATACCTTTTTTATGTCATTGACTTACTAATTATTTAGTATTATAGATTATTATTATGTATTATTAGATATTAATAGACTGTTATTTTAATAAAGGGCATGATGCTTTCTCTAGTCTTCTAGATCATTTCAAACAATGGGACTTAAATTCTACCAAGTTTAAAAGAAATGCAACATTAACATACATGAAAAACTGATGCATATTAAATTGCATTGTGTCTGAATCAGAACAAGAGACATAAAGTATTTGTACTTTTACCTATTTTTTGTCAATTTGGGCAAAACTGGGGCATTGTTTTACACAATTTTCAATGATTTTAAAGGGACACTCAGATCAAATTAAACTTTAATGAATCAGATAAAGCATGCCATTTTACAACTTTCCAATTTACTTCTATTACCAAAATGTGCACAGTCTTTTTATATTTACACTTTTAGGTATCCAGCTCCTACTGAGCATAAGCAAGAATTCACAAATGCATTTGTGATTGGCTTATGGTTGTCACATGATACAGGGAGAGGGGAAATAGATATAACTTTGAAATTTGTCAGAAAGAAATTCTGCTACTCATTTGAAGTTATTGTATTGTATTTTTACCATGCATTTGTTGATTATGCAAATCTATTGTATTTACTGGTCTTTTAAGTGTGATATCCTGTTCTAGAGATGGCAGGTAACGTTTGTGCATATTATGATTTCCTCCAGGGCTAGACAAATCCCCAGCACCAGGGCAACAAGATGACTTTAAAAATGGACTTGGTGAGTCCTAAATTCACAGTCCTACAATGCCCCTTACACTATATGCATGCGCCTACCCCTGTCTAAACTCACAGGGATATGAAACTCAAAATATTTGTTTCACATGCAATTTTAAACAACTTTCTAATTCACTTCTATTATTATTTTTCTTCATTCTCTTGGTATCTCTTATTGAAAAAAAGGGAGGTAGGCTTTAGAGCCAACCCATTTCTGGAGCTCTATATGGCAGCAGTTTTGCAAGATTGTTATCCATTTGCAAGAGCACTAGATGGCAGCACTATTTACTGCCATGTAGTGCTGCAGATGTCTACCTAGGTATCTCTTCAACACAGAATATCGTAGGATTTTATCAAATTTGATAAAAGAAGTAAATTGGGGTCAATCACAAAAGACAATTTTTGAGTTTCATATCCCTATGACCATAATATACAGTACTTTCACAAAAATCATCCTACGTAGTAATGTCATATATATTTACCCTTACAGAGTTTTTCCATTTATTTAGACTCTTAGTTTTAATAAGCTCACAGTAACAAGTGTCTATGAGCTGTGACATCAACAAGACAACAAACAAACATTTACTGTTAGGTGATCATTTCATATTATTGCTATGACAATCACTTGACAGCTATAAAAATATAGAATCCCTTACTAGAATAGTGGAACCCACCCCTCTAAATGAGGTTGGTGTCTTCTGATAAAGTTTAGTGTTGAGTAGCTCTTAGTAAGGACCTTGTTAGAGTTATCACAACTGCCAAAATAGTACCAGTGCTGAGAGTTATTTATTATTATCATGATCTGGCAGCTGGGCAGACTCAGGACCACTGTCCCTGTACATAAAAGGTAGATAATTCTGCCTGCTACTAGTTTATTTATTTGGTTCAGAACTGATGCATCAGTGATATTATTATGGAGGTCATAATCTGTGATGTTCTTTGGTCAGTTTCCCCACTGTAAGATAAGCATTTTGCAGTTCAAAAGGTATTATTATTTCAAACAATACTGTTTGTTTAGAAGACCATTGAAAATAAATGCAAACGACTGCAGTGTTATATATTGTTTCCTTTTTCAGGTCAGTTTATATTCACACTTACATTGCTGATATTGCTACTTGTGTTTGTATGTGTGAGTGTGTATGCGCAGCTGCATGTCAGTGTATGTGTGAGTGTGTGTGTATGGGTCTGTGTTTGTGTGAGTGTGTATGCGCACCTGCATGTTAGTGTATGTGTGTGTCTGGGTCTGTGTATGTGTGAGTGTGTGTGTATGGGTCTGTGTTTGTGTGAGTGTGTATGCGCACCTGCATGTTAGTGAATGTGTGAGTGTGTGTCTGGGTCTGTGTATGTGTGAGTGTGTATGCGCACCTGCATGTCTGTGTATGTGTGAGTGTGTGTCTGGGTCTGTATGTGCCCATTTATGTCTGTATGTGTAAGTGTGTGTCTGGGTCTGTGTAAGCATGTGCACATGCGTGTCTGTGTATGTGTCTGAGTCTGTGTGTATGTGCACATGCATGTCTATGTATGTGTGGGTGTCTGGGTCGGTGTGTATGTGCACATGCATGTCTGTGTATGTGTGTCTGCATGTGTGTGTATATGCACATGCATGTATGTGTGCCTGTGTGTGTGTATTGCCACATGCATGTCTGTGTATGTGTGAGTGTGTGTGTCTGAGTCTCTATGTGTGTATGCACAGTTGCAGACATGCATATCTATGTATGTGTGACTGTTTATGCGCACATGCATGTCTATTATTATTATCGGTTATTTGTAGAGCGCCAACAGATTCCACAGCGCTATATGTCTATGTATGTATGTGTGGGTGCCTGGGTCTGTGTGTGTATGTGCACATGCATGTCTTTGTATGTGTGTGCCTGGGTCTGTGTGTGTATGTGCACATGCATGTCTTTGTATATGTGTGCTTGGGTCTGTGTGGTATTGCACCAGCAGTTCACCAGAACTGCTGGTGCAATGATAATGCCCCAAATCTGCAGGGGGTGGTATTGCACCAGCAGTTCACTAGAACTGCTGGTGCAATGATAAATGCCGACAGCGTATGCTGTCGGCATTTATCGATGTGCGGCGGACATGATCTGCTATATCGGATCATGTCCGTCCGCACATTAATAAATGGACCCCTATGCCTGTGTGTGTATGTGCACATGCATGTCTATGTAGGTGTGTGCCTGGGTCTGTGTGTGTGTATGTGCACATGCATGTCTTTGTATGTGTGTGCCTTGGTCTGTGTGTGTATGTGCACATGCATGTCTTTGTATGTGTGTGCCTTGGTCTGTGTGTGTATCTGCACATGCATGTCTTTGTATGTGTGTGCCTTGGTCTGTGTGTGTATGTGCACATGCATGTCTATGTAGGTGTGTGCCTGGGTCTGTGTGTGTGTATGTGCACATGCATGTCTTTGTATGTGTGTGCCTTGGTCTGTGTATGTATCTGCACATGCATGTCTTTGTATGTGTGTGCCTTGGTCTGTGTGTGTATCTGCACATGCATGTCTTTGTATGTGTGTGCCTTGGTCTGTGTGTGTATCTGCACATGCATGTCTTTGTATGTGTGGGTGTCTGTGTGTTTGGAAAGGGACATTTATAGATGTTTCATGAAGAGGGGGGTTGTGCAGCAATCCAGAAAACATTTGTCTTCTTGAGGTAACATAAAACATTCTTTCATTCTCTGCAGAAAAGGATGTGGACTGTATTAGACCCTCAAAGTCACTGGTCCTGGTCACTAGTTATGTTTCAAAACTACAAAGCAGTTTTCTAAACAAAACGAAAACATAAGCTTTGCAGGTATTTTTTTTACAGTGGGACAGAACGGAACATTTTAGAAGTCTCTATTATACATCTAAAAGAGCACTGTTTATATTTATATATTATTTATTTAATTATTTATTTTTTTAACCTGAAAACATTTACTTTAAAATGTTTGATTTTGAAGCTATCAGGAAGTGTAGCTGGGCCTCAAAGAGGTGATACACATAAAAAAGAGTGAAATTGTCCGCTCCTAGAAAAGCAGCATCTCGCGTTTAAATGACCCTTTTCTTATAAGTCCAGCAGGGCTCTCACAAATGTCATATTTAACCCTTTCCTACCGAGACTTATTTGTCTACATTGGATGTAAACAAAGAAGTACAAATTGAAATCACGCAATCGTTCATGCGATCGTGTGATTTCAATGATGGGATTGGTTGGGGGAGTGCCTATGACGCTAGGCACGCCCTCCAGCCTGCGATCACATTTAGGAAGCGGCTGTGGCTTCAGGACAGCCAAATGGCTAGGACTTTCCATGCTGTCCTAACGGCGCTAAATCCCAGTGCAGTTAGGGCAGTATGGAACGTCCTAACGATGGGAAAGGGTTATAAATAACTCTTTAATAAAATATTAAGAGAATAAATTAAGGCCACACGCATAAAAAAACAACAAACTTTTCTCTTAGTAAAGGAACATAGATTTTCCTAAATTTAAAAAAAGAAAAAGAAAAAGAAACAAATCTACAATACATTTTAAAATTACACCTTTTAGATTCCACAAATACAAACTATGTTTATGTCCCTTTAATAAAGTAAGACAACTTTAGGAATTTTATTTTGATTTCAAAACTATTTGTTTAGGAGTGTCCTCTCACCCTGTCAATCATTAGCTAATAAAAGTACTGACAGACTGGAATGAAAGTCATTGGTTCAGCCTCATAGTACTTTGTGTATAAATGATCCCATAAGAGGTACGCTGTGACTATGAACATAGCTTACTGGCTTCTGTTGGCAAACACTTTGTCTCTCATCCTATTACAAGTAGTAATTATCTAAGCTTTTCTCATAATCAAGTAAAGCCTCATTGTAATGCTACCAGTCATTCTACCAGTAAATGCAAAAAAAGGGTTTGCAGATACATTTTTCAATATTCTGTACAGTAAACAGTCGATTCTTTGTAAAGATGGTCCTACACTGAAGTTTGCCAGCTAGTTTTAACTGTTAAGTTTGGCAGCAAGAACTGAGGGATCCTTTAGTGTTCATTGTATGAAAGAGACGATACTATAAAATTATCATGTAGACGATAGAAAAGCATTAATTATCCAAAGACATGTAGCGTGGGGAATGTCTGGAAAGGGGAAATGCATATTATGGGTATTTCCTGTTTATGCAGTCGCAGAATATAGGAGTCTGCACAGTGGCCTATTATTTAGTTCTGCTATATGTTTAAAGGGAAATGAAAGTCAAAATTAAATTTTAATGGTTCAGATAGAGAGAATGCAGTTTTAAGAGACTTTTTCTGTTTACTTTGATTGTCAAATTTACTTTGGTTTCTTGGTATCCATTGCTAAAAGCATTACTAGTCAGGCCTAGGAGCGTCAATGCACTACTGAGAACTTGTAGGTGATTGGTGGATACACACATATGCCTTTTTTAATTTGGCTTACCAGATATGCTCAGTCACCTAGGTTCCAGTAGTACATTAATGCTCTGGAGCTGACTTTATCTTTGTGTTTAATTAATTTTACAGTTATTTGCAAGCTACAGTTCAATAATGAAATGCTCTAACACAGAGCATTTTTTGCACTTATATGTCTTTTTAAAGGGATATGAAACCCATTTTTTTTCTTTCATGATTCAGAGCATGCAATTTTAAGCAACTTTCTAATTTACTTCTATTATTACTTTTTCTTTGTTCTTTTGTATCTTTATTTGAAAAGCAGAAATGTAAGCTTAGGAGCCAGCCCATATTTGTTTCAGCGCCTGGGTAGTGCTTGCTCATTGTCGGCTACCAAAAATGGCTCCTAAACTTACACTCCTGCTTTTCAAATCAAGATACCAAGAGAACGAAGAAAAAATTATAATAGGAGTAAATTAGAAAGTTGCTTAAAGGGACATTAAACCCAAACATTTTATATCATAATTCAGATAGAGTATGCAATTTTAAACAACATTACAATTTACTTCCATTATCTAATTTGCTTCGTTCTTTTGATATCCTTTGTTTAAGAAATAGCAATGCACAAGGTTGACTCAATCACACACAGCATCTAGGTGGTGCCACCAATCACTACTGAGCCTATCTGGATATGCTTTTTAGTAAAGGATATCAAGAGAATGAAGCAAATTAGATAAAAGAAGTAAATTAGAAAGTTGTTTAAAATTGTATGCTCTTTCTAAATCCTGAAATAAAAAATGTGGGTTTCATGTCCCTTTAAAATTGCATGCTCTATCTGAATCATGAAAGAAAAAAATGTTTTTCATATCCCTTTAAGAACATGATCATAAATTATTGGAAAGGGTCTTTTAAAATTGTGAACAGCTTTTTTTTCCCCCAACTGCTTTCTAGACAATTTGCTCTCCTAACTACGGTTACCTCTACCGAGATTTAGTGGCCACTATTTCAATTGCTGGGGATTTGCACATAAATACTTTATTCTGTTCAGCTGACTTCCTTTTTCACTGGTAGTTGTGACTTTCAAACCCATGACACTGTCTGACTATAAATGTCTATATCGACTTGCACACAACACATTTATTTGCCTCTTCGTATGTTGCTGACATAAATACACAATTTGTGAGCATATTGTGTTCATAGTATATAGATATGCTTATTTGTCTTATATTTTGTTATAAGTAGTAAAGGTTACCAAATACAAACATCAGCTTAAAAATACAGTACAATACAGTTTACATATATATTATTTATTGATTTTTTTTATCAAGCTCTTTAGTTATGTAATTGTGGAATCTTTGAAAATGAATAGTGTTCTAAAGATTTCAATTTTTTTTCGCTCTCTTGCTCCCTATACATATATTAGGTTGAGCAATTAAATAAAAAGCTGACAAGCCAGTGTTTATAAAGTCTGATTATAGATTCAAATTCCTTCTGTTGCATTTCTCCGATTAAGTTCTATTCATGTACATCTTTCTACAAAGGGAAATAGTGAGGCTTAGTCCAGGTTAAACACGATAGAGGAAATGCTACTTGTAGAGATTTGTTGAGTGCAGGTTTGCACAGGTTTTCTGAATCTGCCGACATCCCCAAATGGTAAATGCTACCGTATTCACTAGAAACAAAGCAAAGTGGCTTCAGTTTGAAACTATATGTTTTCATATTTGTATTTGTGCTTGTTGCTGTTTTGAATGAACAATTCAGTAGTATTATTATAACTAATGCCATTTACATTCCTTTTTGTTATTAATATTTCTGCAGAGTTTTAATCCGAATTATAAGCAGGTGTGTTGATATGAAAACCAATGTTAATTAAATTGAATTAATTTGTTTTGTTTTGGGTGGTATCTTACTTCAATTTTGGTGCACCACAAAGTTAAAGTATTCTATACATATGTTTTAGGTGTCTTATATCAGTGCTATGTTGTGCTATTTGTAGTTCAGGAAGAAACCTTAATTTACTGTGTGAATCCCCATGTGGTTAAAGGGATAAGGAAGTCAAAAATAAACTTGCGGGGGGGGGGGGGTGCGTGTCCGGGCAGCTGCAAAATCAGCTGCAAAATCAATAGCTATCACCAAGATCTGTATAATCTGTTGATTATCTCACAATAATCACAGCATCACATCCAAAAATTACTAGAAATCGTTGAAATAGATGATGTGGTTTTCAACAATCATAAAACCTGAAAGTTTAATCCGATAGAGGCTCCAATCTGAACTGCTGAAATTCTATGGCGGCGGCCTTACATCAAACTCACCAAAATCCCCCACCGGAGTTCTGATTACAGCGGACAAATCTGACTGAAGCCACTGCTTCTTCTCTCTCACTGTTCTAATCACTGGTTGGACATAAAAGTTGTGATCTGCTGGTACAGATGGCTAACAGACCTGAACCTGATATTGTGGCGGCAGTAGGAATATGGGAGGAGAAAATACAATTGGCCGTAGCTGAATATTTTTTACACCTCGAAAGAACCAAATAAACAAATGTGAAACTGGCTTCAGCTTCTGGTGCAATGAGTTTGTCAAATAACATGGTTATACCTACACAGTCGATTATGATAAGCCCCAAGCGTTCGATATGGCACCTCGAAGGGAGATGTACGACAGGAGCCCATTGAACGCACGACTGGGCACTTAGCAGCTACTAATTCTAGCCTACTCAAAATAGAAACATCACTGACACCTCTGCAATTAAGGGAAAGAACATAGTTGTCTGATCGCCAACAATTACAACCTAGTTGTGAACGTGTAGCTCCTAGGGCAGACTCACTACAGCGCAGTGGAATAGCGGAGCTTTACAGGAAAGTCGGCACAACGGACTGGCAAATCCCTCTCAAGCTGCAGACACACGACATAGCTGCTGTAGTATGGGATCCACAGAATCGGCTTTCTATGCAGATGTTCTGATGAGCTCTTGTTCTCCATGCTATCAGGCATGGTATCTCACTGATGTACGCTTTGCTAGCTTAGAGACACTCTGGAGTTGGTTGAGTTTCAGAAGCATGGCGTTTAACCACTGCACTCCTGCTATAAGTATACATTCTGCTAAAAACTCGAGAGACAGCTTCTATTGTTTTAATCATAATAAGTTCTTACTTATTTTACACTTCTTAAAACCCTGTTTTTTTTGGCTTGCTGGCCACTTTATGGAAGTTAATGGATTTGAGGACATTTAGCAATTGTTTAGAAGTTACTTAGCTGTTGAGTTGACTGCAATTGGTTTATTTGTACTTATTTACCTTAGTTTATTCTCCGTACTTTCCTATAACTGAGGAGATATCCCTGTAATTTTATACTGTAATGCTCTACACATAGGCTACTTAGCTTTATTTAACTACTTAGTATTTCTTCAGCCTAAGATATATATTAATATCATGATGATCACATACTTATTTTAGCCTGTTAGATAAGGAGGACCACTCATATGGGTTACTCTATATCTACCTGCAACATGCAGTCATAAATTGTTTCTTCAAGACTTAAGATTATGTTACTAAATGTGTTTTTCTGGCTCTTACTTTAAATTGTATTTATTATATACCTGTTTCTAGCTTTGCTAGCGCCTATAGTTTATGTTAGCTGGGTTATAGAATCTTGGCTGTATATTTAAATTAGGAGGTGCCTTCTAGATATATAGTTAAGTCATTAGGCTTATTCAGAGTCTACATTTACCTTTTATACACTCTAGTCGGCAACACTCATATCCCTAAACTCTATTTGATTGCTATATTTAATGTAGATGGATATGCTACTTCTTAGAATATTCTACTCCGTTAAGCTGTACACTAAACCTACTAAAAAGACTGAGCCTAGTATACTCATTAAGCTAAGGAAAATTGTAGTGATATAAAGCGTTGAAGATAAATTGCTGAACAGCTGGTAATATTGTTAGCTGTATATGTTATACTTATCCAACCAGATGAGAATGTTGTATGTTGTAAGTACTATAAAAATCCAATAGTGTGTTCTGATTTGCTGCGGGGTACAGGGCCCACGTGGCGGGGCAGCCAAGCATAAGATGGAAGAGAGCCTTGTTAGTAAACATACAGTATATATTTATACTGTAGATTTCTATTGAAATTACAATATTCCTGTTTTGAAATGCAATGACATGTTATTTCCATTGAGACAGGTACAATTCTTTTAACATTTTAGAAAGGGTGGTATGCTTTGTCCAACATAATCCAACATAACATAAACTACACAAACTACAAAATTCTATGCATCAAAACAAAATCAAATTGCACACTGACCGCAGTCCACTCTTTTAAATACTTGGGTATGTTGTTAGACCCTAATCTATCTTTTGGCCTCCACATAGAAAAACTGGCATCTAAACTTTATCCAAAACTAGGTGCCCTGTACAAAAACAAATCCTGCCTCAGCCCTACTGTAAAGGAAAAGATTGTACTGCAAATGCTGATGCCAATCGTGGATTATGGGGATGTAGTATATGCACCTGCACCGCAAACTCACCTTAATAAACTAAATACACTGTATAACTCGTTCTGTCGCTTTGTGCTACAATGTAATTACAGGACCTACCATTGTGACATGCTAAAAGAACTAAACTGGCTGACGCTGGAATCCAGACGCACCCTCCATCTTTCCTGCCTTGTGTTTAAAAGCTTTTCTGGGAACCTCCCACCCTACCTGAGCAGAATGCTCTCCCCGGCTATTCCCACCTCCTAGAACCTCCGATCCAGTACCAGCACATTATTTTGTCTGCCTCCATACAAAAAGAAAGCAGCTCGAGCCTCCTTTTCCTACAGAGCACCACAATTATGTAACGACCACCCGCACACTTTCAAACCTTCCCTAAGCCTAAAATCCTTTAGGATATCCCTCTCTACATATCTCAAAACAGAATGCACCTTTCATGGTTAATTATATATTTCCTACCTGTTCTATGTTACATTTTTGTGCATATATTGTGTATTATTATTGTTTTTGTATTTTACTGTACCCTATTGTATCAATGCAATATTTTGTGTACCCAGGACATACTTGAAAACAAGAGAAATCTCAATGTATTCTTCCTGGTAAAATATTTTATACATAAAAATAATCTTATATGCAAATAATACTGCTTGCCACTCTCCTTCCCTTAACTCTCTGAAATGTGTGATGCATGCAGTGCATATGAGGACTAAACTAAAATTAAACCTTTAGTCTTACAGACTACAGGGACTGTTTTCCCTTACAATTTAGCAGGCCAATTTAGTCAGATAATATATGCAGCTTTATACTTATATCTGAAACATACAGTTTTCCCAATGCTTATATTTACACTAAGCATAGATCTGATTCGTTATGTTGGTCATAGCCCTATTCCATGCTAGATATTCCAGGAGTGACTTCTATACTGTACTTTGCTTTAGATACTACGGGCATATAACAGTCATATGACAATAGCTCAAAATTCTCTCAAGTCATATATCCTGTTTCCTGTAAAAGCAACATTCCCCACTCCACTAATCATGCAAGAGACCGCTCTCTTCATATTTAAAGCCTATTTCAACTCTATAGGTAGTAAAACACAATTCTATATGACCCCACTAAGACCATACGCATACTAAAAAAGCATTCTCCACCATGCTGCCCAGATAAACCACCCCCCACCAAATTATATACAAGTATCCGAGTACTTTTAGATTTTTCTCGGATATATAAAGCACGGTTTCCCTTGAAACAACCACAGTTAATCTCATATTTCTCTTACTATATATATATATATATATATATATATATATATATACCTGTATATATATATATATATATATATATATATATATATATATTTGACAAATGTCCATTTTACCTTTCTTGTTTTTGTTGGTTGAAACATATTACTCAAGTGATGTTACTGTTGGATAATTTATTCATAGAGGTCTATTTTCTTAAGATGTAATAATGATGATTGATCTCTGCAATGTTTCTGATCATATGTTGTTCAGTTGATTCTGATATGAATGTACACATTTGTTAGATATATACAAAAACCTCCCTTGGGATGCTTAAGCTTGCATAGGTCCATGAGTGGCTTTTTACCGATATGGAGGTACATATAAATATTTCTTAAAAATGAGGTTTCATTCTTAATGTTCAGTACTATTATAGATGATGGTGCTACCTGGGTTTACATTGTATTTATTTTATTTATTTATTTATAAAATATTTTACCAGGAAGGATACATTGAGATTTCTCACGTTTTCAAGTATGTCCTGGGATCACAAAACATTGCATTGATACAATGGGTACAATAAAATACAAAAACAATAATAATACACAATATATGCAAAAATTTAACATAGAACAGGTAGGAAATATATAATCAACCATGACAGGAGCATTCTGTTATGAGATATGTAGAGAGGGATCTCTTAAAGGATTTTAGGCTTCGGGAAGGTTTGAAAGTGTGCGGGAGGTCGTTCCATAATTGTGGCGCTCTGTAGGAAAAGGAGGATCGAGCTGCTTTCTTTTTGTATTGAGGCAAGCTAAATAATGTGCTGGTACTGCATCGGAGGTTCTAGGAGGTGGGAATAGCCGGGGAGAGCATTCTGCTCAGGTAGGGTGGGAGCTTCCCAGAAAGGCTCTTAAACACAAGGCAGGAAAGATGGAGGGTGCGTCTGGATTCCAGCGACAGCCAGTTTAGTTCTTTTAGCATGTCACAATGGTAGGTCCTGTAGTTACATTGTAGCACAAAGCGGCAGAACGAGTTATACAATGTATTAAGTTTATTAATGTGAGTTTGCGGTGCAGGTGCATATACTACGTTCCGGTAATCCATCATAGGCATCAGCATTTGCTGTACAATCTTTTCATTTACTGTAGGGCTGAGGCAGGATTTGCTTCTGTACAGGGCACCTAGTTTTGGATAAAGTTTAGATGCCAGTTTTTCTATGTGGAGGCCAAAAGATAGATTGGGGTCTAACAACATACCTAAGTATTTGAAAGAGTGGACTGTGGTCAGCGTGCAATTAGATTTTGTTTTGATGTGTAGATGGGAATTTTGTAATTTGTGTAATCTAGGTCCCATTCCAAGGATCATTGTGACAGTTTTGTCAGTGCTTAGGAAGAGTTTGTTTTTTGAGATCCACTTTTCTACCTCTGTGAACTGGTCTTGGAGCACTGCTTCAAGCTGCGGTAGATTGGAATTGTTTGCATAGATTACCGTGTCATCTGCGTACATGTGTACAGTTGAGGATTTGCAGACATTAGGCAGATCATTTATAAATAATGTGAATAATAGGGGGCCGAGAATGGAACCTTGGGGAACACCACACGTGACTGGGAGAGGGAGGGAGTGGCTGTCAGAAACGGAAACATATTGTGATTTGCATACAACAAGAAAGCAATTATTGATGTACTCAATGTATTTGTTACTGAACATGTGAATAATGTTATATTATTTTTTGTGAACCTCAATAAAAACATTAAATAAGAAAAAAAAAAAAGTTAAACTTGCATGATTCAGATAGAGCATTTGATTTTAAGACACTTTTAAATTGACATCGTTCTCTTGGTATCCCTTGTTGAAAAAGAATACACACATATCCTACACTAGTGGGAGCTGGCTGCTGATTGGTGACTGCACACATTTTGCCTCTTGTGATTGGCTAACTAGATGTGCTCAGCTAGCTGTTAGTAATACACTGCTGTTCCTTCAGCAAAGGATAACAAGAAAATGAAGCAAATTTGAAAATAGAAGTAAATTGGAAAGTTGTTTAAAATTGTATGTTCTATCCAAATCACAAAAGAAAATGTTGGGGTTTTCTCTCCTTTTAAGGCAAATTCCGTGATATGCTATACAAAAATCATCAGTAGTTAGTAAGTGCAGTCCATTATTGTTTAGTTGTAGACACGCATGGATTTTGTTAGTTATAAAGGTGTTTTCCAAGACAGACAATCTTAGTTGCACTGTAGTAGTAAATGTTTTCAAGATGTATAGTAATGATTTCCAGACCTGGTATGTTTTGTAAGAACATAACCTCCAAAAATCATAGTCTGTTCACAAAATGTCCTATATGGAAACACTAGTGTTTTGCTACATCTGCTACTGTTTTGTTGACTGTTGTGTCAAAATATTTCAAAGCATCCTGTGTTAAAAAAAAGGTCAAAAAAACATCCAACCGTGTGTATTTTCATCAGCTAAGAAATGGTATAGAAATAAAGATACTTCTTACAAAAGATCTGCACATGTATTTGACTACACTGGTATTTATCGTGCTGAGCTATAATCAGGAAATAGATGGGATGCTTTCTTGACACTTCTTGGCTAGTTATTCTATTGCATCTAGGGATTAAATACTGTCAGGGCTTGTTAAATGAGTAAAAAATAAATAAAAAAATATTAAGTTATTATTATTTAAAAAAAAAAAAAAAACTCCTCTGATTCCTAAACAAAAAAAGGACATAATAAGAGACAGAATATAAACTTCTCTAACGTACAGTTTAGAAGGTGTAATGAAAAATTAAGTTATTATTATTATTTTTTAAATTAACTTGTCTGATTCCTAAAAAAAAAAAAAGACATAATAATAGAAAATAAACTTCTCTAATGTACAGTTTAGAAGGTGTGAGGAAGAACACGCTGAGGAAACATGAGAAACGTAGTCAGGGAATGTTCTCTTCCTTATTCTCGCTGTTTGGACATGTGCTTACTAGCTGTGCCTAAAACAAATGCAGTGTTTTTCCAGGCTGAAAAGCAAGTGTTACTTCAGCTGTTAAAATGGTTTTAAATGTTTCTAAGTAAAGTTTTCCTGCCATGTAGTTTTAATTGAAAACACATCTTCTGGCCCTGCAATCTGATTTCCTTTTTAGAAATTGAATAAGCGACTGACAGATCAGCATATATGTTTATGGGTTTTTTGTCAGTAAAACATACCTTTTAGTTTATCCGATTGCAAAGTGTTATTATATTAAAATTGCATCTTTGTAGGTTGAAATTTCCCTGTAGAATCTGTAGACACAATGGTCCTGCTCAGATCCATTAGAAGTTGCTGTGCAAACATTTTGCATTCAACTTGGGTGGTTTTTCTCTGGCATTCCAATCCATTCATTTTTATGATATTTGAATTATTTAAAGGGATTTTAACACTTCTTGTTTGTGAAATATATGGTACTTTGTTCTACACTCCATAGAGAGCCTAAAGAGCAAAATTGGTAACATAGGGTTTCAAAATGCTGCAAATTGTCAAAATCAGTTATTTGATTTGCAGCATTTGCAGGTTACGGAATTTGCTCTTTGGGCTCACTTGGGAACATAAGACAAGCAGGATTGTTAAAGCAACAACAAAACATGACGGCTATTTGAATCAATATAGATAAAGGCTGCCCAGTGTGTTTGAATGCAGGTTTTCACTTTTCTAAGATAACTAGGGTATGTGTAGTTATCAGTTTTGAAATCATTTTGCCTAATTTCTCTTTTTTGTAAATATCCAAACCTAAACTTCTTTAGCCAAAGAAAGTAAACCATTCATGTTCGACTGTTTGGAAAAGTTATGTAAAATTTGTTATCGAGCAGGCCCGGACTGGCCATAGTGTATACAGGGGAAATGCCAGGCTTTTATGTGGGCCTTGCTGCTATATAGAAGCCCCACCCTCTCTTAATTTGGTTAACAATACGAAAGTTGTTACAGTCTGCCTATTTTGTAAAGTAGAAAGCACACTTTTTTTTCGGGCTGGTAAGCAGAGGTGCTGCAGGACGAGAGATCTGGTCTATTATGGCTACCTAGCTGACAGAGGTCTAACTGACGTAGGCTGCTCCGCCTATTTGTGGTCTCAGTCCAGTTCTGGTATTAAGTCAGAATAATCAGCAAGGCTGATTATTGAGTGTGTGATTGAGTGTGCATGTGTGATTGGTTGGTTGTTTTTTAGTCTGTGCATGTAAAATAAGTTACCCTTATAAAAAGATTAGTTAATTAAAGAGACAGGATTCTCAAAATTAAACTTGCATGATTCAGATAGAGCATGCAGTTTTAAAGCATGTTTAAATTCACTTCTATTTACAAATTGTCTTTGTTCTCTTGTTTTCTTTGTTGAAAATAATATATGCATATCCTACACTACTGGGATCTAGCTGGTGATTGGTGGCTACACATATTTTTCTCTTGTCATTGGCTCATAAGATTTTTTCCAGCTAGTTCCCAGTAGTGCAGCATTGCAGCTCTGGAGCGGACTTTAAATGGGTTAAACACACAGTTATATGCAATCAATAATGCAATAATAAAATAATGTTCTAAAATATTTAAGCACTTCCTCTTTGCACACAAATATTCCAAGATACTTTCCCTGATTATTTAAGTTTATTAGCACCTGGGAAGATATTGTGTATTAATATTATATATATTCTAGGTCTCTGGGGTAAATCATTTGGAGAGTAGGTTGACTAGTGCACACTTTAGAAGTAGGTGAAAACAGTGCTTGATGGATTCAGTTTGGGAGTTTCCGTAGTCTCTATTTTAATTTACCTGATATTTATAAGTTATAGTCAAGGCTGAAAATGCGTCTCCTGGTTCTGAGAAATCAGGCATACATGTGTATTCTCCAATCACTGGCCGTATCATTATCTAAAGCAGAATAAGGGGTGTTCTAGGAGAGCAATTTTTACTGCATCTTTAAAGGGACAGTCTACTTTTTACCTCTGTGATTACCTAGTATCTAAGCATCTGCAGGCTGCCCCCCTATCTCAGTGCTATTTACAAACGTGCATTTCAGCCCATTAGTGCTGTCTCATGCTTAAGTCTGCGGGAGTGAGCATAATGTTTTTTATGTGGCACACATGAACTAGTACTTTTTAGCTGTGAAAAGCTAATAAAATACACTGACATAAGAGCTTAGAAATTAGCCTATGAGCCCACCTAGGTTTAGCCTTCAACAAAGAGAACAAAGCAAATTTGATGATACAAGTAAATTGGAAAGTTGTTTAAAATTGCATGCTCTGTCTGAATCATGAAAGTTTAATTTTGAGTTTACTGTCCCTTTAACCATTTTCAAGGTGTTAAACAAACACACACACATATACAGTTGTATGCAAAAGTTTAGGCACACCTGACAATTTCCATGATTTTCATTTATAAATTATTGGGTGTTTGGATCAGCAATTTCATTTTGATCTATCAAATAACTGAGGGACACAGTAATATTTCAGTAGTGAAATGAGGTTTATTGGAGTAACAGAAAATGTGCAATATGCATCGAAACGAAATTTGACCGGTGCATACATTTGGGCACCCTTGTCATTTTGTTGATTTGAATACCTGTAACTACCTAGCACTGATTAATTGGAACACATAATTGGTTTGGTGAGCCCATTAAACCTTGAACTTCATAGACAGGTGCATCCAATCATGAGAAAATTTATTTAAGGTGACCAATTGCAAGTTGTTGTTCTCTTTGACTCTCCTCTGAAGAGTGGCAACATGGGGGCCTCAAAACAACTCTCAAATGACCTCAAATCAAAGATTGTTAAACATTATGGTTTAGGGGAAGGCTACAAAAAGCTATCACAGAGATTTAAGCTGTCAGTGTCCACTGTGAGGAAATGGAAGACAAAAGGCACAGTTCTTGTTAAGGCCATAAGTGGCAGGCCAAGTAAAATATCGGAGAGGCAAAGGCAAAGGATGGTGAGAACGGTCAAAAACAGCCTACAGACCACCTCCAAAGACCTAAATGGTGTCACTGTGCATCGTTCAACAATTCAGCACACTTTGCACAAGGAGAAGCTGTATGGGAGAGTGATGTGGAAGAAGCCTTTTCTGCACACACACCACAAACAGAGTCGCTTGAGGTATGCAAACATTTTGGAAGAAGGTGCTGTGGACTGATGAAACAAAGATTGAGTTATTTGGTCATCACAATGGGCTTTCTGTATGGTGGCAAAAAAACACAGCGTTCCAAGACAAACACTTGCTACCCACAGTAAAATTTGGTGAATGTTCAATCATGCTGTAGGGCTATGTGGCCAGTGCCGGTACTGGGAATCTTGTTAAAGTTGAGGGTCGCATGGATTACACTCAATATCAGCAGATACTTGAGAATAATGTTAAGGAATCAGTGACAAAGTTGAAGTTATGCCGGGGCTGGATTATTTCAATAAGACAACGACCCAAAACACTGCTCAAAATCTACTCATTTATGCAGAGGAACAAGCACAATGTTCTGGAATGGCCATCCCAGTCCCCAGACCTGAATATCATTGAAAAACTGTGGGGTGATTTGAAGCGGGCTGTCATCAAACCTAACTGAACTGGAGATGTTTTGCAAGGAGGAAAGGTCCAAAATACCTTCATCCAGAATCCAGACACCCATTAAAGGCAATAGGTAGCGTCCAGAGGCTGTTATTTCTGCTAAAGGAGGCTCTGCTAAATATTGATGCGATATTTCTGCTGGGGTGCCCAAATTTATGCATCTGTCTATTTTCGTTTTGATGCATATTGCATATTTTCTGTTAATCCAATAAACCTCATTTCACTACTGAAATATTACTACTGAAATATTACTGTGTCCTTCAGTTATTTGATAGATCAAAATGAAATTGCTGATCCAAACACCCAATTATTTATAAATGAAAATCATGGAAATTGTCAGGGGTGCCTAAACTTTTGCATACAACTGTGTGTGTTTGTATATATACGACTGTGTGTGTATGTATATATATATATATATATATATATATATATATATATATATATATATATATATATATATATATATATATATATATATTAATTGCAATAATAGAATTTGTTTAACAATACAATTCTATAAAAATCATATTTTTTTTACCCTAAAATATAATTTTATTGTTCTGTACAGTAGGGATTTAGCTCTGCCTGGACAAATAAACAAACAAACAATGGAGTACTTATGTCCCAATACATAAATGCGCACACAAAAATAAAATAAACAATAGATAACAAGAGAACATTACTTAGCATTGCCCTTGCAGAAATAAAGTATCAGCGTTAGAAGTCAGTGTTCTGATATAACCCATGTTCAGTTGTTGAATGTGGGCTGATAACTGATGTCACTTGTTGCTGGCTTGCCTTGTACAATCCTCATTGTTCCTTTAAAAGCTGTTGTATATAAAGCAGCACAGAGATGAATGTTACACAACTGTTCTCATTAGTGATGTGAAGGACAGCGGTAACTAAGAACAATATAAGCCATTGTCATTGTAATTAGACACAAAAGAGTCTGGGCATTTTCATTTCTGCAAACGTCTGTGGAAAAGAAAAAAACACTTGCAGCTGAAGACTTTACTGTGTAGCTGTTTTTTTTTTTTTTCTGGCTTTAGCAGAGATCATGAGATAACATACTGCAAAAAAAGTTAGCTATTGCTGACAAAATAACAGTGGGTAACTATGGGGTCCATTTATCAAGCTGTGGCTCGCCTCTGGTGGACTGAATTCCGCTGCCGGAAATCCGAGCACAGCCAATCACGCGCGGACAGGAGCCTGCTGAAGGCTTTGATAAATCGACCCCTATGTCTACTCTAATAACAAAAGTAGTTAGCCTGCTCCATATAAGACAAGTTGTAGCTAGAGTTTGGCTGTTGAAAATCAGTTGCAGCAAACAAGGTTTTAATTAATAAAAAAATTAACGAAAAGAATAGTCAGGGTATGGCGAACAGTTATACTTATTTTACCTTTAATAAACATGTATGTATGTCTTTTCATAAGCATGGGGCATACATGTGTATCCACTAGACCTGTTCTGCACTCAGGAATAACAAGGTTTAAACAATATGTGATTCAGGCGTATTTGATTAAAATTAAAATAATCTGCCACAATAGAGCAGTTCATTTTTTTTAACGCTAGAATTTTTGTCTTTGTTTCAATTTAAGATATTGCCAAAGAAACCAAAAAGTTTATAATCCAAATCAGGTAACAGCATTTAATGCAAGCAAAAAAAACCCAAAACAACAAAAAAAAACATTTCCTGAGGAAATCCTAAACTGGGCGTGCATATGTATTTCTCTTTAACGAACATTTTAGGTGAAGGAATTGCAGGAAACTTTTTTTTTAATGCTATTCCTACATAGTAGAAACAAATTCCTGCCATTAACAATTTTAGTCATTTCCTGTTTTATTAAAAACTTTGAACAGAAGGAAACAGTAGGAGCTAAGGAAGGGATAGTCATCTGTGAATGGTTTGACATGTTGAGATTATATTTATATATATGTGTGTGTGTGTGTGATTGTTTTAAAATAAACGGAGACTGATTAAAACTAATAAAAGGGACATAAACCCCAAATTTGTTCTTTTGTGATTCAGATAGATCAGTGTTTCTCAGCTCCAGTCTTTAGGACCCTTAACAAGCCACTTATTTATTATATCTTAACTAGAGCACAGGTGAAATAATCAGCTGACCAGTAACCATGGTTACTAACCTCCTCTCACCCTTCAGATGAATATTTCACCTGTGCTCTAGTTAAAGGGACATGAAACACAATTTTTTTCTTTCATGATTTAGAAAGAGCATGCAATTTTAAACTTATTTACTTCTATAATTTGCTTCATTGTCTTGATATCCTTTTCTGAAAAGCATATCTAGATGGGCTCAGAAGCTGCTGATTGATGGCTGCCCATAGATGCCTTGTGTGATTGGCTCACATATGTGCACTGCTATTTCTTCAATAAATGATATCTAATGAATGAAGCAAATTAGATAATAGAAGTAAATTGGAAAGTTGTGTAAAATTATATTCTCTATCTGAATCATGAAAGAAAAAATTTGGGTTTAATGTCCCTTTAAGATATAATGAAACTCTGGCCTATTAAGGGTCCTGAGGACTGGAGTTGAGAAATACTGAGAGGAAATAAAATTTTAAACAACTTTCCAATTTACTTCTATTATCAATTGTTCTTCATTTTCTTGTTATTGTTTGTTGAAAAGCAGGAATGTAAGCTCAGGATTGTGCACGTGTCTACAGCACTCTATGGCAGCAGTTTTGCAACAATGTTATATATTAGCAAGAGCACTAGACGGCAGCACTATTTCCTGTCATGTAGTACTTCAGGCATGTGCACGCTACCTATCTAGATATCTCTTCAACAAAGAATGAGAACAAAGTAAATTTGATAATTGAAGTAAATTGGAAACTTTTTTTAAATTGTATTCTCTATCATGAAAGAATAATTTTGTGTTTCATGTCCCTTTAAACTTTTACAGCATAGGACTCTATTATTATTATTATTATCATTTATTTGTTTAGCGCCGCCAAATTCCATAGCGCTGGCTCAATCATTCTTAGAAAATGAGTGTGAAAGCCCAATTGTAGATTGGGCTCATGGAGTGCGTGCGTAAATGTCTATCAATAACAAATATTTTTCTGATAAAAATGTCTTTTTTATTTCCTTCCAATTTATAATTCTATCCACCAACCATTCCTCAAGTTCTTTCCTATAAATAAAATAGTGCAACTGCAGTTAGAGATTCAGCTGATGTAACAATATTATCTAATTTATTTATGGTATTTAGTAAAATTTAATAACATGCTTGTCCATCAAGTGACAGGAAGTATCACGAAAATGGAAAAAAAGTTAGGTAGGTTATGTATGCGCACTTACTATGATACTTACTGTAGCTCAGTTCTTTACAAATGTCGAATTTGAGTGTCGGATAAAAAAAAGACATTTAAACTCCAGCTACATTTTTTATTAAGGACCAGATAATAGTATTCTTCTTTATATGGAAAGCGCCTCCAAATTCTGTAGTGTTGATAACATTTTAACAGCGCTAGATATTAGTCAAGGTCTGATAAATAAACTAATTTACTCAACTTTTTTTCTAGATAATATGAGAAATAAATTCCTATATTATGCCACAGCCACATATATATTTGCATTCATTACAATGTTAATCTTGTATTCCTTATATTCTGTGATTACTTTTGGCAATCACAATTTTCAGACGTCAATTACAGGAAGATGGGGCAACAGAAATTATGAAACTATATTGCAAATATAAATTGCAATGTCAGTGTTTTACTTTCCATTTAAACTAATCAAAATCAGCATGAAATGTTCTATTCTACTATATATACTCCTATTAGCTCTCTTAAAGGGCCACTAAACCCAAAATCTTTCTTTCATGATTCAGATAGAGAATAGAAATTTAAACAACATTACAATTTACTTCCATAATTTATTTTGCTTCATTTTTTAAATATCCTTATTTGAAGAAAAAGCAATGCACACGGTGAGCCAATCACATGATGCTTCTATGTGCAGCAACCAATCAGCAGCTAGTGAGCATATCTAGATATGCTTTTCATCAAAGAATATCAAGAGAATAAAACAAATTAGATAATATAAGTAAATTAGAAAGATGTTTAAAATTGCATTCTCTTTCTAAATCATAAAAGAAAAAATGTGTGTGTCATGTCCCTTTAAATTCTAGTCATGTGATACTTTCACGTTTTAGGAATTTATTTTTATTTCAAAAAGAAAATACGTTTTTTTTTAGGGGGGTCCTGTTACGTGTAACCCCTTGACATCATTGTGGCTCTGCAAATTTCACAGACAGATATTTTTGTACCAATTAATTTTCCTGTTGTAAAAAAAATAAAAGTAATATTTCATCTGTATTTGTGATCCATTGTTTAACAGATGAAGATCATCAATCTTAACTATTTTCTTTGTGATGTTATAATAAAAAGCAAAACTTGTATTTAAATATGCGATGAACTTTAAAAAAAATAAAATGAAATAAAACATGATATAAATGGAGTTGCCAATTGACAATGCAGAAGATACTCAGCTAAAAGCAAATTTTAACCTATGTGAATTTAAGGGACAGGAAACACCAAAATTTCCATTTATGATTCAGATAGAACATACAATTTCAATCAACTTTCCAATTAACTTCTATTATCACATCTGCATAATTCTCTTGTTATCATTTGCTGAAGGAACAGCATTGCACTACTTGCAGCTAGATGAACAAATCTAGTTAGCCAATCACAAGAGACAAATGTGTGCAGGCACCAATCAGCAGCTAGCTTCCACTAGTGTAGGATATTTGCGTATTATTTTTCATGAGATACCAAGAGAATGAAGAACATTTTAAAATAGAGGTGAATTTAAATCTTAAATTTACATGCTCTATCTGAATCATGCAAATTTTAATTTTCTTATCCCTTTAATATTTACTAGGGCATCTCACATATTTCTGTCCAGTTATCTGCTCCTTACTTATGGGTAAAAACTAAATGACAAAATAAATCAAATTCATTGTGTGATCCTTTTAGACTTGTGACCTTTTCGCCTATCACACTGCTCCATTGCTTACTATTGCTTAGAACCATGTATTTGTTGCAAGCTAAAACAATTGGCTCTTTTATCCGGCTTTCTGCAGTCTTTCGTCCTGCAATTACCTTTAGCCATTCACATCTAATATGACAATTGCAACAAATAATGTGTTAGATTATGGGCAGAGAATCCCCAGCGATGAATGTCTGCCTTCTGTACTTGTCTTGTGACCCCTGCCTCTTGGGAAATGACTGCTGTTTTGCTGCTGACCCCAACCATCCTAACCAATGCAGTAGTGTGGCTAATGGAATCTATTATGCATTGTTCAAGCAAAACAAAAAATGTAAACAAAAAAGTTCATTATAAAATGCTGAGACAGTTGGATACTTTTCTAGCATTGTTAGATTTCTAAAGGAACATAAAATCCTCATGTTACTTAAAGGGACAGTAAAGTAAAAAAGAAACAAACATAAATGGATTGGATAGAGCATGATATTTTAAACAATGTACTTTTATGATCAATTTGGCTTAGTTCTCTTGTATCCTTTGCTAAAGGGACAGTCTAGTCAGTATTAAACTTTCATGATTCAGATTCAGGACATTAAATTTTTAACAACTTTCCAATTTACTTTTATCACCAAATTAGCTTTGTTCTCTTGGTATTCTTAGTTTAAAGCTAAACCTAGGTAGGCTCATATGCTAATTTCTAAGCCCTTGAAGGCTGCCTCTTACCTAAATACATTTGAGAGTTTTTCACAACTAGAGGGCGCTAGTTCATGTGTGCCATACAGAAAACATTGTGCTAACGCCTGTGGAGTTACTTATGAGAGGGCACTTATTGGCTAAAATGCAAGTCTGTCAAAAGAACTGAAATAAGGTAGCAGTTTGCATAGGCTTAGATACAAGGTAATCACAGAGGTAAAAAGTATATAAATATAACTATGTTGGTTATGCAAAACTGGGGAATGGGTAATAAAGGGATTATCTATCTTTTTTAAACAATAAAAAATATGGATTAGATTGTCCCTTTAAAGAGTAATCCTGGGTGAGACCAGGAGCATACACATGTATTTTACCATATGGCAGCAGTGTTTGCAACATTGTTTATAGCAATGAAATACATAGTGGCAAACACTGCTGCTATAGAATATTAAAGACACGTGCACTCTCCTAAGATCCTATCAGCCTACTCAGATTTACTATTCAACAAAGGATACAAAGAGAACAAAGCAACATTGATAATAGAAGTACATTGGAAAGTTGTTTAAAATTACATGCTCTATCTAAATCATAAAAGTTTAATTTTGACTTTACTGTCCCTTTTAACAGGGATTTTAAATATTATTCATTTGATAATTTTTATTTTTAATAAGGAATTGTAAACTTTAATTGGCTGAAATTGGGGGGCATTGTTTTCATTAACCAGAGATCTGATTTCTGGTTAATGAATTTATGCACAAAGTGCTACCGCAAGCTTGCGGGAGCATTAACCAGTCACTTGTAGTGGCTGGTTATTTAACGTGCGCCCATAAACGGGCAAAAATTGTGCTCCACTTGTAGTCTAGCCCATAGATAGATAGATAGATAGATAGACAGACATACAATATTTCTTCGCTGTCATAACATTTACATTTATCTGTTCTTAGTTATCAGTTTACCCTGCATACCTTTTTTTTACATTTATTGATTGAATATAATCCCTGCCTTACTGAAGTGAGAAAAAAACCTTCTCCCTCACCTTAACATATAAACAATGTACCTGTTCTAGTGAAAATACAAAAAGGCATCTTATTTGATTGAGGGCTCAATTTACGAAATTTGCTAGTAAAGGTACAGGGTCTCAATTATTATTGAAACAGGTTCTATTTTTTAGTGCTCTAATTTTGAGGTATTGTCACAGGTTGGTCGCTCTGCCCTTCCTGTATTGATACCTTGGACCATCCTGATATACCTTCCCCTTACCCCAGAACACCAACCACACTCTAGGACCATCTAGACCTACTATTCTGCCCTAATCTGACCCACTGTAGTCTATGACAGCTCATAGCACACTCTGTCTACTCTCCACCCACTTGTTACCAACTTCCTCCACAGGTAGCAGCTGAGAAATATTGTAAGGCCTGTATTTACACGATTGTCACAACTTGGGAGCTTAGTCCCACAGTCCATACTTTGACTCCCTAAAAAAACCTAGGCTCATCCCAGACCACCCAGAAATTGCCTCGGTGGTCACTTTGCCCAACCCCTACATTCTCCCTACTCCCTTATGCCTGGTCCTGGGTCTTACTACTGAAATGTTGGATAGAATGAAGCTGCTCAGCATCATAATGGGCATTGCCAGACATTGTGTATTATTTTTTGTCATAAGATATACTTGCTCAGCATTAATATTAATTTCAATAAAACAGAGCCTGTTTAATGTATCATCTTTTTATTAGTAGAATAGCTCATTGAGTTATTTATGTTTAATGACCGTGTCATCTCTTCTGCATTTGCAGGATGGTTCATTGGGTAACATTGACGACCTTGCTGAGCAATACTCTGATTACTATAACACCTGCTTTACTGATGTGTGTGAGAGAATGGAGGAGCTGAGAAAGCGTCATGTGTCTCAAGAACTTGATGTGGTAAGACAAATAATTACAAGTTCATTCTATTACTTCACTCTGCTAAATTAGAAACACGTTTATTATTTTCACTAAATATACAGAACATAAACAGACTGGCCAAACAATTCTAATCTTAAGACTTTAGAGCTGCAACACAGTGGTCTTTGGCAGCTGATAGGTTAATTTTAGAATTTTTGGGGTGTTAATAAGTGTAACTATTCAAAAGTTTATGCCTTGTCTTCATACTATAGCAACTTTAGTAATCTTATTTTAAATGTACAGTAAACGCAGACTTTAAAGGGACAGTATACACCAATTTTCATATATTTGCATGTAGTAGACACTACTATAAAGTAGAATATGCACAGCTGCTGATCTAAAAATCCAGTATAAAACCTTATTTCTTCTGTTAAGTGTGATCAGTCCACGGGTCATCATTACTTCTGGGATATTAACTGCTCCCCTACAGGAAGTGCAAGAGGATTCACCCAGCAGAGCTGCATATAGCTCCTCCCCTCTACGTCACTCCCAGTCATTCTCTTGCACCCAGCAACTAGATAGGTCGTGTGAGAGGACTATGGTGATTATACTTAGTTTTATATCTTCAATCAAAAGTTTGTTATTTTAAAATAGCACCGGAGTGTGTTATTACCTCTCTGGCAGAGTTTGAGGAAGAATCTACCAGAGTTTTGCTATGATTTTAGCCGGAGTAGTTAAGATCATATTGCTGTTCTCGGCCATCTGAGGAGTGAGGTAAACTTCAGATCAGGGGACAGCGGGCAGATGAATCTGCATAGAGGTATGTAGCAGTTTTTATTTTCTGACAATGGAATTGATGAGAAAATCCTGCCATACCGATATAATGTCATGTATGTATACTTTACACTTCAGTATTCTGGGAGAATGGTACTTCACTAGAATTACACTGTAAGAAGGACATAAAGCTGTTTAATAACTAGAGATTATGTTTAACGTTTTTGCTGGAATGTAAAATCGTTTTCATTTGCTGAGGTACTGTGTGAATAAATGTTTGGGCACCATTTTTCCACTTGGCAGTTGCTTAAATCTGTTTTTTCTGTCAGTTTCTGTTCTCCCTCACTGCTGTGTGTGTGGGGGAGGGGCGCTTTTACTATGCATCAAATATTTCAGTCAGCAACTCATTGTATTCCCTGCATGATCTGGTTCATCTCTACAGAGCTCAGGGGTCTTCAAAACTTATTTTGAGGGAGGTAATTTCTCTCAGCAGAGCTGTGAGAATTATAGTTTGACTGAAATAAAAACTTTTATTCTGTAATTTGTTTCCTGCTTTCAGAAATTGTTATCTTTGCTAATGGGATTAAACCTTTGCTAAAGTTGTGTTGTTTACAAGGATTGAGGCTATAACTGTTTCAATTTATTAATTTTTAACTGTCATAGATCTTCTGTGCTTCTTAAAGGCACAGTACGTTTTAATATTATTCTATTTGAATTGTATTTCCAAGTTGCAAGTTTATTTGCTAGTGTGTTAAACATGTCTGATTCAGAAGATGATACCTGTGTCATTTGTTGCAATGCCAAAGTGGAGCCCAATAGAAATTTATGTACTAACTGTATTGATGCTACTTTAAATAAAAATCAATCTGTACAAATTGAACAAATTTCACCAAACAACGAGGGGAGAGTTATGCCGACTAACTCGCCTCACGTGTCAGTACCTACATCTCCCGCTCAGAGGGAGGTGCGTGATATTGTAGCGCCGAGTACAGCTGGGCGGCCATTACAAATCACATTACAGGATATGGCTACTGTTATGACTGAAGTTTTGGCTAAATTACCAGAACTAAAAGGTAAGCGTGATCACTCTGGGGTGAGAACAGAGTGCGCTGATAATATTAGGGCCATGTCAGACACTGCGTCACAGGTGGCAGAACATGAGGACGGAGAACTTCATTCTGTGGGTGACGGTTCTGATCCAAACAGACTGGATTCAGATATTTCAAATTTTAAATTTAAACTGGAAAACCTCCGTGTATTACTAGGGGAGGTGTTAGCGGCTCTGAATGATTGTAACACAGTTGCAATACCAGAGAAAATGTGTAGGTTGGATAAATATTTTGCGGTACCGACGAGTACTGAGGTTTTTCCTATACCTAAGAGACTTACTGAAATTGTTACTAAGGAGTGGGATAGACCCGGTGTGCCGTTCTCACCCCCTCCGATATTTAGAAAAATGTTTCCAATAGATGCCACCACAAGGGACTTATGGCAAACGGTCCCTAAGGTGGAGGGAGCAGTTTCTACTTTAGCTAAGCGTACCACTATCCCGGTGGAGGATAGCTGTGCTTTTTCAGATCCAATGGATAAAAAGTTAGAGGGTTACCTTAAGAAAATGTTTGTTCAACAAGGTTTTATATTGCAACCCCTTGCATGCATTGCGCCGATCACGGCTGCAGCGGCATTCTGGATTGAGTCTCTGGAAGAGAACATTGGTTCAGCTACTCTGGACGACATTACGGACAGGCTTAGAGTCCTTAAACTAGCTAATTCATTCATTTCGGAGGCCGTAGTACATCTTACTAAACTTACGGCGAAGAATTCAGGATTCGCCATTCAGGCACGCAGGGCGCTGTGGCTAAAATCCTGGTCAGCTGATGTTACTTCTAAGTCTAAATTGCTTAATATACCTTTCAAAGGGCAGACCTTATTCGGGCCCGGGTTGAAAGAGATTATCGCTGACATTACAGGAGGTAAAGGCCATGCCCTGCCTCAGGACAAAGCCAAAGCCAAGACTAGACAGTCTAGTTTTCGTTCCTTTCGTAATTTCAAAGCAGGAGCAGCATCAACTTCCTCTGCACCAAAACAGGAAGGAGCTGTTGCTCGCTACAGACAAGGCTGGAAACCTAACCAGTCCTGGAACAAGGGCAAGCAGACTAGGAAACCTGCTGCTGCCCCCAAAACAGCATGAATTGAGGGCCCCCGATCCGGGATCGGATCTAGTGGGGGGCAGACTTTCTCTCTTCGCCCAGGCTTGGGCAAGAGATGTTCAGGATCCCTGGGCGCTAGAGATAATATCTCAGGGATACCTTCTGGACTTCAAATACTCTCCTCCAAGAGAGAGATTTCATCTGTCAAGATTGTCAACAATCCAGACAAAGAAAGAGGCTTTTCTACGCTGCGTACAAGAGCTCTTGTTAATGGGAGTAATCCATCCAGTTCCACGATCGGAACAGGGACAGGGGTTTTACTCAAATCTGTTTGTGGTTCCCAAAAAAGAGGGAACTTTCAGACCAATCCTGGACTTAAAGATCCTAAACAAATTCCTAAGAGTTCCATCGTTCAAGATGGAGACTATTCGGACAATTTTACCTATGATCCAAGAGGGTCAGTACATGACCACTGTAGATTTAAAAGATGCTTACCTGCACATACCGATTCACAAAGATCATTACCGGTACCTAAGGTTTGCCTTCCTAGACAGGCATTACCAGTTTGTGGCTCTTCCATTCGGATTGGCTACAGCGCCAAGAATCTTCACAAAGGTTCTGGGTGCTCTTCTGGCGGTACTAAGACCGCGGGGAATCTCGGTAGCTCCATACCTAGACGACATTCTGATACAAGCTTCAAGCTTTCAAACTGCCAAATCTCATACAGAGTTAGTGCTGGCATTTCTAAGGTCACATGGATGGAAGGTGAACGAAAAGAAAAGTTCACTCGTTCCACTCACAAGAGTTCCCTTCCTGGGGACTCTTATAGATTCTGTAGAAATGAAGATTTACCTGAAAGAGGACAGGCTATCAAGACTTCAAAGTGCTTGCCGCACTCTTCATTCCATTCAACACCCGTCAGTGGCTCAATGTATGGAGGTAATCGGCTTAATGGTAGCGGCAATGGACATAGTACCCTTTGCACGCTTACACCTCAGACCACTCCAACTGTGCATGCTAGGTCAGTGGAATGGGGATTACTCAGACTTATCCCCTTCTCTGAATCTGGATCAAGAGACCAGAAATTCTCTTCTATGGTGGCTTTCTCGGCCACACCTGTCCAGGGGGATGCCATTCAGCAGACCAGACTGGACAATTGTAACAACAGACGCCAGCCTTCTAGGTTGGGGTGCCGTCTGGAATTCCCTGAAGGCTCAGGGACTATGGAGTCAGGAGGAGAGTCTCCTGCCAATAAACATTCTGGAATTGAGAGCAGTTCTCAATGCCCTCCTGGCTTGGCCCCAGTTGACAACTCGGGGGTTCATCAGGTTTCAGTCGGACAACATCACGACTGTAGCTTACATCAACCATCAGGGAGGGACAAGAAGCTCCCTAGCTATGATGGAAGTATCAAAGATAATTCGCTGGGCAGAGTCTCACTCTTGCCACCTGTCAGCAATCCACATCCCGGGAGTGGAGAACTGGGAGGCGGATTTCTTAAGTCGTCAGACTTTTCATCCGGGGGAGTGGGAACTTCATCCGGAGGTCTTTGCCCAAATACTTCGACGTTGGGGCAAACCAGAGATAGATCTCATGGCGTCTCGACAGAACGCCAAGCTTCCTCGTTACGGGTCCAGATCCAGGGATCCAGGAGCAGTCCTGATAGATGCTCTGACAGCACCTTGGGACTTCAGGATGGCTTACGTGTTTCCACCCTTCCCGTTGCTTCCTCGATTGATAGCCAGAATCAAACAAGAGAGAGCATCAGTGATTCTAATAGCACCTGCGTGGCCACGCAGGACTTGGTATGCAGACCTGGTGGACATGTCATCCTGTCCGCCTTGGTCTCTACCTCTGAAACAGGACCTTCTGATACAGGGTCCCTTCAAACATCAAAATCTAACTTCTCTGAAGCTGACTGCTTGGAAATTGAACGCTTAATTTTATCAAGACGTGGGTTTTCTGAGTCAGTTATTAGTACCTTAATACAGACTAGGAAACCTGTTACCAGAAAGATTTACCATAAGATATGGCGTAAATACCTACATTGGTGTGAATCCAAAGGTTACTCTTGGAGTAAGGTTAGGATTCCTAGGATATTGTCTTTTCTACAAGAAGGTTTAGAAAAGGGTTTTTCTGCTAGTTCATTAAAGGGACAGATCTCAGCTCTGTCCATTCTGTTACACAAACGTCTGTCAGAAGTTCCTGACGTCCAGGCTTTTTGTCAGGCTTTGGCCAGGATTAAGCCTGTGTTTAAAACTGTTGCTCCACCATGGAGTTTAAACCTTGTTCTTAATGTTTTACAGGGCGTTCCGTTTGAACCCCTTCATTCCATTGATATAAAGTTGTTATCTTGGAAAGTTCTATTTTTAATGGCTATTTCCTCGGCTCGAAGAGTCTCTGAATTATCAGCCTTACATTGTGATTCTCCTTATTTGATTTTTCATTCGGATAAGGTAGTCCTGCGTACTAAACCTGGGTTCTTACCTAAGGTAGTTACTAACAGGAATATCAATCAAGAGATTGTTGTTCCTTCTTTATGCCCAAATCCTTCTTCAAAGAAGGAACGTCTACTGCACAACCTGGATGTAGTCCGGGCTCTAAAATTTTACTTGCAGGCAACTAAGGAATTCCGACAAACGTCTTCTCTGTTTGTCATTTACTCTGGGCAGAGGAGAGGTCAAAAAGCTTCCGCTACCTCTCTTTCTTTTTGGCTTCGTAGCATAATTTGTTTAGCTTAAGAGACTGCTGGACAGCAGCCCCCTGAAAGAATTACAGCTCATTCTACTAGAGCTGTGGCTTCCACTTGGGCCTTCAAGAATGAGGCCTCTGTTGAACAGATTTGCAAGGCTGCAACTTGGTCTTCGCTTCATACTTTTTCCAAATTTTACAAATTTGACACCTTTGCTTCATCGGAGGCTATTTTTGGGAGAAAGGTTCTTCAGGCAGTGGTTCCTTCTGTATAAAGAGTCTGCCTATCCCTCCCGTCATCCGTGTACTTTTGCTTTGGTATTGGTATCCCAGAAGTAATGATGACCCGTGGACTGATCACACTTAACAGAAGAAAACATAATTTATGCTTACCTGATAAATTCCTTTCTTCTGTAGTGTGATCAGTCCACGGCCCGCCCTGTTTTTAAGGCAGGTAAATATTTTTTAATTTATACTCCAGTCACCACTTCACCCTTGGCTTTTCCTTTCTCGTTGGTCCTTGGTCGAATGACTGGGAGTGACGTAGAGGGGAGGAGCTATATGCAGCTCTGCTGGGTGAATCCTCTTGCACTTCCTGTAGGGGAGCAGTTAATATCCCAGAAGTAATGATGACCCGTGGACTGATCACACTACAGAAGAAAGGAATTTATCAGGTAAGCATAAATTATGTTATAAACTTGCTTAGAAGCTCCCCGTTTAGCACTGTTGATGAGGTAGGGCTGATACACCCAGTGAAAGGGGCTAGGAAAACAGGAACAGCAGACCTTCCCTGCATATGAAAAGACAGATCCAATGCCAGCATATACGCGTCCGTACAGTTTGAGGGACATGTTAGTCAGGGCTGATGTAGGTAGTCTTAAGAGAGACTCAACTAATTACCTTAGTGCACAAAAGAAAGGCACTTTCCCATGTCTAGGCTGCTCTAGCTGCAATAGTGTAATTAAAGGTGATCGTTTTTCTCACCCTACAACAGGTAAAAGGTTTAAAATTAAGGGGTACTTTACCTGTAATGCCACTTTCTCTTGTTAAGTGTATTCAGTCCACGGGTCATCCATTACTTATGGGATATATTCCCTTCCCAACAGGAAGTTGCAAGAGGATCACCCAAGCAGAGCTGCTATATAGCTCCTCCCCTCACATGTCATATCCAGTCATTCTCTTGCAACTGACATAGTAGGAAGGTGTGAGAGGAGTGTGGAATTTTTATACTTAATTATTTCTTCAATCAAAAGTTTGTTATTTTAAATGGCACCGGAGTGTGCTGTTTTTTTCTCTCAGGCAGTATTTAGAAGAAGAATCTGCCTGCGTTTTCTATGATCTTAGCAGAAGTAACTAAGATCCACTGGCTGTTCTCGCACATTCTGAGGAGTGGGGTAACTTCAGAAAGGGAATAGCATGCGGGGTCCCCTGCAGATGAGGTATGTGCAGTAGAATATTTTTCTAAGGAATGGAATTGACTAAGAAAATACTGCTGATACCGATGTAATGTAAGTACAGCCTTAAATGCAGTAGAGACTGGTATCAGGCTGATGAATGTATGTACAATAAGTATTTTTCTAAGGAATGGAATTTGACTAAGAAAATACTGTTAATACTGAAGTAATGTATGAGCCTTAACTGCAGTAGAAACGACTGGTAGCAGGCTTATTAATAACACTACCTAACTTTTAAAGTGCATGTTTAAAACGTTTACTGGCATGTTATTCGTTTTTTGTGAGGTACTTTGGTGATAAATCTTTTGGGGCATGATTTTCCACATGGCTGTCGTTTATTTCTGCATAGAAACGGTTAACTGAGGTTTCCCACTGTTGTAATATGAGTGGGAGGGGCCTATTTTAGCGCTTTTTTGCGCAGTAAAAATTCAGTTACAGTCTTCCTGCTTCTTCCTCCTTGATCCAGGACGTCTCTAGAGAGCTCAGGGGTCTTCAAAATTCATTTTGAGGGAGGTAATCAGTCACAGCAGACCTGTGACTGTGTGTTTGACTGTGATAAAAACGTTAATTGTTAAATTGATTATCCGTTTTTGGGTATTAAGGGGTTAATCATCCATTTGCTAGTGGGTGCTATGCTTTGCTAACTTAACACATTTACTGTGAAAATTTGGTTGCTATAACTGATTTGGTTCATTGTTATTTCAACTGTGACGATTTTTTGTGCTTCTTAAAGGCGCAGTAGCGTTTTTTATATTGCTTGTAAACTTATTTGAAAGGATTTTCCAAGCTTGCTAGTCTCATTGCTAGTCTGTTTAAACATGTCTGACACAGATGAATCTGTTTGTTCACTATGTTTGAAGGCCAATGTGGAGCCCCATAGAAATATGTGTACTAAATGTATTGATGTCACTTTGAATAAAAGTCAATTTTTATCTGTAAAGAAATTATCACCAGACAACGAGGGGGAAGTTATGCCGACTAACTCTCCTCACGTGTCAGTACCTTTGCCTCCCGCTCAGGAGGCGCGTGATATTGTGGCGCCAAGTACATCAGAGAGGCCCATACAAATCACTTTGCAAGACATGGCTGCTGTTATGACAGAGGTATTATCTAAATTGCCAGAATTAAGAGGCAAGCGCGATAGCTCTGGGTTAAGGACAGAGCGCGCTGATGATGTGAGAGCCATGTCCGATACTGCGTCACAATTTGCAGAACATGAGGACGGAGAGCTTCATTCTGTGGGTGACGGATCTGATCCAGGGAGACCGGATTCAGAGATTTCTAATTTTAAATTTAAGCTTGAGAACCTCCGTGTATTGCTAGGGGAGGTATTAGTGGCTCTGAATGATTGTAACACGGTTGCAATTCCAGAGAAAATATGTAGGTTGGATAGATACTTTGCGGTACCGGTGTGTACTGACGTTTTTCCTATACCTAAAAGGCTTACAGAAATTATTAGCAAGGAGTGGGATCGACCCGGTGTGCCCTTTTCCCCTCCTCCGATATTTAGAAAAATGTTTCCAATAGACGCCACCACACGAGACTTATGGCAGACGGTCCCTAAGGTGGAGGGAGCAGTTTCTACTTTAGCTAAACGTACCACTATCCCGGTGGAGGATAGTTGTGCTTTTTCGGATCCAATGGATAAAAAATTAGAAGGTTACCTTAAGAAAATGTTTGTTCAACAAGGTTTTATCTTACAGCCCCTTGCATGCATTGCGCCTGTCACTGCTGCTGCGGCATTCTGGTTTGAGTCTCTGGAAGAGGCCATTCGCACAGCTCCATTGGATGAGATTATGGCCAAGCTTAAAGCACTTAAGCTAGCTAATGCATTTGTTTCTGATGCCGTTGTACATTTAACCAAACTAACGGCTAAGAACTCCGGTTTCGCCATCCAGGCGCGCAGAGCGCTATGGCTTAAATCCTGGTCAGCTGACGTGACTTCTAAATCTAAATTGCTTAATATTCCTTTCAAGGGGCAGACCTTATTCGGGCCCGGCTTGAAAGAAATTATTGCTGACATTACTGGAGGTAAGGGTCATACTCTTCCTCAGGACAGGGCCAAATCAAAGGCCAAACAGTCTAATTTTCGTGCCTTTCGTAACTTCAAGGCAGGAGCAGCATCAACTTCCTCCGCTCCAAAACAGGAAGGAACTGTTGCTCGTTACAGACAGGGCTAGAAAGCTAACCAGCCCTGGAACAAGGGCAAGCAGGCCAGAAAGCCTACCTCTGCCCCTAAGACAGCATGAAGAGAGGGCCCCCTATCCAGAAACGGATCTAGTGGGGGGCAGACTTTCTCTCTTCTCCCAGGCTTGGGCAAGAGATGTCCAGGATCCCTGGGCGTTGGAGATCATATCTCAGGGATATCTTCTGGACTTCAAAGCTTCTCCTCCACAAGGGAGATTTCATCTTTCAAGGTTATCAGCAAACCAAATAAAGAAAGAGGCATTTCTACGCTGTGTACAAGACCTCTTAGTAATGGGGGTGATCCACCCAGTTCCACGGACGGAACAAGGGCAAGGGTTTTACTCAAATCTGTTTGTGGTTCCCAAGAAAGAGGGAACCTTCAGACCAATCTTGGACCTAAAAATCTTAAACAAATTCCTAAGAGTTCCATCATTCAAAATGGAAACTATTCGAACCATCCTACCCATGATCCAAGAGGGTCAATACATGACCACAGTAGACTTAAAGGATGCCTACCTTCATATACCGATTCACAAAGATCATTATCGGTACCTAAGATTTGCCTTTCTAGACAGGCATTACCAGTTTGTAGCTCTTCCCTTCGGGTTAGCTACGGCCCCGAGAATTTTTACAAAGGTTCTGGGCTCACTTCTAGCGGTGCTAAGACCGCGAGGCATAGCGGTGGCTCCGTACCTAGACGACATTCTGATACAAGCGTCAAGTTTTCAAATTGCCAAGTCTCATACAGAGATAGTTCTGGCATTTCTGAGGTCGCATGGGTGGAAGGTGAACGTGGAAAAGAGTTCTCTATCACCACTCACAAGAGTCTCCTTCCTAGGGACTCTGATAGATTCTGTAGAAATGAAAATTTACCTGACGGAGGCCAGGTTATCAAAACTTTTAAATGCTTGCCGTGCCCTTCATTCCATTCCACGCCCGTCAGTAGCTCAGTGCATGGAAGTAATCGGCTTAATGGTAGCGGCGATGGACATAGTACCATTTGCGCGCCTGCATCTCAGACCTCTGCAATTATGCATGCTAAGTCAGTGGAATGGGGATTACTCAGATTTGTCCCCTCTACTAAATCTGGATCTAGAGACCAGACATTCTCTTCTCTGGTGGCTTTCTCGGGTCCATCTGTCCAAGGGGATGACCTTTCGCAGGCCAGATTGGACAATTGTAACAACAGATGCCAGCCTTCTAGGTTGGGGCGCAGTCTGGAACTCCCTGAAGGCTCAGGGATTATGGACTCAGGAGGAGAAACTCCTCCCAATAAATATTCTGGAGTTGAGAGCAATATTCAATGCTCTTCTAGCTTGGCCTCAGTTAGCAACACTGAGGTTCATCAGATTTCAGTCGGACAACATCACGACTGTGGCCTACATCAACCATCAAGGGGGAACCAGGAGTTCCCTAGCGATGTTGGAAGTCTCAAAGATAATTCGCTGGGCAGAGTCTCACTCTTGCCACCTGTCAGCGATCTACATCCCAGGCGTGGAGAACTGCGGGGCGGATTTTCTAAGTCCCCAGACTTTTCATCCGGGGGAGTGGAAACTTCATCCGGAGGTCTTCGCTCAACTGATTCAGCGTTGGGGCAAACCAGAACTGGATCTCATGGCGTCTCGCCAGAACGCCAAGCTTCCTTGTTACGGATCCAGGTCCAGGGACCCGGGCGCGGCGCTGATAGATGCTCTGTCAGCCCCTTGGGTCTTCAACATGGCTTATGTGTTTCCACCATTTCCGATGCTACCTCGACTGATTGCCAAGATCAAACAGGAGAGAGCATCAGTGATTCTGATAGCACCTGCGTAGCCACGCAGGACCTGGTATGCAGACCTAGTGGACATGTCGTCCTGTCCACCATGGTCTCTACCTCTGAGGCAGGACCTTCTAATACAAGGTCCTTTCAACCATCCAAATCTAATTTCTCTGAGGCTGACTGCATGGAGATTGAACGCTTGATCCTATCAAAGCGTGGCTTCTCGGAGTCAGTTATTGATACCTTAATACAGGCACGGAAGCCTGTTACCAGAAAGATTTACCATAAGATATGGCGTAAATATTTATATTGGTGCGAATCCAAGGGTTACTCATGGAGTAAGGTTAGTATTCCTAGGATATTGTCCTTTCTACAAGAGGGTTTAGAAAAGGGCTTATCTGCTAGTTCGTTAAAGGGACAGATTTCTGCTCTGTCTATTCTCTTACACAAACGTCTGGCAGAAGTTCCAGACGTCCAGGCTTTTTGTCAGGCTTTGGCTAGGATTAAGCCTGTGTTTAAGACGGTTGCTCCTCCGTGGAGCTTAAACTTGGTTCTTAAAGTTCTTCAAGGAGTTCCGTTTGAACCCCTTCATTCCATTGATATTAAGCTTTTATCTTGGAAAGTTCTGTTTTTGATGGCTATTTCCTTGGCTCGAAGAGTCTCTGAGTTATCGGCCTTACATTGTGATTCTCCTTATCTGATTTTCCATTCAGACAAGGTAGTTCTGCGTACAAAACCTGGGTTTTTACCTAAGGTAGTTTCTAACAGGAAGATCAATCAGGAGATTGTTGTTCCATCACTATGTCCTAATCCTTCTTCAAAGAAGGAACGACTTTTGCATAATCTGGACGTAGTCCGTGCCCTGAAGTTCTATTTACAGGCAACTAAAGATTTTCGTGAAACTTCTTCCCTGTTTGTCGTGTACTCTGGTCAGAGGAGAGGTCAAAAAGCTTTGGCAACCTCTCTCTCCTTTTGGCTTCGTAGCATAATACTTTTAGCCTATGAGACTGCTGGACAGCAGCCCCCTGAAAGAATTACAGCTCATTCCACTAGAGCTGTGGCTTCCACCTGGGCCTTTAAGAATGAGGCCTCTGTTGAACAGATTTGCAAGGCTGCAACTTGGTCTTCGCTTCACACTTTTTCAAAATTTTACAAATTTGACACTTTTGCTTCTTCGGAGGCTGTTTTTGGGAGAAAGGTTCTACAGGCAGTGGTTCCTTCCGTTTAAGTTCCTGCCTTGTCCCTCCCATCATCTGTGTACTTTGGCTTTGGTATTGGTATCCCATAAGTAATGGATGACCCGTGGACTGAATACACTTAACAAGAGAAAACATAATTTATGCTTACCTGATAAATTTATTTCTCTTGTAGTGTATTCAGTCCACGGCCCGCCCTGTCTTTTTAAGGCAGATCTAAATTTTAATTAAAACTCCAGTCACCACTGCACCCTATGGTTTCTCCTTTCTTGTCTTGTTTCGGTCGAATGACTGGATATGACATGTGAGGGGAGGAGCTATATAGCAGCTCTGCTTGGGTGATCCTCTTGCAACTTCCTGTTGGGAAGGGAATATATCCCATAAGTAATGGATGACCCGTGGACTGAATACACTACAAGAGAAATAAATTTATCAGGTAAGCATAAATTATGTTTTTGTTGTGTACCTTATTAAATGCCTGTGTGCCAACATTTACATCGGTGAAACGACACAAAGGGAAAGAGACAGAATGGTGCAACGCAGATCTGGTATTAGAAGGAAAGACACAGAAGCCCCTGTGGCCTGACATTTTTTAGAGGCAGGCCACAACATTTTACAGTTAAAGGGACAATCTAGTCCAAAATAAACTTTCATGATTCAGAGAGAGAATGTAATTTTAAACAATTTTCCAATTTACTTTTATCATCAATTTTGCTTTGTTCTCTTGGTATTCTTAGTTGAAAGCTAAACCTAGGAGGATCATATGCTAATTTCTAAGCCCTTGAAGGTCGCCTCTTCTCTCAGGGTATTTTGACAGTTTTTCACCACTAGAGGGTGTTAGTTCACGTTTATCATATAGATAACACTGTGCTCACGCACGTGAAGTTCCAGTGAGCAAGCTCTGATTGGCTAAAATGGATGTCTGTCAAAAGAACTGAAATAAGGGGGCAGTTTGTAGAGGCTTAGATACAAGGTAATCACAGAGGTAAAAAGTGTATTTATACACACTCCTGCACATGGTATTGTGCAAACATTTTTATTTTTTTTCTATCCTAAAGATTAAAAAAATAAATAAATTCAATTTTTTTTGCACAATCTTAGTAGATCATCAGATTAAAGCAGCTGGTGCTGTGCAACTGACCAACTAATCACTGACCATCTAATTGATAATGAGATTTGTTGACTATTTTTATGATCAAACTTACCGATTAGTTGTTGCAGCCCTAATTTATATAACTGTGTTGGTTATGCAAAACTAGGGAATGGGTAATAAAGGGATTATCTATCTTTTCAAACAATAAAAATTCTGGTGTAGACTGTCCCTTTAAGGTTTCAAGTTATAGACTGGGTCCCTGTGCCCAGGAGAGGGGGAGATAGGGAACTGCTGTTGAAAAGAAAATAACTTCTGGATATATACCCTAGACTCTTTAAACCCAAAAGGTATGAACAGAGATTTTGACTTGGGTATATTTCTGTAATTTATATAAAGGTTTATATATTTTCCCATTAGGAATTCTGTAATAGGCTAACCTGCTACATATCTGTATGTGCATGTGTGTATTTTGTTTTATTTTATATATTTAAGATTTACTCCTCTGCCAACAGGGGGAGCTGGATTTACCTAAAAATGTAATAGATAGGAAAGAGTTAAAGGGGAGGAGCTAGTTCACCTGGTTAAGGTATTTAAAGTTGTTGTGTTGCACTTTTGTAATTGACATGAGTAAGGGTATGTGACCCGAAACATAGTCATTTGTACCTGCTCCTACATAAAAAATAAAGAAGATTTCTGCATACTAAAGGTGGTGCTGCCATTTTTTATTTTTCTGCATATGAAAAGACCCATTATACAAACAGAAGCAGTCTGAAGTCTGTATACAGCAGTATACATCTAAAACTGTGGAGCCCTGTTAGGAGTATGAAACTCAGCACAATGTTATTTAAAAATAAGCAAAACTAAATTTTTACCAAAACACTCCCAAATGAGCAATATAAATGGATCATCTACAAAATATTTATGCAAAGAAAAATCTAGTGTACAATGTCCCTTTAAATGGACAGACTATATTGTCATTCTGGATCTCGTTTACCATCAAAATCTATGTATTGTTTTGTTTGATAAATCAAGTTTTGTGAACTATAAACACACTTTGTTATAAATGAAACTGCACTTTGCACACCCGTTACAATGGTATTTTGATGTTTAGATTTCAGAATGAAGTAATTGGCGCAAACGTTTGAAGCATTTTAACCATTCATGCAGTAGAATTGTAATTAAGCTTCTGTTTGTCGTTGGGATGATTTGCTCACACAACCTGTTCAATCGCTTTCAGATTTGGAAGCTCAAGATAGTGCCTCTGGCTGCCGGCTCTTCAGAGCAGAGAGACATAGTTACGGATAAGTAAAATAAAAGAACTCCATAAATCATGATAGTCCAGGCCTGAGTTATTGTCAGCTTAATGGAATACGGCAACTCATTTAGCTTTGAAGCCGGCTGTTGTGCTTCTGTGAAGGAAGCATTGTTGTTTGCTGGCACGTAAGGTACAGGTTATACGTTTTCTTAAAAACAGGCTAAAGATAGATACCTAGCATATATTAATCCTGGTATATAAAGTAAGGGAATTCAGCACTCTTTTAAAAAAATATAGAAAAGTTTTATTTAAGCATATATGTTCTATTCATAGGCATATCCTGTCGTCATGGCAATGCACATATCTCAAAGTGCAGAAATAGACAATGCTCAAACATAGACATAGTGCAATAGACAACATAACATAAAAGTAGCATAAAAACTGAAGGCACATCTGATGTCCAAAGTAAAGTCACATAGCATGCAACACCCTACTGCACCATTGGCCTCAATGCATCTGTTTCCACGCGATTGGCCGCAAATCTGCAGGGGGCGGCATTGCACAAGCAGTTCACCAGAACTGCTTGTGCAATAGCTGTCGGCATTCAACGATGTCGGGTGGACATGATCCATTTAGCGGATAATGTCCGCCCGACATATGATAAATCGGCCCCATTGGCTTTTTATCATAAACAAAAATTATAATTAAAAAAAAAAAGTGTCCAACTGTCTTTTTCTTAAATTTGGCTTCATCATAAGTTTGTGTTTTTTTTTTTTATTCAACAACTTTATTTACAAATTTTTCATAGTAGAAAAAATCCGGTAGACTGTACGCTCTTTGGAGCAGGGCCTTCCTCCTGTACTAACTTGTTTTATTTAGTCTATAATGTATCTGTATCTTACCACACATCTTTGTCTTTCTATACCCTTTATTTTACTTTATGAATGAAAGTCCCCTTTATTTGTTCCAATGGTAAATCCTAGCGTTTCACAAATTATAGGATTTACCATCACTTTAAATATGCTAATTTATGTTAATAAGCAGCTATTCCCTAGTACAGACACTCAAATCCACCCAGAATACACAAACATTGTGCCACCAGATCTCAATAGCTAAGCTGGGTTTAGACTCTTTTAATATAGCAAAATGTTGGATGCTTAGATTCATTTAATGAAAACATTCATTTTAACACTGAAAAATATTCATATTCTTATTGCATTGTATAATTGACATCACCTTCCCTTAGTTTATTTACTAAGTAAAGTTGACTTCATTGTAGTAAGGATTGAGTTCCTTTTAAATATTTTTATACATCTCATGCATTAAGAACATCACTGGATTCAAAATGTAACTTTTTACCTTTTAGACTTGTATGATCCGGTCCACAGGGAGGAACAGTCTTTAAATCCAAATTCCTTTATAAATAACCTGGTCCACAGGATGGACCAACTGGTATCGACTTCCAATCCCCGCCTCGGTATCACCATGTGCGTTCCACTTTCTTTTTGTGTGTTATACTCCTCGCAACCAGTATTCCCCCTAAAGGCCAGTTTTGTGAGCGGCCCAGCAGTGAAACAGTCCTCATTGTGTGTAGTGTTAATTGCTAATGGCTAATTGATCTAATTAACTGTTTCACTGCTGGGCCACTCACAAAACTGGCCTTAGAGGGAATGCTGCTCACAACTGCCATTCATTACTTAATTCGCTCCACCCAGCGTTCAGGCTTTTTTTTAGTAGAATTCCAAACCAGAGATAGACAGGGGAGTGCTATACAATAAAACTTTACTTTTATTCCATAATAGTAAAATACAAATTCTGTCGATCATGTAGTGTTAAAAGTCCACACTTTCTCGTGTCGGTGGCGCCAATGGACATAGTCATAGCAGACTTTTAATGCTATGAGTATGTCCATTGGCCAAAGCCGACTTTTAATGCTACATGATCAACAGAATTTGTATTTTACAATTATGGAATAAAAGTTTAAGTTTTATTGTAAAGCACTCCTCCTCCTGGTTTGGATTTCAACATTCATTTTAATTCACATAATTTTTTTTGTCAAAGCTTACTTTTTACACCCTCTATGTCAAAAGACATTGTAGACTCTAAAATGGAGGATTAACTAAAAAATTCTAGATTTAATGCAAAAGGAAAAACTTTAGGAATGCATCATCTACAAAGAATACTCAGTTGCTCCTCAAAAAAGATTTAAAGGAACAATTTTGTGAAGCTGAATAAATCATTTGGATTGTTAGCAGGACATATATTTTTTTTTCTTTCAGCTATGTTAAATTTTGAATTTGACCTATTGTGGCAAGAAGTATTGCTGCATACTTTACAGAAATACCCATTTTCTGTGATGTGCCTCATTGACAGGTGTATACGATCTACAAAGTATACCTTTATACAGTATTTCAGCTATGGTTGGGTGGTTTTGATATTGTAAGTGTATGAAATATTCTAAAAGCATTTTTCTTCCTTCCAATACATTGAATTGCATTTTTCCTGGCTCTTAAGGTAAGGTAATATCCTCACTGCCAAATGTAGCTTGATATCAGCTCTCTGAAATGGGATTAGCTTTTAAAAAAGCTATTTTGTTTATGTCTTACTTTATGTGTTTAATGGAAGAACTTGCAAGAACTATAGTTCAGGTCATCACAGTGCACATTAACAGCAAATAATGTTTAGTAATAACTAAGCTAATTATTTTTTTATCAAATGAGATGTCAACTACTAATGTATTCTGTTCATGTGAATAGTCCTATTAAAAAAATAAAAGAATATTATCAGTGCTAAGGTTTTGCATTCCACTGAGAGTAAATTAAAAGCAAATTACTTTAACACTTTGATTACATGTAAATCAAATGGCATTGTTATTATATATTATTTTGTATGCTCTCTATTTCATTTGGAATTGTATTGATTAATACAAGCAGATAAAACTTGTTAAAGGGATATGAGACCCATTTTTTACCTTCATTAATCAGACAGAGCATTTAGTTTTAAACAAATTTTCAATTTACTTACATTATATAATTTGCTTAATTTTGTTTTGTTAAAAAAGCATATCTAGGTAGGCTCAAGAGCAGCAATGCACTACTGCGAGCTAGCTGCTGATTGGCGGGGGAAAATATATGCCTCTTTTCATTGGCTCACCCAGTTACCTCCCAGTTATACATTACTGCTTCTTCACCAGCGGATACCAAGAGAAAGAAGCAAATTTGATTATAGAAAAAAATTGGAAAAGTTGTTTAAAATTGTGTGTTCTGTCTGAATTATGAAATAAAAACGTTGGGGTTTCATCTCCCTTTAAGGTTAAACTAATCATAACTGTTACCACTTGGTTCCTACTTACGCAGATAGATAAGTTACTGTGCAATGAAATGATTGTTACTTAGATCTTGTATATCAAATTAGAGCAGCAGCCATTAGAGCAAATTCTACTCGGTTCTTTATTTGATAAACTTGAAACAATACATTGTGTTTCATTGAACAAAACTTTATGGTGTTAATCACAATCCTTTAGAAAAATATATCAAATTATTAATTCACAAAAAAACCCATAGACTTGAATTGTTTTTTTTTATTCCTGTTGAAAATCATTAAATACGTTTTTCTAAAGGATTGTGATCCCTATATAACATCTGTTACTTTAACTAGTATCCGACCTCTTGTTATTTTATGTTTGCACAAAAGTGCCATTAAACCAGTAAAAGCCTGTAGGTTTATAATAGATACACATGATGTGTGTGCGTCTGTCGTTATTTGCCTGTTTTGTGTGTGTATATTATACATGTGTCCTTGTACCAGCCAGGTAATCAAAGAAACAAGCTAGAATTAAAAGGTCATAATAGTTGAAAAAGGACATGCTCTAATTTGTTTTAATTAAATACATTTTTAAAACTAGCGACCCTGCACAGCTGAGTCGTGCAACTAGCGCTACTGTTTGATCAGTGGCAATTTCAAATCGGAAACAACAGTGCTCTGCAGGTCCTGAGTGGTACTTCTATTGTGTGTTTAACCCCTTTGTGGGTGGTTAAACACATAGGGGCCGATTTAACAAGCTGTCAATCGGGCTCAATGCAGCTGTTTCCGCGCGAGCCTTCAGGATCGCTGGAAAAAGCAGTTAAGAAGCAGCAGTCTTAAGACCGCTGCTCCTTAACTTGTACGCCTCCTCTGAGGCTGCAGACATCAATCCGCCCGATCGTATACGGTCAAGTTGATTGACACCCCCTGCTAGGCCGCGAATCTGCAGGGAGCATCATTGCACAAGCAGTTCACCAGAACTGCTTGTGCAATGTTAAATGCCGACAGCGTATGCTGTCAGCATTTAGCGATGTCTGTTGGACATGATCTGCCGAGCGGATCATGTCAAACAGACACTTGATAAATCGGCCCCATAGGGGCTAGATTAAAAGTAAAACGCTATTTAGCACTTTCACTCACCCGCGAACACAACCAGAAGTAAACTTTTAACTTTTTTTTTTTCTTAATATTTATATGAATAATTTTTATTAGATAGTGTATAATGAGTATAACTGTTAATTTTAATGTATTTATGTTGTGTTTGGAGCAACTTTTTTTTTTTTTTAGCCCCAGCCCTTTACACGAAGACTTCAGTCGCGTTAACCAGAGAAGCTTAAATTTAGTTTGTGTTTGTGCGGTCACGTTTACTTTAAACTTGTAATATGATTACAAGTTAGCACAGGCACGATATGGAAATATCACACCACTAGCCTATAGTAGTGCAGGGTCGCTAGTTTTCAAATTGCATATAATTTATATGGCCTTTTAAAGGGATAGAAAACAACAAAAATGTTATTGCTTAAAAAGATAGATAATCCCTTAATTTACCATTCCCCAGTTTTGCATTACCCAAACTGTTATAGAAATATACTTTTTACCTCTGTAATTACCTTGTATCTAAGCTTCTGCTGACTGCCTCCTTATCTTAGATCTTTTTACAGACTTGCATTACAGGCAATTATTGCTGACTCTTAAATAACTCCATGTGCATGAGCACAATGTTATTTATATGAAGCACATGAACTAATGCCCTCTAGCTGTGAAAAACTGTCAAATGCATTCAGATAAGGCGGCCTTTAAGGACTTAGAAATTAGCATATGTTAGCTTTTAACTAAGAATGCCAAGAGAACAAAGCAAAATTGATGATAAAAGTAAATTGAAATGTTGTTTAAAATGATATGCCCTATTTGAACAATGAAAGTTTAATTTAGACTTTACTATCCCTTTAACTAAGGTTTTCTTCTGTTAACTCCACCTATATGTTGCAAAACTAGATATCCCCATGAATAGGGAGGTGTGTAAAGAAGCATTTTTTACCATTACAACTTGTTTTTCGTTCATGGTCTTCTTTATGACCACTTTCTATGTTGAAACTGACTGAATAGGTTAAACAATTACATTTATAGTTTACAACCAATATTTAATACAGATGTAGCGTATGTATCTTGCTGATTAAATGAACATAGGAATGTAATTTATATCAGATGCTTTTGTGGTGTATATTACCTCTTAGTTCTTGAGTCCTATTGCTTATCTATATATAAATGCATCTGCGATCTGTTATGAGGTGTTTGTGGTTTTTCTATTTAGTTATGTTATGTTGTTAATATTAAAGAGTTTCCCACACAAAATATATATATCTATTTTGTTTTTGGAGTCAAGGATATTTTGGGGGTTAGATCTTTTGTTTTTGAAGACATTGGATGCTATATGTACACAGTGGGTTATTTAGGTTTTGTCCTGCCCTATGCACTCAAAATTCTGCATACATAAAGACACACAAATATATGAAAAAGGTACACATGTACATATGCACATTTAAGCACACAGAGACACACACACATAAACTTATATATATACCCACCTACACATACATTATTACACACATTTAAATATGCATGATCACATGCGCACATATATATATATATCTTTAATGTTTTCTTACACTCACCCTGCTATGCCACTGAGCCCTCCCAGGATTGTCTGATGACTGCTTCAGTGAGTGGTTCGACAGACGTGGGGAAGTGTGGATAGTACTCTACACAAGATTAACAAGTGTCTATATGGAATAGTGAAGGCTTGGAGCCGAAAGTGTTTATTTCAGAGGGCTCTTGAAGAGTGCAAAGAGAATCGCTTATAAGCGGTGAGAAAGTGACGCCCCCAGAGATTGGGTGGTGGACACCTGTTCAACAGAAAGGATTGGCGGCATCAATAGGTGAGGTGTGTGCAGGGCAGGAGGAAAAGCGCCATGGCACTGGCATTTGATAATATAAATACTGTTTGAATCCACGGTCGGTGGTATAGTTGGCCTTAAGGGGACATTTGAACTGTATTCTACTAGTATTGCAGAATCCCCCCCAACCCAGCATGGGATGAGGTACCCCACTTCCCGAGTTCAAGACAGAGCTGCTGCTGGGTGTCGCCATGACACACACGTGACCAACAGGAAACCTCACGTGTGGTGATCAAACAGAAAGCAATTAGAGTCACTTCTGTTTCCATAAATGGTCAGTGTTTAACAATCAACACCGCCACAAAGTGGAATAAAACATATTTAGTGTTTATGCTGTTAACACCATCCCCTAATCAAAAAGTTCTTCCCCCTCCATCTTCCCCAAATCTGCCACCCTAGGCACAGGCCTTGTTGGTCTAGGCCATGATACTCCCCTGTGTGCACCCTTTGGGCTGGCACTGTTTAACACTAGCTTAAAAGTACAGTGAAAACTTAGATTTTTCTGAATTCTAGCTAAAATTAACATAGCCTGTGAGTTTGAAAATGTTTTTAATGCATTATTACTTTGTGTACTGCAATTGTTTTTAGTAGACAAACTCTACCCACTACTCCTTGCTCACAGTAAGTAATAAATATATAGACCCTTAATGTCCAGAATCATACACTGTCATTTATACATGAAAGTATTCTATATCACTGGGAAGCATTTCACACTTAGCATAAATAAGTATTCAGTATAATTATATTAGTCTCTGCAACTTACTTAAAACTTCTTAAAGCTTCTGGGTATACGATAAACATTTCACTTAGACTGGGCCAGATTTCAAATCTATATTTGGTTTGATGACATTATTTACCTTTGACTTCCCTCAACAAATTGACTGGTAAACTGAAGAAAGTTTGAGACTAATATAAGTTCTCACTACCTAGTATTGCTAGTTCATCCACCTGGGGAGATGCAGGTGGTTTATTCATTAGGATGAGTGGTATGGGACTGGCCCGGACATTAAAAAAACAGGTTAAAATTAATTGTGAAGACCTTTTGCTTCATTCTTTTATGCATGTGAGGTATATTGTATTCTCATACTAAACAAGGAGAAATGTAACTTTTCTTATCCAGAATGACTGCTAAATGCCCAAGCATCGGGTTCCCAGCAACACATTGAAATATTTGCCACCTGTTCTACAGTATTGGCTATAGAAGAATTATGGAAACCAGAGGCAGCAGAAAAAAATAACCTCACAGTAGAGGGTAGGAAAAAAAAGAGCTCCGGTCCATTTGAAAGGGTGGTCCTACAGCTTCTCTGAATACAGTGAATTTCTCCAACATTGGTGTGTCCGGTCCACGGCGTCATCCATTACTTGTGGGAATATTCTCTTCCCCAACAGGAAATGGCAAAGAGCAAAGCAAAAGCTGTCCATATAGCCCCTCCTCAGGCTCCGCCCCCCAGTCATTCTCTTTGCCGCTCTGAACAAGTAGCATCTCCACGGAAATGGTGAAGAGTATGTGGTGTTTAGTTGTAGTTTTTTATTCTTCTATCAAGAGTTTGTTATTTTAAAATAGTACTGGTATGTACTATTTACTCTGAAACAGAAAGAGATGAAGAGTTCTGTTTAAAAGAGGAGTATGATTTTAGCAGCAGTAACTAAAATCAATTGCTGTTCCCACGCAGGACTGTTGAGATGAGAGAACTTCAGTTGGGGGGAACAGTTTGCAGACTTTTCTGCTCAAGGTATGACTAGCCATTTTTCTAACAAGACTGTGTAATGCTGGAAGGCTGTCATTTTCCCTCATGGGGATCGGTAAGCCATTTTCTTAGACTCAGAAAGAATAAAGGGCTTATTATGGGCTATTAACTGGTGGACACTCTTAAGGGCTAAATCGATTGTTTATTTAAGTTGTTTTTTAAAGTTTGAAGTAGTTTTCACACTTTTATTGTTTGGGGAACATTTTTATCGCCAGGCACTAGTTAAGACACCTTCCCAGTCAGGAAGGGCCTTTCACTGTAGTAGGCAGAGCCTCATTTTTGCGCCATTATTGCGCAGTTTCTTTTGAGTGCAGTGCATGCAGCTGCATGTGTGAGGGTCTGGTATCCACTGAAAACGTTCCTAGAAGGCTTGAATTGGTATCGTATACCCCCCTGGGATAGGTGAAGTCGCAACAAAGGCTGTGGCTGGGACTGTAGTGGGGTTAAAATTGCAAATGGCTCCGGTTTCCACATTTTAAGGGTTAACAGCTTGAAAATTGGGGTGCAATACTTTGAATGCATTAAGACACTGTGGTGAAAATTTGGTAAAGATTGGATAATTCCTTCATAGTTTTTCACATATTCAGTAATAAAGTGTGCCCTGTTTAACATTTAAAGAGACAGTAACGGTTTTGTTTTAAAACGGTTTTTGTGCTTTATTAACCAGTTTAAGCCTGTTTAACATGTCTGTACCTTCAGATAGATCATGTTCTGTATGTATGGAAGCCAATGTGGTTCCCCCTTCAAATATATGTGATAATTGTGCCATGGCGTCCAAACACAGTAAGGACAGTACTGTCACAAATAGTAAGGTTGCCCAGGATGATTCCTCAGATGAAGGAAGTAGGGATAGTTCTACATCCTCTCCTTCTGTGTCTATACCAGTTATGCCCGCGCAGGTGACCCCTAGTAAGCTTGTTACTATGCAACAATTGACGGCAGTAATGGATAACTCCATAGCTAATATTTTATCCAAAATGCCAGCATTTCAGAGAAAGCGCGATTGCTCAGTTTTAAACACTGTAGAGCAGGAGGGCGCTGATGATAATTTTTCTGTCATACCCTCACACCAGTCTGAAGTGGCAGTGAGGGAGGGTTTGTCAGATGGAGAAATTTCTGATACAGGAAGAATTTCTCAGCAGGCAGAACCTGATGTTGTGACATTTAAATTTAAATTAGAGCATCTCCGCGCATTACTTAAGGAGGTGCTATCTACTCTGGATGATTGTGACAATCTGGTCATCCCAGAAAAATTGTGCAAGATGGACAAGTTCCTAGAGGTCCCGGTGCACCCTGATGCCTTTCCGATACCTAAAAGGGTGGCGGACATAGTGAATAAGGAGTGGGAGAAGCCAGGCATACCTTTTGTCCCTCCTCCTATATTTAAGAAATTGTTCCCTATGGTCGACCCCAGGAAGGACACATGGCAAACAGTCCCTAAGGTCGAGGGGGCGGTTTCTACACTAGCCAAACGCACGACCATTCCCATTGAGGACAATTGTGCTTTCAAAGATCCTATGGATAAAAAATTGGAGGGTTTGCTTAAAAAGATTTTTGTACAGCAAGGTTACCTCCTTCAACCTATTTCGTGCATTATTCCTGTCACTACAGCGGCGTGGTTCTGGTTCGAGGAACTGGAAAAGTCGCTCAGTAGGGAGACTCCGTATGAGGAGGTCATGGACAGAATTCATGCACTTAAGTTAGCTAATTCCTTTATTTTAGACGCCGCTTTGCAGTTAGCGAGATTAGCGGCGAAAAATTCAGGGTTTGCAATTGTGGCGCGCAGAGCGCTCTGACTAAAGTCTTGGTCGGCGGATGTATCTTCCAAGACAAAATTGCTTAATATCCCTTTCAAAGGTAAGACCCTTTTTGGGCCAGAATTGAAAGAAATTATTTCAGACATCACTGGGGGAAAGGGCCATGCCCTCCCACAAGATAGGCCTTTCAAGGCTAAGAATAAGTCCAATTTTCGTTCCTTTCGCAATTTCAGGAACGGACCGGCTTCCAACTCTGCAGCCTCTAGACAAGAGGGTAACGCTTCCCAGACTAAACCAGCTTGGAAACCAATGCAAGGCTGGAACAAGGGTAAACAGGCCAAGAAGCCTGCTGCTGCTACCAAAACAGCATGAAGGGGTAGCCCCCGATCCGGGACCGGATCTAGTAGGGGGCAGACTCTCTCTCTTTGCTCAGGCTTGGGCAAGAGATGTTCAGGATCCCTGGGCACTAGAAATAGTCTCTCAGGGTTATCTTCTAGAATTCAAGGAACTACCCCCAAGGGGAAGGTTCCACATATCTCACTTATCTTCAAACCAAATAAAGAGACAGGCATTCTTACATTGTGTAGAAGACCTGTTAAAGATGGGAGTGATACACCCAGTTCCAACTGTGGAACAAGGTCAGGGGTTTTACTCAAATCTGTTTGTAGTTCCCAAAAAAGAGGGAACTTTCAGACCAATTCTGGATTTAAAAATTCTAAACAAATTTCTCAGAGTTCCATCGTTCAAAATGGAAACCATTCGAACAATTTTACCTACAATCCAGGAGGGTCAATATATGACTACCGTGGATTTAAAGGATGCGTATCTACATATTCCTATCCACAAAGATCATCATCAGTTCCTAAGGTTCGCCTTTCTGGACAAACATTATCAGTTCGTGGCTCTCCCATTCGGACTAGCCACTGCTCCCAGAATTTTCACAAAGGTGCTCGGGTCCCTTCTAGCGGTTCTAAGACCAAGGGGCATTGCAGTGGCACCTTATCTGGACGACATTCTAATTCAAGCGTCGTCTCTTTCCAAGGCAAAGGCTCATACAGACATTGTTCTAGCCTTTCTCAGATCTCACGGGTGGAAGGTGAACGTAGAAAAGAGTTCCCTGTCTCCGTCGACAAGAGTTCCCTTTTTGGGAACAATAATAGATTCTTTAGAAATGAAGATCTTCTTGACAGAGGTCAGAAAGTCAAAGCTTCTAAACGCTTGTCAAGTTCTTCTCTCTATTCTGCAGCCTTCCATAGCTCAGTGCATGGAAGTAGTAGGGTTGATGGTTGCAGCAATGGACATAGTTCCTTTTGCTCAAATTCATCTAAGACCATTACAACTGTGCATGCTCAAGCAGTGGAATGGGGACTATACAGACTTGTCTCCAAAGATTCAAGTAGACCAGATGACCAGAGACTCACTCCGTTGGAGGTTGTCCCAGGATCACCTGTCTCAGGGAATGAGTTTCCGCAGACCAAAGTGGGTCATTGTCACGACCGACGCCAGTCTATTAGGCTGGGGCGCGGTCTGGGATTCCCTGAAAGCTCAGGGTTTATGGTCTCGGGAAGAGTCTCTTCTTCTGATCAACATCTTGGAACTGAGAGCGATATTCAATGCTCTCCAGGCTTGGCCTCAACTAGCGAAGGCCGGATTCATAAGATTCCAGTCAGACAACATGACGACTGTTGCTTACATCAACCATCAGGGGGGAACAAGGAGTTCCTTGGCGATGAGAGAGGTATCCAAAATCATCAAATGGGCGGAGGATCACTCCTGCCACCTATCTGCAATCCACATCCCAGGAGTAGACAACTGGGAGGCGGATTATCTGAGTCGTCAGACTTTCCATCCGGGGGAGTGGGAACTCCACCCGGAGGTGTTTGCCCAGTTGACTCAATTATGGGGCATTCCAGACATATATCTGATGGCGTCCCGTCAGAACTTCAAAGTCCCTTGCTACGGGTCCAGATCCAGGGATCCCAAGGCGACTCTAGTGGATGCATTAGTGGCGCCTTGGTCGTTCAACCTAGCTTATGCGTTTCCACCGTTCCCTCTCCTTCCCAGGCTTGTAGCCAGGATCAAACAGGAGAAGGCCTCTGTGATTCTGATAGCTCCTGCGTGGCCGCGCAGGAGTTGGTATGCAGACCTGGTGAATATGTCATCGGCTCCACCATGGAAGCTACCTTTGAGACAGGATCTTCTAGTACAAGGTCCATTCGAACATCCAAATCTAGTTTCTCTGCTGCTGACTACTTGGAAATTGAACGTTTGATTTTATCCTAGCGTGGGTTTTCAGATTCAGTGATAGATACTCTGGTCCAAGCCAGAAAACCCGTGACTAGAAAGATTTACCATAAAATATGGAAAAGATATATCTGTTGGTGTGAATCCAAGGAATTCTCCTGGAGTAAGATTTTCTCCAAGAAGGTTTGGATAAGGGATTGTCAGCGAGTTCTTTAAAAGGACAGATTTCTGCTTTATCTGTCTTGTTACACAAACGACTGGCAGCTGTGCCAGATGTACAAGCTTTTGTACAGGCTTTGGTCAGAATCAAGCCTGTTTACAGACCCTTGACTCCTCCTTGGAGTCTAAATTTAGTTCTTTCAGTTCTTCAAGGGGTTCCGTTTGAACCCTTACATTCCATAGATATCAAGTTCCTATCTTGGAAAGTTCTGTTTTTGGTTGCTATTTCTTTTGCTAGAAGAGTTTCTGAATTATCTGCTTTGCAGTGTGATCCACCCTATCTGGTGTTCCATTCAGATAAGGTCGTTTTACGTACCAAGCCTGGTTTTCTTCCAAAAGTTGTTTCCAACAAGAATATTAACCAGGAAATAGTTGTTCCTTCTTTGTGTCCGAATCCAGTTTCAAAGAAGGAACGTTTGTTACACAATTTAGATGTAGTCCGTGCTTTAAAGTTCTATTTAGAAGCAACAAAGGATTTCAGACAAACTTCTTCTTTGTTGGTCGTTTATTCTGGTAAGAGGAGAGGACAAAAAGCTACTGCTACCTCTCTTTCTTTCTGGCTGAAAAGCATCATCCGATTGGCTTATGAGACTGCCGGACGGCAGCCTCCTGAACGAATCACAGCTCACTCTACTAGGGCTGTGGCTTCCACATGGGCCTTCAAGAACGAGGCTTCTGTTGATCAGATATGTAAGGCAGCGACTTGGTCTTCTCTGCACTCTTTTGCCAAATTCTACAAATTTGATACTTATGCTTCTTCGGAGGCTATTTTTGGGAGAAAGGTTTTGCAAGCCGTGGTGCCTTCTGTTTAGGTAACCAGATTTGCTCCCTCCCTTCATCCGTGTCCTAAAGCTTTGGTATTGGTTCCCACAAGTAATGGATGACGCCGTGGACCGGACACACCAATGTTGGAGAAAACAGAATTTATGCTTACCTGATAAATTACTTTCTCCAACGGTGTGTCCTGTCCACGGCCTGCCCTGGTTTTTTAATCAGGTTTGAAAAATTTCTTTCTCTATACACTACAGTCACCACGGCACCCTATAGTTTCTCCTTTTTTCTCCTAACCGTCGGTCGAATGACTGGGGGGCGGAGCCTGAGGAGGGGCTATATGGACAGCTTTTGCTGTGCTCTTTGCCATTTCCTGTTGGGGAAGAGAATATTCCCACAAGTAATGGATGACGCCGTGGACCGGACACACCGTTGGAGAAAGTAATTTATCAGGTAAGCATAAATTCTGTTTTTTATAGTGTAGCAGATTCAGTAGAAATGTGAGGAAGCATTTTTTTACAGAAAGGTTGGTGGATTCATTAAATAAACCTCTAATAAAGGTGGTAAACTCATGGACTGTAAAAGAATTTTAAAAAATGCCTGGGGCAAACATAAGGCTTTCCCAAGAAAGAGTAGCATGTAAAATGGGTAGACTTGATAGGACCTTTTGTTTTTTATTTACCGTCAAATTTTAGGTTTCTATGTTTCTGCTTTACTTTAAAAAGTACCTAGTGCCAGTGTTGTTACCCTAAAGATCCACAATTTAGTTTCAAAATGAAAGTTTACATGCCTTTCTGGGTAATTTGAGAATTCCTACAGATTTACATCTTCCGCCTTTTCCGGGTTTAATTAATCTAGTCTCGTGTCTCATCCCTTGGGGTAGATTCATCAAATGTTGGGCGGACATGATCTGCTGTCGGAATTTATCATTGCACAAGCATTTCTGGTGAAATGCTTGTGCAATGCCCCCTCCTGCACATTCGCAGGCAATCGGGCGCTAGCCGGGGGTGTAAATTATCCCAATCATATCCGATTGGAACGATTGCTGTCCGCCACCTCAGAGGTGGCGGATGAGTTAAGGAGCAGCAGTCTTGTGACCGCTGCTTCTTAACATAGGATTCAGGCGGATTTCAAACTTGGGGGGTAGATTGCAGCATCTACTGCTTGTTAAATCTACCCCCTTGTGTCAAAATATTGAAAAAAAGGAAGTAAGTAAGAGATATTTTATTTAAAAAAGAGCAGTGGCATTTAAAATGATATCCTGAAAAATGCACGAAGCGTACTTTATTTTTAGATGATGGTTCATTACAAAAAATAGTACTTGCACACTTTCTGTTTTCCTTCTAAAACATGAAAGCATTTTCCAGGCTAAGCAGATAACAGTATTTTGTAGTTATCCGATAATGTATTTTTCGTGATGTTCCTTCCTTTTCAATAAACACTTACACAGCGTGGGGTTTGTTCAACTAGACATTTAAATGGGTTATATCACTGCATGAGGTTTCCCAGGTTGAAGCAATCAGCACTATTACTCTTTGTATTAGCTGTTTTGTAACATCAAAATGCTTGTAGCTTTCTTAATATACATGTTTTTTGCAGTAATTTTAAATGTTTTACAAATGTATCTATCTAGCATGCCTCTCTCTCTCTGTGTATATGTATACATATATAAAAGAAAAGTTGAAAAGATTACCTTGATTAAAACATTTGCTGTTGAAACGATTTAATTGATTTGGGGTGTCAATAAATGTTAGTTAGAAATCTACACTTTGGATTGTCACCTGTGCCCTAATCTAGTATTTACACTTTCACATCTAAATAGTCTTGATTTTGATTTACTAAAAAGCTTAGAAATAGTGTTTGGACCATTGTGACATCCAGCCCATCCCCTCCTAACCCTCATTGGTTTATTGTATAACCCATCAGGTATTGTCAAAGCAAACAATCAGTTTATTAAGATGAAAGCAAGTCCTTGCCAAAGAGGAGCAGTGGACAGACTATGGCTTCTGACCTCTATCTGTTTTAAAATGGTCTTGTTTTTGGGCACTGAAGATGGTAATATTATAAGTGTATAGGTTAATTAATTTGATGGCATTGCAATGGTAGAGGGCTTAATGGGTAAATTGGCGTTTCAAGCAATATCGGAATAAACTCCATTGGTTTTAAACATAACAATGGTTTCTTGTGAATAAATATATGTTAAAGACGGCGCTACATTTTGAATTATTTCACGTGCACAAATAGGTATTCAGTGAAGTAGAAATGCTCTGTACTTAAAAGTCTTAGCATTGGCAGAATTTTGCATTTACAACTCAAATGGACAAGTTTTTTTCTTGAATTAGGCAAAGCAGTAAGTGTTCAGCAAAAGGAATTCTTATACTAGGTTTACTGTGGAAACATTTGTTCTCAGTTATATTTCAGAAATCTACACAATTTCAATATCTATATTTTTTCCTTTGTGAATTCAGAAATGTGTGCAGAGAGAATTGCAAGGTGCTAAAATGGATTTGTGCCTGGAAGTATAATCGTTTTCCAATATAAAACCGGCTCTTTCTCCAACATAGGTGTGTCCGGTCCACGGCGTCATCCTTACTTGTGGGAATATTCTCTTCCCCAACAGGAAATGGCAAAGAGCCCAGCAAAGCTGGTCACATGATCCCTCCTAGGCTCCGCCTACCCCAGTCATTCTCTTTGCCGTTGTACAGGCAACATCTCCACGGAGATGGCTTAGAGTTTTTTAGTGTTTAACTGTAGTTTTTCATTATTCAATCAAGAGTTTGTTATTTTCAAATAGTGCTGGTACGTACTATTTACTCAGAAACAGAAAAGAGATGAAGAATTCTGTTTGTATGAGGAAAATGATTTTAGCAACCGTAACTAAAATCCATGGCTGTTCCACACAGGACTGTTGAGAGCATTAACTTCAGTTGGGGGAACAGTTTGCAGTCTTTGCTGCTTGAGGTATGACACATTCTAACAAGACGATGTAATGCTGGAAGCTGTCATTTTCCCTATGGGATCCGGTAAGCCATGTTTATTACGATTGTAAATAAGGGCTTCACAAGGGCTTATTTAGACTGTAGACATTTTTTGGGCTAAATCGATTGAATTAACACTTATTTAGCCTTGAGGAATCATTTATTCTGGGTATTTTGATATAATAATATCGGCAGGCACTGTTTTAGACACCTTATTCTTTAGGGGCTTTCCCAAAGCATAGGCAGAGTCTCATTTTCGCGCCGGTGTTGCGCACTTGTTTTTGAGAGGCATGGCATGCAGTCGCATGTGAGAGGAGCTCTGATACTTACAAAAGACTTCTGAAGGCATCATTTGGTATCGTATTCCCCTTGGGTTTGGTTGGGTCTCAGCAAAGCAGATACCAGGGACTGTAAAGGGGTTAAAGCTTAAAACGGCTCCGGTTCCGTTATTTTAAGGGTTAAAGCTTCCAAATTTGGTGTGCAATATTTTCAAGGCTTTAAGACACTGTGGTGAAAGTTTGGTGAATTTTGAACAATTCCTTCATGTTTTTTCGCAATTGCAGTAATAAAGTGTGTTCAGTTTAAAATTTAAAGTGACAGTAACGGTTTTATTTCAAAACGTTTTTTGTACTTTCTTATCAAGTTTATGCCTGTTTAACATGTCTGAACTACCAGATAGACTGTGTTCTGAATGTGGGGAAGCCAGAATTCCTATTCATTTAAATAAATGTGATTTATGTGATAATGACAATGATGCCCAAGATGATTCCTCAAGTGAGGGGAGTAAGCATGGTACTGCATCATTCCCTCCTTCGTCTACACGAGTCTTGCCCACTCAGGAGGCCCCTAGTACATCTAGCGCGCCAATACTCCTTACTATGCAACAATTAACGGCTGTAATGGATAATTCTGTCAAAAACATTTTAGCCAAAATGAACCCTGTTCAGCGTAAGCGTGGATGCTCTGTTTTAGTTACTGAAGAGCATGACGACGCTGATATTAATATCTCTGAAGGGCCCCTAACCCAATCTGAGGGGGCCAGGGAGGTTTTGTCTGAGGGAGAAATTACTGATTTAGGGAATATTTCTCAGCAGGCTGAATCTGATGTGATTACTTTTAAATTTAAATTGGAACATCTCCGCATTTTGCTTAAGGAGGTATTATCCACTCTGGATGATTGTGAAAATTTGGTCATCCCAGAGAAACTATGTAAAATGGACAAGTTCCTAGAGGTGCCGGGGCTCCCAGAAGCTTTTCCTATACCCAAGCGGGTGGCGGACATTGTTAATAAAGAATGGGAAAGGCCCGGTATTCCTTTCGTCCCTCCCCCCATATTTAAAAAATTGTTTCCTATGGTCGACCCCAGAAAGGACTTATGGCAGTCAGTCCCCAAGGTCGAGGGAGCGGTTTCTACTTTAAACAAACGCACCACTATTCCCATAGAGGATAGTTGTGCTTTCAAAGATCCTATGGATAAAAAATTAGAAGGTTTGCTTAAAAAGATGTTTGTTCAGCAGGGTTACCTTCTACAACCCATTTCATGCATTGTCCCTGTCACTACAGCCGCATATTTCTGGTTTGATGAACTGATTAAGGTGCTCGATAGTGACTCGCCTCCTTATGAGGAGATTATGGACAGAGTCAATGCTCTCAAATTGGCTAATTCTTTCACTCTAGACGCCTCTTTGCAATTGGCTAAGTTAGCGGCTAAGAATTCTGGGTTTGCTATTGTGGCGCGCAGAGCGCTTTGGTTGAAATCTTGGTCGGCTGATGCGTCTTCCAAGAACAAGCTACTAAACATTCCTTTCAAGGGGAAAACGCTGTTTGGTCCTGACTTGAAAGAGATTATCTCTGATATCACTGGGGGTAAGGGCCATGCCCTTCCTCAGGATCGGCCTTTCAAGGCAAAAAATAGACCTAATTTTCGTCCCTTTCGTAAAAACGGACCAGCCCAAGGTGCTACGTCCTCTAAGCAAGAAGGTAATACTTCTCAGGCCAAGCCAGCTTGGAGACCAATGCAAGGCTGGAACAAGGGAAAGCAGGCAAAGAAACCTGCCACTGCTACCAAGACAGCATGAAATATCGGCCCCCGATCCGGGACCGGATCTGGTGGGGGGCAGACTCTCTCTCTTCGCTCAGGCTTGGGCAAGAGATGTTCTGGATCCTTGGGCGCTAGAAATAGTCTCCCAGGGTTATCTTCTGGAATTCAAGGGACTTCCCCCAAGGGGAAGGTTCCACAGGTCTCAGTTGTCTTCAGACCACATAAAAAGACAGGCGTTCTTACTTTGCGTAGAAGACCTGTTAAAAATGGGAGTGATTCATCCTGTTCCATTGAGAGAACAAGGGATGGGGTTCTACTCCAATCTGTTCATAGTTCCCAAAAAAGAGGGAACATTCAGACCAATCCTAGATCTCAAGATCTTAAACAAATTTCTCAAGGTCCCATCTTTCAAGATGGAAACCATTCGAACTATCCTTCCTTCCATCCAGGAAGGTCAATTCATGACCACGGTGGATTTAAAGGATGCGTATCTACATATTCCTATCCACAAGGAACATCATCGGTTCCTAAGGTTTGCTTTCCTGGACAAACATTACCAGTTCGTGGCGCTTCCTTTCGGATTAGCCACTGCTCCAAGGATTTTCACAAAGGTACTAGGGTCCCTTCTAGCTGTGCTAAGACCAAGGGGCATTGCAGTAGTACCTTACCTGGACGACATTCTGATTCAAGCGTCGTCCCTCCCTCGAGCAAAGGCTCACACGGACATCGTCCTGGCCTTTCTCAGATCGCACGGCTGGAAAGTGAACGTGGAAAAGAGTTCTCTATCCCCGTCAACAAGGGTTCCCTTCTTGGGAACAATTATAGACTCCTCAGAAATGAGGATTTTTCTAACAGAGGCCAGAAAGACAAAGCTCCTGGACTCTTGTCGAATACTTCATTCCGTTCCTCTTCCTTCCGTAGCTCAGTGCATGGAAGTGATCGGGTTGATGGTAGCGGCAATGGACATAGTTCCTTTTGCGCGCATTCATCTAAGACCGTTACAACTGTGCATGCTCAGTCAGTGGAATGGGGACTATACAGACTTGTCTCCAAAGATACAAGTAAATCAGAGGACCAGAGACTCACTCCGTTGGTGGCTGTCCCTGGACAACCTGTCACGAGGGATGACATTCCACAGACCAGAGTGGGTCATTGTCACGACCGACGCCAGTCTGATGGGCTGGGGCGCGGTCTGGGGATCCCTGAAAGCTCAGGGTCTTTGGTCTCGGGAAGAATCTCTTCTACCGATAAATATTCTGGAACTGAGAGCGATATTCAATGCTCTCAAGGCTTGGCCTCAGCTAGCGAGGACCAAGTTCATACGGTTTCAATCAGACAACATGACGACTGTTGCGTACATCAACCATCAGGGGGGAACAAGGAGTTCCCTAGCGATGGAAGAAGTGACCAAGATCATTCTATGGGCGGAGTCTCACTCCTGCCACCTGTCTGCTATCCACATCCCGGGAGTGGAAAATTGGGAAGCGGATTTTCTGAGTCGTCAGACATTGCATCCGGGGGAGTGGGAACTCCATCCGGAAATCTTTGCCCAAGTCACTCAACTTTGGGGCATTCCAGACATGGATCTGATGGCCTCTCGTCAGAACTTCAAAGTTCCTTGCTACGGGTCCAGATCCAGGGATCCCAAGGCGGCTCTAGTGGATGCACTAGTAGCACCTTGGACCTTCAAACTAGCTTATGTGTTCCCGCCGTTTCCTCTCATCCCCAGGCTGGTAGCCAGGATCAATCAGGAGAGGGCGTCGGTGATCTTGATAGCTCCTGCGTGGCCACGCAGGACTTGGTATGCAGATCTGGTGAATATGTCATCGGCTCCACCTTGGAAGCTACCTTTGAGACGAGACCTTCTTGTTCAGGGTCCGTTCGAACATCCGAATCTGGTTTCACTCCAGCTGACTGCTTGGAGATTGAACGCTTGATTTTATCGAAGCGAGGTTTCTCAGATTCTGTTATCGATACTCTTGTTCAGGCCAGAAAGCCTGTAACTAGAAAGATTTACCATAAAATTTGGAAAAAATATATCTGTTGGTGTGAATCTAAAGGATTCCCTTGGGACAAGGTTAAGATTTCTAGGATTCTATCCTTCCTTCAAGAAGGATTGGAAAAAGGATTATCGGCAAGTTCCCTGAAGGGACAGATTTCTGCCTTGTCGGTGTTACTTCACAAAAAACTGGCAGCTGTGCCAGATGTTCAAGCCTTTGTTCAGGCTCTGGTTAGAATCAAGCCTGTTTACAAACCTTTGACTCCTCCTTGGAGTCTCAATTCAGTTCTTCAGGGGGTTCCGTTTGAACCCTTACATTCCGTTGATATTAAGTTATTATCTTGGAAAGTTTTGTTTTTAGTTGCAATTTCTTCTGCTAGAAGAGTTTCAGAATTATCTGCTCTGCAGTGTTCTCCTCCTTATCTGGTGTTCCATGCAGATAAGGTGGTTTTACGTACTAAACCTGGTTTTCTTCCAAAAGTTGTTTCTAACAAAAACATTAACCAGGAGATTATCGTACCTTCTCTGTGTCCGAAACCAGTTTCAAAGAAGGAACGCTTGTTGCACAATTTGGATGTTGTTCGCGCTCTAAAATTCTATTTAGATGCTACAAAGGATTTTAGACAAACATCTTCCCTGTTTGTTGTTTATTCAGGTAAAAGGAGAGGTCAAAAAGCAACTTCTACCTCTCTCTCTTTTTGGATTAAAAGCATCATCAGATTGGCTTACGAGACTGCCGGACGGCAGCCTCCCGAAAGAATCACGGCTCATTCCACTAGGGCTGTGGCTTCCACATGGGCCTTCAAGAACGAGGCTTCTGTTGATCAGATATGTAGGGCAGCGACTTGGTCTTCACTGCACACTTTTACCAAATTTTACAAGTTTGATACTTTTGCTTCTTCTGAGGCTATTTTTGGGAGAAAGGTTTTGCAAGCCGTGGTGCCTTCCATTTAGGTGACCTGATTTGCTCCCTCCCTTCATCCGTGTCCTAAAGCTTTGGTATTGGTTCCCACAAGTAAGGATGACGCCGTGGACCGGACACACCTATGTTGGAGAAAACAGAATTTATGTTTACCTGATAAATTTCTTTCTCCAACGGTGTGTCCGGTCCACGGCCCGCCCTGGTTTTTTAATCAGGTCTGATAATTTATTTTCTTTAACTACAGTCACCACGGTACCATATGGTTTCTCCTATGCTATTATTCCTCCTTAACGTCGGTCGAATGACTGGGGTAGGCGGAGCCTAGGAGGGATCATGTGACCAGCTTTGCTGGGCTCTTTGCCATTTCCTGTTGGGGAAGAGAATATTCCCACAAGTAAGGATGACGCCGTGGACCGGACACACCGTTGGAGAAAGAAATTTATCAGGTAAACATAAATTCTGTTTTTACATGTAAAGTGACATCAAAAAGCACTACATATATTTTATAAGCTTAGTATTGAGATTAGTCCCGGCCTCCCTCTCATCAGGGTGCTGCCATAATGAAATCTGTATTTTACTGCATCCCAGTGCGGTTGTGTGTGCACGTGTGCAGCAACTTTCTTTCACATTACTGCAGGTTCCAAAATGGTAGCACCCATGATTAGAGGGAGGTTCATAAAATGTATTTAGTGTCCCTTAAAATAAGATTATCAATATTTTTTTTTGCTTAATATGTTTTGTGTCATATTGATACCAAAAGTCAATTTAATACTTTAATAGGTAAAATGAGTATATACCCGTCTGATTAATCATGGTCTAAGATGAGACTTTCTGCTAGTTGTTGAGGTGATGCTAAATCCCAGCTGTGTCAAATTATAGCCACAGTAGTCATTGTGCTGCTTACTCTGATCTGTGGATGTTTTGTTGCTCTACATGGCAGTATGAAATTAGTGATGAAGTTTTAGAAAATAAGATCATCTTTCCTGGAAACATTAAAATTAAAATATGTGTTGCCTATCCGGTTACCCTTGAACAGACTGAACAGTCCTTCACATCTGTGTGTAACCTCCTTAGTAATATCTGTGTCAGCACAATACAAGATAATAACATGGGATGATTATTGTATTCACATTTTCTGTTAGAATAAAACACAATGTATTATGAAGTAACTATTATTACTGATATTTTCTGTTCTTTTAGCTGTTCTGCTTCACTTTGAAAACCGAGGATACAGATCATCAATAAGTAGAACTAATAGGTATATTTAAAAAGGTATCGGCTGGTAAAATTTAAGTTGCAGAAGAGCTCTCTTATGCAGTCCCACACCCTGATCTCCTGCAACCAGTACCACAAAAGCAGGGCACGTCAATCACCCAGTCTAATCAGTCTTGCTTTTTTTTTTTTTAATTCCCCCCTCTTACTACCACTACTTCTTAAATTGTGGTAGCAGTAAGCATTGCATGTAAGAGTCTGCACTACAAGGACTCGGAAGTGGTGAATGTCGCCTAATAAATGAGCTAATTTGTCTTTTTTTTTTTTTTTTAGACAGTTGTTGCTCTATAAAATATATGTGCTGAAAAAAAAATCCCTGATGCAGAAGAGTTAAAATACTGTATCATCATTTTAAAATTGTTCATCACATAGAGGAAAATTGAGAGATCAAATCTACATAAAAACAATACAAATATCAGACCAAACTCACAACTACATAGCCTTTATTGATTCTTGATATAAATAAATGTCTGTATACAAAGTAAATTTATAGATCTCGACTGACAAAGTATTATATTTTTTTCTCAGAACATAACATTCATCTTTTTATTGAATTGTGCACGGATGAATACGTTTGCTATATGAAAATAAGCAGAGCAGACCTAGAATTGATCTAACTGCTTATCTTCCTCATTTCATTTTCCTATTTATGAGTTGTTAAGATTAGGAAATGGTTCTGTTCTTGCTCTCAAATATTGCATTTTGCACTTTCCCAAGGAAATAGCCTTATTTCTCATATCTCACTACAAAATTCAAATAAACTAAGCCATGCATGAAAATCTATTTTTCTATGCATTTGCAAATCACCCTCTCTATGCTTCTGGGAAGTTCTGAATGTGTGGATTAAATTTAAATAATAAAAAAAAAAAAACCTGAAAGGTTACCAATTGGCTCCCTAGGGCCCTAAACAACATTTTTTTACAGTTTCATATAAAAAAAATTAAATAATATATATATATATATATATATCCAACTAAAATATGGCTAACAATCCGGATCTGTTTATACAAAGGGGAAAATTAACCATGTTTATTGTTTTAAAAGATATATAATCCCTTTATTACCCATTCCCCAGTTTTGCACAGAAAACATGGTTGTATTAATACACTTTTTACCTCTGTGATTACCTTATTTCTAAGCATCTTCTGACTGCCCCCTGATCACATGGCTTTATCTATTGACTTGCATTTAAGCCAATTAGTGCTGTGTTGATAGAATCCACAGGCGTCAGCACAATGTTATTTATATGGCTCACATGAACTAGCTTCCCCTGATGTGAAAAGCAAATACAAAAGCATGTGATCATGGGGCTGTCTTTAGGGACTTAGAAACAGACAGAAATTTAGAGATTTAAAGGTTATAAAGTATGTTAATATAATATAACCATGCTGGTTGTACAAAGCTGGGGAATGGGTAGTAAAGGCATTATCTATCTTTTTAAACGATAACAATTTTTGTGTTGACTGTCCCTTTAATGAGAAATTATCAATGTATGCAGATTTAATAGATGAGGTACAAGCAGTACTGTTCTATTAGGTTTTGCTATTAGAATGTTAGCATTTTTTAAAGGGTCAGTTAACACCTTGAGATGTGTATATGAAAGGTTTAGCTATGTATTGTAAAACAACTTTGTAATATACTTTTATTATTTATTGCACACCTTTTCATGTAATTAAGCTCTAAAAATCATGAAGTTTCTAATTCTATACTAACAGAATAACTATGGCTAGCTTTTTAGCTACAGACTCAAGCCTGCATTAGCTGTTGCAAAAGAGGCAGTTGGTGGGTGGAGTTTGGCTCTTGATTGAAAAACAATTACAGAAAACAAGATGTTTGTTTTAAAAATGTTTATACTTGACTGATATGCCATTCTATAGCAACACAAAAGCAGTGTTTACTGTCTCTTTCACCATAAAATGATATTCCTCTAGGTTTAGCTCACATAGGAAAAGACTGAAAGAACAATAAGAAAATTAAGCTGATTTATACATTACAGAGACCCATTTAAAGAAGCAAACACATAGTAATCACATGATTGTCACAACAGTCCAAAATATGCCATTTAAATATAAAGATACTTATTGTTTTGTCTCATGCAATAATGTACACAATATCCCAGAAACGCTTGGGCTGAACTAGGTTGGTGCTAAAATTCCACTGTCATGGAAACACCAGGACTTGTCTAGCAACACAATCCCCCCAAGCTGCATACATCCTACATTTGTTGCTTACTACTGGGAATTTGAAAACCCAGCATTTTGGTTTAGTTTGGGACAATAAAGTTTGGGGTATTATAACACATTCCCATACACAACCTATTAATAGTAAACATGCTTGCTACGCTTTTAGCTTATATAAAGCTTATATACTTATAGCTACAAGGAATCCTATGTGTCTGTTTTTATAATTGACTTGTAGACAGCATACAGAATCCAATGGATACATTTGAATAAATAAAGTAAAATAAAAAAAGATTTAAAGCTATTGTTCCTGACAATTTTTAAAGCATGCTCAAGACTTAGGCTAAACAAATCTATTTTTAGCATTTTGCTTTTAGAGGGTTCCCCCTGTTAATTAAAGCACATTTGCAAGTTACCCCAGAAGTCTTGCATTTTTTTCTAAAGGACCAGTTCTTTGCCAGTGTTCTAAAAGAAGTTGTCTACCATAGGAATGTGTGTACCACGTCACTTCCGGTGACGTGTAATCAGCTGTTGTAGGTTTGTGGCGCTCACTGCGCATGCGCAAGAGGCCCAACCTCCTCCAAACAGCTGTTTAAGCCGACTTATTTGATAACGGGTCGCGGGATTCTATGGGCCGTGCTGCGCATGCCCCATAAGAACCCACTTACGTAAGCCCCATCAGCACCCCCTGTAAACCCCATAAGCACTACCCCCCCCCCGGGCACGGCAAGTCGGCGGCATGCAATGGAACAATTTGGTGAATGGACGTGGGCAAATCAAACGGACAGATCAGATAATACATAGGAAAAAAGCGTTACTGCATTATCTGATTGTTCCGTGAAGTCAGTGGCTGTACAACCAATAGGGTCTTGTGTGATGAGTGAAGAGTAGGGCCATGTGCGCATGCGCAGCATGGCCCATAGAATCCCGCGACCCATTGTTAGAAAATAAGTCTGCTTAAACAGCTGTTTGGAGGAGGTTGGGCCTCTTGCGCAGTGAGCGCCACAAACCTACAACAGCTGATTACACACATTCCTATGCGGTAGACAACTTCTTTTAGAACACCGTACCTGTTTTCCTGTATTTAGCTTGTTGCATCAGTATTTGTCTACTTCCTGCTTCTAACCAGACAGTCTCATTTTAATTAGATTTTCTAACTCAAATTAGGAAGATAAGTTAAACAGTTCTAATTAGTGTCATCAAAACACTATTAACATCGGGAATCTTAAAATATTTTGCATCATTAATGGTATATAAAGGTACATCCTGAGTGGGTGTGTAGTGAACATCTCATAAACAATGTGACCATTTAGTAAAACCTCTTAACATTTCCCATACATCATCAGGGACTAGAAGCTCTAGGCTGTGTGAGGGAGTTGTGAGAGGAAATGTTGGGTTTCTGTGGGGAGAGGGGGGGGGGGAGTAGTAGGTGTACCGTGGATGGAGTTGGGTGGTGATATGCGGGTCATGTGGGGTGTTCTGGTATGTCTTTGAAAGAGACTTGGTTCACCCTTGAAACCTTGATATTTATAGAAAGAAATACAAAAGTGATATCAGGCAGAGCTCCCAAACCGTTACAATCCTGCAATATGCAAGGTGATTAAGAACTCTAATCTAGCTTTCTATTTAGATTCATTTTTAGTGTGATTTGAGCTAAATGGTAGCTATACATTGACTTAATCATTCAATCAAATTAACGGGTTTGGTATCCTTTATGGATTTTTTATCAGCTACTAAACCAGTGGCCCAGGAGAAATATGAGGCACTTACAGCCTCATCTTTCCTTTAAAACAGGTTACAGAATATTTCATATTAACCTCCAGGACCCAGCCATCCTCTCATATACATACACAGCCCTAATAAAAATGAACCTGCAAGTCAAACCTGCGTAAAATCAGTGCACCTGCTACTCCAAATAATGCATCAATGACAGATATATGTTGTATGTATACCTTGTCTGATACACTGTGTTAAATTGCTGTATAAAAAGCGTACAGACTTGTCAAGGCCACAAAAATTGAGCTCAAGCCCCTCACAAAAGTTTTCCATCTACTTGCTGGAATATTGAGCAATTACAGCAGCAAAAAAAAGAAAAAGTATCTACAAGTGTTTAATGGCAGTGATTCTTCAACTGAGCACTCTGCAACAATAATTACATATAAATGAAGCAACATAAAATATTATGTTCTTAATAAATGGCAAATGACAAATTTTCATGTTAGCTGTGTGCATACAAGTGGAAGCAGTGTTGTCTGCATTGTTTTGCAAAAAGAAAGGAAGTCCTATTCACACTGACTGTTCTAAGTTGCAGAAGCCCTGTGTAACCGGATAAGTATTTGCCTGTTGTTGCATTGCCATAAAGATATTGGAGGATTCTGGAGCGTGTTGTTTACACTAAGGGGTAAGGGGTCAATTTATAATGGCCCGAATGGGGCCAAATACAGGAGTTAAGAAGCAGCAGTCTTAAGACCGCTGTTTCTTAACTCGTCCGCCGCCTCTGAGCGGATCTGCAGGGGGCGGCATTGCACAAGCAGTTCACCAGAACTGCTTGTGCAATGTTAAATGCCGACAGCGTATGCTGTTGGCATTCAGCGATGTCTGGCGGACATGATTGCTACAGAGTATCATGTCCGCCAGACATTGATAAATTGGCCCTAAGTGCCCAGTGACTCTATGTGGACTTACATGTTTGCTATTTTGGGAGCGTGCAGTAGCACTATGTGCTCTCTGAAGCAATGAATTAAACCCTTTATATTATGATGCATATGGAAGTGTTTTCAGCTCATACCTTGTTTTTGCTAGCAGTGATTGTTTCATGATTTTATACTTTCTTAGAATTTGCAAGGTTGATACATAGGCCTCTATTTATGAAAGGTCTTGTGGACCTGATCCGACAGTGCGGATCAGGTCCGCAAGACCTCGCTGAATGCGATGAGCAATACGCTCTCCGTATTCAGCATTGCACCAGCAGCTCACAAGAGATGCTGGTGCAACGCTGCCCCCTGCTGACTCGCGGCCAAGCAGGGAGGTGTCAACCCAATAGTATTCGATCAAGTTAAATTGCTGCGATTCCTGTCCGCCTGAGACCGCTGCTTCATAACTGCTGTTTCTGGCGAGTCTGAAGACTCGCCAGAAACAAGGGCCATCTAGCTCCATTCGGAGCTTGATAGATAGGCCCCATAGTATAATAAGTATCTGTATTTAATCTGGAGCATCTAGAAGTGCACACACGATGTATATACACAAAATAAAAAGAACTTTTATTTAGCTTTCGTGCAACCTCTGTCATACTTTACGCATTAATTTATTAATCATAGCTTCTTTTCTTTAAAAATTTCTTTAAGTGACTATTTTTGACTGTTGGCACATTGCAAAAGTTAGTTTTTAAAATCTAACTTTGGGTGCGATTCCCCCCCCCCCTTTTTTACATCTTTTTTTTTTTAAACAAATTTTCAGGTTATTTACAGTTAAAGATACAAGTAACAATTTACACGCAGGAATACACACTTTTACTTGGTTTTCACATGCGTTTTCTATCACATTACAATACACCTCCATACATGCAAATTACTGGTTAAAGGGACAGTATACACTCATTTTCATATAACTGCATGTAATAGACACTACTATAAAGAATAAGATGTACAGATACCGATATAAAAATCCAGTATAAAATGGTTTAAAAACTTACTTAGAAGTTCTCAGTTTAGCTCAGTTGAAAAGGTAACTGGAAAGCCCACTGCAAGTGGGAAATAAGACACTCCCCCCCTCCCCTTCTTTTGCATATGAAAAGACCCTTTACACAAACAGGAGCAAGCTGGAGAAGGTAGCTGACGGTATTCACATAAAACTTTGGGGCTTGGTTAGGAGCAATGTTATTTAAAAATAAGCAAAACTATACATTTTTAAAAAAAAACAACCTTTATGGGCTATATAAATAGATCATCTACAAAACATTTAAGCAAAGAAAAAATGAGTGTATAATGTCCCTTAAACCCTTTTGTTGCATATATTTTTTGAAAAAAAAGCATGAAAATAGCCATAATGTTTGACCGTAAAGAACATGAAGTGAAGAAAATACACACGCACTTACAAAGCGTTTATTTTTCTATTTAGTTGACAGCAAATTGAAATACTTATGTGAGACCTAGGTATATGTTACTTTGCAATTCTGAGGATCCAGCACTTTGAATAATAATTGCTTTCATGGTATTTTGGTAGTAAACAAACAGCCAGAACTTTATTCTGTAAAAAAAAAATAATGGGTACATATACCTAGATGCATAAATACAATGATTCTATTAAGAGGGAAGCAAAACCACGTTGGATATGGGATCTGCAGCTTGACCCTATAACCTTCCCAGGAAATCACAAGCTTTGGCATGCCGAGGGCTTTTAATGCCATCTTGGTGACATATGATTTTTTTTTTCCTTTTCATCTGTTAACTCAAAAATGTAAATGACACAAGTGATTACTGCTTGACTGAGAAATATTACAGGCTTGTCAAGTGTCATCAGACAGTTGAGGATTTGGCTGGAGTAGCTTTTCTCAGTATACATTGGCCAAAATTATATTTAGAATAGATATTTTGGTAAAAAAATAAATAAAAATAGTTTAGATTCTTGAACCTATTAGTTGTCTCCAATATGTGATGATTCAAATGTCACTTTATGTTCATATAGAAATTATCTGTTGGTCCCTGTTCTTCATACAGTATGTATTGATTTTACATGTAGGAGTTTATGAATGTTTATCTATGTGAACAACATTAAATTTAGTTTAGTATTATTAAAGACATGAAAAAAGTCTAAGCAAAGATGAACTAGACAAATAGCTGTAATAAACTGGTTGGGTACATACTATTGTCTACCACAGGTGTACAAATCTCTCTTTTTTCTCACTGTTGCAATATGCATAAAAACTGCATGGAAGGATCCTGGGTAATATCATACAAAATATTAATAAGAGTATATTTGGTTTTAAAAAATAGAAACTAACAAATAATACATAATGTAATATTATGGAAAGCAATCCATTTTAAAATAATACATAAAAGATATTAAAGGGACTGAAAATTGTAAATATTTATATCATGCATATAGAAGAGCATTATTTAAATATTTAAAAAATATTTTTGCATGAACAAAGTGTAATCTGCAACAGGCACTGATAGCTCATTGGCTAATAAGTTTATATACCAGTTCTTCATTAATGGGAGAGTGACACACCATACAAGCATGAAAACATTTTTTTTCCTCAGTACATTTAAAGAATGTAATGTGTTTTTAAATGTCTTTTTTTTAGATGTGACTTTTGTTTCAATGTAAGAAGGCAAGTCAATTAGAGAATAAAGCAAAACCTGTAGCTCACATCCCAGAGTAGTACATTTAGCTGTATAATATAATATAATTTATATATATATATATACATACATATACAGTATCTCACAAAAGTGAGTACACCTCTCACATTTTTGTAAATATTGTATTATATCTTTTCATGGGACAACACTGAAGAAATGACACTGTGCTACAATGTAAAGTAGTGAGTGTACAGCCTGTATAACAGTGTAAATTTGCTTTCCCCTTAAAACAACTCAACACACAGCCATTAATGTTTAAACCATTGGCAACAAAAGTGAGTACACCCCTAAGTGAAAATGGCCAATTTTGGCCCAAATTGTCAATATTTTGTGTGGCAACCATTATTTCTCTTGGTGTATTCAGTCCACGGATTCATCCTTACTTGTGGGATATTCTCAATCCCTACAGGAAGTGGCAAAGAGAGCACACAGCAACGCTGTCCATATAGCTCCCCTCAGGCTCCGCCCCCCCAGTCATTCTCTTTGCCGCTCTAACAAGTAGCATCTCCACGGGAGGGTAAAGAGTATGTGGTGTTAGATTTGTAGTTTTTATTTCTTCAATCAAGAGTTTGTTATTTTAAAATAGTGCCGGTTTTTACTATTTACTCTGAGGCAGAAAGTGATGAAGATTTTAGCATGTTGTAACTAAAATACATTGCTGTTCCCACACAGGACTGTTGAGTACAGGAGAACTTCAGTTGGGGGGAACAGTTTGCAGGCTTATACTGCTTAAGGTATGTTCAGTCATTTTTTCTAACAAGACCTGGTAGTGCTAGAAGACTGACAGAATTCCCATGAGGGAAGGTAAGCCATTTTCTGAGACACAGTATAGAATGATGGCTTCAGTTAAGGGCTTTAATACTGACAGACACTGTGATGGGCTAAATCGATTACTTTATTAAGGTAATCTTATATTTATTAAGCGTTTTAGACGTTGGAAACACTTTTTGGGGACTTTTTTATGCCTGGCATTTTGTAAGACAGCTAATCTGACTCAGAAAGGCCCCATAACTCTGGAGTAATGAAGGAGGGGGCCTCATTTTCGCGCCTCAATTGCGCAGTTGATTTGCAACACAGCTCCATACAGCTTCATGTGCAGAGCTTTTAGAGTACAGGAGGACTTCAGGGAGGCTTAATTTACACCTGCAAATAACCCTAAAGGAAGGTAAAGCCACAGCAAAGACTGTGGCATCGTACTGTAGTGGGTTAAACCGGGTGTTTACTTCATTTTGCTCTGGTTTGGGCATTAAGGGGTTAAACGATTTGAAAATTTGTGTGCAATCATTTCAAGGCATTAGGATCATGTGGATCATTAAGATCGGATGTTTTTTGATGATTTGGTAAAAAATCATCAAAAAACCAGGAAATCATTGTTCCTTCTCTGTGCCCTAATCCAGTTTCTAAGATGGAACGACTGTTGCACAATCTTGATGTGGTTCGTGCTTTAAAGTTCTATTTAAAAGCAACTAAAGATTTCAGACAAACATCATCCTTGTTTGTTGTGTATTCTGGTAAGAGGAGAGGTCAGAAAGCGACTGCTACCTCTCTGTCATTCTGGCTGAAAAGCATCATCCGATTGGCTTATGAGACTGCTGGTAAGCAGCCTCCTGAACGAATTACAGCTCATTCCACCAGAGCTGTGGCTTCCACATGGGCTTTCAAGAATGAGGCTTCTGTTGAACAGATTTGTAAGGCAGCGACTTGGTCTTCACTGCATACATTCACCAAATTTTATAAATTCGATACTTTTGCTTCTGTGGAGGCTATTTTTGGGAGAAAGGTTTTGCAAGCAGTGGTGCCTTCCGTTTAGGTTACCTGACTTGTTCCCTCCCTTCATCCGTGTCCTATTGCTTTGGTATTGGTATCCCACAAGTAAGGATGAATCCGTGGACTAATACACCAAGTAAGAGAAAACAGAATTTATGCTTACCTGATAAATTACTTTCTCTTACAGGTGTATTCAGTCCACGGCCCGCCCTGATATTTAAGTCAGGTTCAAATTTAATTTACAATAATTTCAGTCACCACTGCACCCTATGGTTCTCCTTTTTCTCCTAACCGTCGGTCGAATGACTGGGGGGGCGGAGCCTGAGGGGAGCTATATGGACAGCTTTGCTGTGTGCTCTCTTTGCCACTTCCTGTAGGGATTGAGAATATCCCACAAGTAAGGATGAATCCGTGGACTGAATACACCTGTAAGAGAAAGTAATTTATCAGGTAAGCATAAATTCTGTTTTTCCAGCACTGCCTTAACCCTCTTGGGCATGGAGTTCACCAGAGCTTCACAGGTTGCCACTGGAGTCCTCTTCCACTCCTCCATGACTACATCACAGAGCTGGTGGATGTTAGAGACCTTGTGCTCCCCCACCTTCCATTTGAGGATGCCCCACAGATGCTCAATAGGGTTTAGGTCTGGAGACATGCTTGGTCAGTCCATCATCTTTACCCTCAGGTTCTTTAGAAAGGCAGTGGTTGTCTTGGAGGTGTGTTTGGGGTCGTTATCATTTTGGAATACTGAATACTCCGAAGGGAGAGGATCATGCTCTGCTTCAGTATCTCACAGTACATGTTGGCATTCATGGTTCCCTCAATTAACTGTAACTCCCCAGTGCCGGCAGCACTCATGCAGGCCCAGACCATGACATTCCCACCACCATGCATGACTGTAGGCAAGATACACTTGTCTTTGTACTCCTCGCCTGGTTGCAACCACATACACTTGACACCATCTGAACCAAATAAGTTTATCTTGGTCTCATCGGACCACAGGACATGGTTCCAGTAATCCATGTCCTTAGTCTACTTGCCTTCAGCAAACTGTTTGCAGGCTTTCTTGTGCATCATCTTTAGAAGAGGCTTCCTGAGCACTGACAGGCTGACCCCCCCCCCCACCCCTTCAACCTCTGCAGCAATACTGGCAGCACTAATACATCTATTTCCCAAAGACTACCTCTGAATATGATGCTGAGCACGTGCAGTCAACTTCTTTGGTCGACCATGGTGCGGCCTGTTCTGAGTGGAACCTGTCCTGTGAAACCGCTGTATGGTCTTGCCCACCGTGCTGAAGCTCAGTTTCAGGGTCTTGGCAATCTTCTTATAGCCTAGGCCATCTTTATGTAGAGAGAAAATTCTTTTTTTCAGATCCTCAGAGAGTTCTTTGCCATGAGGTGCCATATTGAACTTCCAGTGACCAGTATGAGTGTGAGAGCGATAGCACCAAATTAAACACACCTGGTCCCCATTCACACCGGAGACCTTTTAACACTAACGAGTCACATGACACCGGGGAGGGAAAATGGCTAATTGGGCCCAATTTTGACATTTACACTTAGGGGTGTCACTTTTGTTGCCAATAGTTTAGACATCAATGGCTGTGTGTTGAGTTATTTTGAGGGGACAGCAAATTTACACTGTTATACAGGCTATACACTCACTACTTTACATTGTAGCAAAGTGTCATTTCTTCAGTGTTGTCACATGAAAAGATATAATAAAATATTTACAAAAATGTGAGGGGTGTACTCACTTTTGTGAGATACTGTGTGTGTGTGTGTATGTATGTATATATATATATATATATATATATATACACGCACATTTATATATATATATATATATATATATATATATATATATATAAACACACCCACACTGAATATATACATACATACACACACATACGTGCACACACACTCTACAGACACACACACACTCATACATACAGACACATACACACTCATACACACATTACAAACACACATGCACACACACTACATACATTTACACATGCACAATATGCACACATACACCCACACACACTACAGATACATACACTGTATACACACACAGCATACAAACTGCATAAACTGACTGGACACACATATACAGTATAGGCACACACATGCACAGACATGCAAACACATATACAGACACACACACATACACACTACATAGATACAAACACACACTGCACACACAAATACGTACACACACAAAGTACAGACACATACACACTCCCCAAACTGACTGGACACACATACACTCACACTATACTTACACATATTTATATATACTTGCTCCCATCATTATTATACAACTCTTTGTAAGTCTCTTTTTCCTTTAAAAAAAAATCAAATCTTAGTTTTAAATATTTTTGTCCACAATTGTTATTGGTTTATTATGTTTGGTGAACTACATTTTAATGCAGATATACAGGGAGTGCAGAATTATTAGGCAAATTAGTATTTTGACCACATCATCCTCTTTATGCATGTTGTCTTACTCCAAGCTGTATAGGCTCGAAAGCCTACTACCAATTAAGCATATTAGGTGATGTTCATCTCTGTAATGAGAAGGGGTGTGGTCTAATGACATCAACACCCTATATCAGGTGTGCATAATTATTAGGCAACTTCCTTTCCTTTGGCAAAATGGGTCAAAAGAAGGACTTGACAGGCTCAGAAAAGTCAAAAATAGTGAGATATCTTGCAGAGGGATGCAGCACTCTTAAAATTGCAAAGCTTCTGAAGCATGATCATCGAACAATCAAGCGTTTCATTCAAAATAGTCAACAGGGTCGCAAAAAGCGTGTGGAAAAACCAAGGCGCAAAATAACTGCCCATGAACTGAGAAAAGTCAAGCGTGCAGCTGCCAAGATGCCACTTGCCACCAGTTTGGCCATATTTCAGAGCTGCAACATCACTGGAGTGCCCAAAAGCACAAGGTGTGCAATACTCAGAGACATGGCCAAGGTAAGAAAGGCTGAAAAACGACCACCACTGAACAAGACACACAAGCTGAAAAGTCAAGACTGGGCCAAGAAATATCTCAAGACTGATTTTTCTAAGGTTTTATGGACTGATGAAATGAGAGTGAGTCTTGATGGGCCAGATGGATGGGCCCGTGGCTGGATTGGTAAAGGGCAGAAAGCTCCAGTCCGACTCAGACGCCAGCAAGGTGGAGGTGGAGTACTGGTTTGGGCTGGTATCATCAAAGATGAGCTTGTGGGACCTTTTCGGGTTGAGGATGGAGTCAAGCTCAACTCCCAGTCCTACTGCCAGTTTCTGGAAGACACCTTCTTCAAGCAGTGGTACAGGAAGAAGTCTGCATCCTTCAAGAAAAACATGATTTTCATGCAGGACAATGCTCCATCACACGCGTCCAAGTACTCCACAGCGTGGCTGGCAAGAAAGGGTATAAAAGAAGAAAATCTAATGACATGGCCTCCTTGTTCACCTGATCTGAACCCCATTGAGAACCTGTGGTCCATCATCAAATGTGAGATTTACAAGGAGGGAAAACAGTACACCTCTCTGAACAGTGTCTGGGAGGCTGTGGTTGCTGCTGCACGCAATGTTGATGGTGAACATATCAAAACACTGACAGAATCCATGGATGGCAGGCTTTTGAGTGTCCTTGCAAAGAAAGGTGGCTATATTGGTCACTGATTTGTTTTTGTTTTGTTTTTGAATGTCAGAAATGTATATTTTTGAATGTTGAGATTTTATATTGGTTTCACTGGTAAAAATAAATAATTGAAATGGGTATATATTTGTTTTTTGTTAAGTTGCCTAATAATTATGCACAGTAATAGTCACCTGCACACACAGATATCCCCCTAAAATAGCTATAACTAAAAACAAACTAAAAACTACTTCCAAAACTATTCAGCTTTGATATTAATGAGTTTTTTGGGTTCATTGAGAACATGGTTGTTGTTCAATAATAAAATTAATCCTCAAAAATACAACTTACCTAATAATTCTGCACTCCCTGTACATCATTTATTGTGCATTATATGCATAGCTTGATAGCACATCTCACTGTAATTATATAAATAACATTCTTGGTATATTTACAGTATTATATTTGTGAATTCAGTGCAAGGTTAATTTATTTGCCTGAACCTGCATTTCCCCTTGAGCTAATCTAAGATGCATTCCAAGTTCTAAAACAATTTTGCATTTCTTATGGGGTTTTGCTTTTTTGCCGTCTACTTGCAATAAGTTTTGTCTTTGATCCTTTCTTATCTGTATATTATTATAATTTAACAAATTTATAGACTTTGTAGCTTGACTTTTTTATGTAAAGAGCTGTTCAGCCTTTAGATGTGCCTTTTTATAATATTCATTATGTATGTATGTGTAAATATGTTTATATATATATATATATATATATATATACTGTATATATATACTGTGTGTGTGTATATATATACTGTGTGTGTGTATATATATATATAATGAATATATACATAATTACAATGTTTGGTCGTTCACAAAGTTAAAGGGACATTATACACTATTTTTTTCTTTGCATAAATGTTTTCTAGATGATACATTTATATAGCCCATCTAGGAGTTTTTTGTAACAATGTATAGTTTTGCTTATTTTTTAATAACATTGTGCTGAGTTTCATACTCCTAACCGAGCCCCACAGTTTTAGATGTATACTGATGCTGGTTTTCAGACTTCTAACCAAGCCCCAGAGTGTCAGATGTATACACGTGTTTACAGACCACTGCTGGCTCTTGTTTGTCTAATCTGTCTTTTCATATGCAGGGAAGGGGGGGGGGGAGGGAGTATCTGCACCCAGCACCTTTCACTGGGTGTTCCATCAAATCTCATCAACAGTGCTAAACTTGGAGCTTCTAAGTAAGTTTTTAAAAGGTTTTATACTTTTTAGATCAGTTTCTGTGCATATTCTTCTTTATATTAGTGTCTATTACATGCAGTTATATGAAAATTGGTGTATACTGTCCCTTTTAATTAAATATTTTATTTAAATCTAGAGCCTAAGATGTTCTTGAGCTTTGATCTCCTCAAAAGTCCTGGCCAGTTGTAATGTCCAAGACCACCAAACCATATTCCTACAGGTCCTCTTCTCTCCTACTCATTCTTCTGCAAAATTGGAACACTGAAAGAAAATATAATAATTATATCCAATTTTTAAATTTTAATCATACAATTTATGTTCACAAATCACAGTAGACTTGACTGGATAATTTTGTAGGAAAAGCTTTTTAACTGAAAAAAAGAATTAACTTGTATATGATTTTTTTATTTATTTTTTTAACACTGAATAGTCACTCAAAATAATGCAAAATAGATGGTCATGGCGCTTATAATTTACTTTAATGATAAAATAGTATGTAACATTGTTTGTGTTCTAATTTGCTATGGTTTGGTTTTCCATGTTATGCTTAAGAAAGAAATTACAATGCAAACTGATTTATTTTGTCTCTCCTTCGTGTATGGAAAACTCTACTTTAATTATGCACAATAAGGAAGAAAAAATATTGTTAGACACTTCAAAGGCAATACCATCTTCCATTAGAGAGAAGTACAATATATTCTTGACTTCAGAGTATTTTATGTCTGTCAGAAGGTCATCAATCCTTCTCCCTTCAGTAGCACTGCAGACTTAACTGTTGATATATCTGAAATGGGAATGACATGGATTATTTGTGCAAGTCTATGTTTCAGTTGCAGCTTCAAACACTGCTGAGCTTTTTTAACACATTGGCTCAAAGAAAAAAAATTGTTAAAATAATTGATGTAAGGGAGACCCTAGTGGAATGTGAGTGTTTGCAACAACAAACACAAGCTTGATTATAGTTTGCTTTCTTTAGTTTGGCAGGTTAACTCTGTCTTAACTGTTAAATAAGCATTAGACCATGAAAATGTTGTGTAAACAAGTTAAATGCTCAGCTTCTGCTTGAAATCATCTACAGGAATTGTGTGTTTAAGTCTGTGGCCCTTATTTAACAAATTCCGGGCTGACAAGGTTTGCTCCCGGGAACCTGTCTGCCAGGCATTGCGGCAAGCAGGCAGTGCAGTTATCATTGTGCAAGCAAATGCTCATGCAGCTTCACCCCCCAGCTCTCGCACAACCAATCAAACGAGAGCAGGGCTTGCCAATCATCCCAGTTACACAAGTCTGAAATGCGTGGGGACCAAATCTGCTCCGCTCAGGCAAAGATTATCTAAGAAGTCTCATCAGTATGGCCAGGTCCCTCTAATAATTAGGGTTCTGGATGTGAAGGAGAGACACCTGCTTGCAATATAATAAAAAATCCCCAAAATATTATTCAATTTTTCTCCATTCTGCCAAATTCTTGATCATTGGGTCCAAAGTGTTTGTTTGTGTTTATATGAGTGGATGTGTGTGTTTTTGCACATTTGTGTGTGTGCATATGCTTGTATGAGTGAGTGAGTGAGTGTATGTGTGTGTTTGTATGTGTGTTTGTGTGAGTGAATGTGTGTTTTTTGGTGCATGCATGTACAGTATGTATGTGTCTGTGTGTTTGTATGAGTGAGTGTGTGCGTTTAATGGTGTCTGTGAGTTTGTATGAGTGTGTGTGTGTGTGTTTTTAGTGTGTCTGTGTGTTTGTTTGTGTGAGTGTATGTGTGTATGCCTGTAGATTTCTTTCTGAGGGTGTGTGTGTTTGTTTGTGCTTTGAAGTTTAACACAAAGCATAGCTTGTGGTGTTCCAGGAATACATTTCTATTTTTACAAGGCAATCTGGTTATACTATTGTGTTTTGGTAAATTCTTTATTAATTGAGTACGTTAAACAGTCATCTACCTTTTTTGCAGGAGTTGGAGTATAGGATAATGTACTCCCTTGGGTATATCAAAATATTGTTTTAGTGTTGTTTTGTTTAGAATCAATTTATGTTGGTTATCTGTTTTCATTTTGCCAAGTTATGTTTATGGCTTATTTTCAAAATGACTGCAGTGTGTGGGGATAAATTACATCCCCTGGGTAGAAATTTCTCTAGTATTAAAGTAATGTGCTATTACTACTCAAACTAATTTCTCTGTGGCTATCTCAGATTATTTTTGAATTGCATGATTATCTACAATTTCCAGTACACATTTCATATTAGACAGCAAATAGGAGATGTTTAAAAGATATAATAAGGTACAGAAGTGTATATTTGCTTATGTCTAGCCTCAGTGGAATTGAAAAACAAATATACAAATTGCTGTTTTAAGAATATTTTCAGTTTTAAAATAAAAAAAGAGATGACTGCACAGCACAGGGGTGGTGAAATTATAATAACAAGCTACCAGGTAATTCTCTTAGCAGCTCACATACATTTTATCAGATCAAAAAAGATGTCACTTAAAAAAAAAAAAAACTTTAATTAATGCGTTAGTTATATAGTGTTCGAGATAAATAATTTATTTTTTATTTTAAAGGAACATAACTTAAACTTTTAAATAATGGTTATGTGTTTATACTCACTGATAATTTACTATGCATTAAAGGGACATAGAAGTGTACAAATAAGATGCTCTACTGTTTTAGAGCATTTTATTATTGCATATAACCATAGGGCCAACTACAATCCTTCTCATTCTGTTTATCTGCATTTTTTTTCGGCTCCTGATCCATGTTTTTCAAATTCTAAGTGACCATAATCCAAGTGATAATGCCATTTCCATATTGGGAAAAGTTCAGATCGGATGTGAGCAGATAGTGGTAAAATCAACCATATGATACAAGGACAGCAATGGCATTGGTGATCACAATCTCTCCCAGCCATTTGTTTTGGACTGACACATTGGGGCCGAATTATCAAGCTCTGAATGGAGCTTGATGCCCCTGTTTCCGCACGAGCCTTCAGGCTTATGACTGACACCCCCTGCTAGCGCAAATCTGCAGGGGGAGGCATTGCAGTGAACTGCTTGTGTAATGTTAAATGATTCAGTAATGTCTGTCGTACATGATACGCTATTCTTGGACAGACATTGATAAATTGGCCCCATTGAATTTAACTTGCAAATGGTGTTGATAAAGTGCAGAACTAGAGTTTTCATATGCTTGACAGTATTTCAAGATGATTTGGAATCATTCTGTTATCTTGCGCAATACACTCTGAAATAGCAGCAGTAGCCATTTTAGATGTATATATCAATATATGGTCTAGATTCGTTAAACCTTTATTCAGCACTATTGTATAGTCCCTTAATAGTGGGCAGGATTGCGGGATAGACATTGACATATGTATATGTTTATAATAAACAAATATGTGATATCTGTCAAGCTAATAAGATTGGTAAGAAATGCAAGAAAATGACAATCTAGACTGCAACATTGAACAAGTATATCTAGCAATAGTGCTCTTAATATCTTTGTTTTTATTTCACACTCACAATTTTGGTATTGTGCTCTATTCTTGTCCTTAGAAGTGAAGTTTCTCTTTGCAATTGCGCTGTTGTGATCAGGAGTCAAGTATTTGCCATTCTGCCTTCTTCCAGTTACAGAAATGCACAAAGAGAATCCCTGTTCTGTACAGTGTGAAAAATTGGGTTTCATATTTTTTTAAACACCTTTTAATTTGGGTACAATTTGTGCTTTGTCTAAAGTTTGCTAGAGAGGCCAAAAAGCAAAATTTGCACCCTAAGTTTTCAAAATGCTAAATTGCCTAAATCAGCTATATAATTTGTAGATTACAGAATTAGTTTTTTGGTCTCTCTAAGGAGTATGGGAGAAACTCATGTTTAAACAAAAGTGACGTGTAAAGAGCTTGATTAAAAATAGACATGAAGGGGGGCGGAGCTAACCGCTGAACTGAGCAGACGTGTATGAGAGGAGCTCTGCTCTGAAATACTGACAAAACGGGGTTTAATAGTGAATATACTGCTGAAAATCAGCCTAAGCACTACTTTTAAGCTAAGCTAGACTCTCCCTTGCATCTGGAGATTGATGAGACTAACTTCATAAAATCAGTCAGTTTCCTACTATTCCTGTATCTGCTTACAGCGGGACCTACCTAAAAGAGGCTGCGGACGACACTGACAAGGGAGCCAGTTCTCCGGAGGGTCGGGGCTCCGCTCCGGGGAATCCCTTAACTGTGCACCTACTGTTTGTTGGAGAACCCTGCCTGATTGCGGGACAAGAGCCGCCGGAGGTGAGGTGGACACTGAGGCCACTCTTCGCTACTACCTACTGCGAGTCCTTATCTCCGGAGGGTCGGGGCTCCGCTCCGGAGACACAGAAACTACTTCACCCAGCTATCACCAACTACCACTCAACTGTCTGTCATTCTGCTCCGGAGGGTCGGGGATCCGCTCCGGAGCGCGCACCCAGAGGCCGGGACATCTGTCCAGAAGAGGCCGGTACTGGACATCCTAACCTGCAGTAGCCGAAGGACTCTGAAGATCAGCACAGCAACGGGAGGACAGCCACTTTCCTGATTGGAGAGGGAAGTGTAGAGGCCGCGGCTCCCGGTTCCCACAAAAATAGTAACCAGGCCTACCTGTTGCGCTATCCTCTGGAAAAGGCGCGAACCTGCGCCATCTTGGGGCCTTGCTTCCTCACTTAGCTCCGACTTGGTCCGAATAGAGTCTATCTGGAGGAGCGCTGCTAGTTCCTCACCCCCACGGGTGCCTAACTGTGCGGCATATGAAAGCGGCATCCAGACAGCAACGGAGAGACCCTGTGCCTACAAGAACTGGATATAATAGCAGGGCCCATGCGGACATACAGGTATTGATCTTATAGTTCTTAGAGTTCTAAACCTACACCTTGCCACTTTGCTGCACATCTTTGAGGACACCCTTTCAGCCTACTAGACACTCCCTCCTATCCTTCTCCCACTAGTCCCATAGCTGGGTTTTACGAGCCACACCAGAGATATAACTTGCCACTAACAGGAGGCCCCATTAAGTCAACGGTATACATTACCAACCTGAGGTGACTTATACTTAAACTTACATTTGCTCATGGGCTGCTCCCATAAATGGGCCCACTGAGCCTGATACTACTGATACCATAGTGCAAAGACTATCTGTGACATAGCAATCCCAGATATACATCCACCCCCTGCAGCGGTCTCACACAAGATTCAGCCTGATAAAGTTATATTGCTACTGTTGTGTTCTGGATATTGCTCTCACTAATCTCACAATAAACTGCAGCTGCAATCAATATTTTCTATATATATATATGTAAACTACTGTGTTCATGTGCTGTGCAACATCTTGTACTATATGGAGAAACTATAGAGCTCTATCACAGCGCTAAAGGGGTGAGAATACCCTTAGGACATATATATAGAGGTTTACCCACATAACTATTGGATTGGTATTTACCGTGAAGCCACTCTTACTAGTTTAAGGGGGAAAGTTTGAAAGGCATCCTATTAGCCACCTAAGCACTTAGAGTGTACTTTTCTGGGACATTTTCATCTCACATACCTTGAGATTACCAGTGACCCTGGGAGCAGTTCCTTAAAGTACGAACTATTAGAGGCTCCTCAGTGTACCATCTAAGAGAGGAGCTCTAGGCATCCAAATATTCCCCAACTGGTATCTCTCAGGGGCATCACCAATCGCTTTACCTGAAGCTGCCTTCTATCAGCTTTTACATATATGCAGCACAGCCTCAGATAGACTGTGGAAATTATCTTCTCACAATAACCTGCAGCATTACTGTGTTATATTATTGCTGCTGCGTCAGCTTATGTGTCTCTGAGCTCTCAGCCCAGAGTGGAGTGTTTTTTACTTACTATATCTGTCTAACACTTATTTTTACCCACAGGTCCTACTTACTATAATTTTGCCAATATATCCTTAATCATACACTTTTCTTTCACAGGTATTTAAGTGTATCACGATAAATGTTAGTGTAACTCCTCATTGATATGATGTACTGACAGCCAGGCTAAAAAACACTAGTCTTTCACTAAAGGTTCTAGTGCCCTAGCCTAACATATATATTTACCTAAAGCTACCAAGTAGTCTAGCCAACACTTACCCCCCGAAGCGCATACATATAGACGCATATATTGACGCGCTCCCCTAGCCACACATACACTGATACGTAGCAGCAAGCACACTCACTACACATAGCCTGATCTCCCCACACCGCACTTCCCCTACTGTAGCATACCTTCTGAAATCTTATATCCAGAAGAACATCACCTTCACCTACACTCCTAAACTAACAATTTAAAGATTTAATTGCAAGGTATTCTATCCACCCCTGCTCAATATCCCACTGAGTTACACTGTCTGTTAATCCTTTCTGGCACCTCTCCCTTTCCGGTCCAGCCAGTCTGGGCTGGTCACTTCCCCTCTCCTTTTTCCCTTCTATATAGTCGTATCCCACCACTCCCTGGGGTGCCAGAGACTCACATACCTGTATTTATATGTTGAGATCGAAGGGTTCAATTATTACCTATTATTTGAGGTTGTAACAAAATGTCATAAATATAGAAGGTGTTATTGACCCCTGCTCCGCAGTCTAGCAATACATATCAGACCTAGTAAACTTTACTGTACGGTGCTTTATACTTTTCAGATTGTTTTCAGAGTGCTTTATAAGAGAAGGTTGGTGCTAATCTTTAACCTTCAGGCATACCTAACAGTCTTAATACAATGCCCCACGGGCCCAGGCGTCAGGGGAAACCCTCCACTACCACTCAGAAGACTGTTTATGACCACTTTACTCAATCAGGAAAGGAATCTAACCCTGTCACCAACGAAGAGATGAGCGACCCTGAGTCGATCGATGCTGAATCTCATTCCAGCGTGCGCTCAGAAGCGCCATCACATCATTACATTACTAAGGCTACCCTACAGCATATGTTGGCCAGTCAAACGCGCTCTATCACCCAGGAAATTCAACGGTCTTCTGCGGAACTGAAAAAGGAAATCTCAGAGATTGGAGACAGAGTTGAAGCACTAGAGCGGAAACAGGATGATCTAGCAGTAGATCAATCAAACCTGCTCACTTACTCTGAAACCCTAGCAGATCAGATGACTCAACTTGAATTTAAAATGGCAGACATCGAAGACAGATCTCGCAGAAATAATATCCGGTTTAGGGGTATTCCAGAAACCGTAGAAAATACTCATCTCCAACCCTACCTAAAGGAACTCTTTACAGTACTCGTGGGCACCCCAGATGGATATACTGATACAATGGAGAGAGCCCATAGAGCTTTAAGATCACGACTTACTCCAGCCGACAAACCAAGAGACGTAATTGTCTGCTTCCACAGCTACATATATAAAGACAAACTTATGCAAGCAGCCTTCAAAAGACCGCCTATGCCAGAAAAATTCAAGGATGTTCAACTCCTACCTGATCTTTCAACTCATACCCTACAGTACCGTAAAACCTTCCAACAAATTACTCTGACGCTCAGGAAGGCCAACATTAAATACAGATGGGGCCACCCTACAAACCTAGTGGTCACCAGAAACAACCAGAGCCACACAATTAACTCCATACCTCAGGGTATGGCTCTCCTGACCACATGGGGCCTACACCAGGAACAGCCTCCACCGCTACAGCCAACCCACCCAAAGCTGAGAGCTTCGGCTCCCGAATGGACCATTAAAGAGCAGAGAGCCAAGAAACCTAAAACTAACCCACCGTAAAAACACGCCTGGTAGCCTTTAACGGAACTTACCTAGACTTTATTTGATTTAGAAGTTTGATCTGTCACCAACAGATCATAACTGAGACTGAGTTAAAGCTTGAAAAGTTTACTATTAGATAGTACAATTAAGTTATGTGTTAGATTGTTGTTTAAGGTTGTTATCTTAATTTAAGTATTGCACATATGTAATAGCAAGTTAATTTACAATGTTTACTGCGGAGCAGGGTCCATATCAAAGACTCCTGCTTCTGTTAGCTCCTCGCCCCCATCACAGGCAGCCCACACTAGGGCTCCACCATAGCGAACTATTTTCGCTAACACTTCTTCACACTATCTGTTGCCTATTTCCCTCCCCCTATCCTCCCCACTTACACTAACTCTCAGTATTAAAAGACCTGACCTACTCTCCATACCTCTCTATGCCACCCCTTAAAATACTAACCCACAATGTACGAGGCCTAAACTCCCCACATAAACGTAGCCTTTTGGCTAGATCACTTAAATTCCATAACCCTGACGTAGCATTCCTTCAAGAAACACATTGGTCGTCAGACAATCCTCCTTGCACAATATCTAAAGACTACACTGTCCTCGAATACACCTCTTTTTCAAAAAAAGCCAGAGGTACGGCAATTCTAATCCATAAAAGAATAGCTTATGAACCAATCCAAGTCCTAAAAGACCCCCAATCTAGATTTCTCATTTTAACATGTAAGCTGGACCATACTGATCATACCTTAGTTTCTATCTATCTACCTAACTCACATCAGCCTAGATACCTCAAACGGATCCTACACACAGTTGACCGGATAAAAATAGGCAGAGTCTTACTGGCAGGGGACTTCAACATGACTTGGGATCCAGCACTAGACAGAAAAAGAACTGCATGGACAAAACACACCGCCCCTCCTGCTCAACTTTCCCAAAAGTTCAGACAAATAATTACCCATTTCTGCTACTTCGACGTATGGCGTTCACTTCATGCTAGAGATAGAGACTACACTCACTTCTCATTCCCTCATAAAACATACTCCAGACTCGATTATGTTTTTTGTTCAGCAGAAACCCTTGACCTAGTCAAACAGTCTAGCATCTCCCTATGCCCATGGTCTGATCATGACCTAATCTCAGTAACTCTCCGCTCAGCGGAGCGGCATAATGTGAAGCCTTCATGGCGCCTCCCGCATGACATCCTACAGGATGCTGCATTTAAGGAAACCTTGAGAAAAGACATAACCTTCTATTGCCAAACTAATGACAATAATCAGGTCAGAGACGACACACTATGGGGAGCGGCAAAGGCCACCTTTAGAGGTCTCATAATTAAGCAACAAGCTCATCTTAAAAAACTATCTGGCCTACCCCTTTCCAAATCCCATATTGAATTGCGTCGACTAGAACTCCTAAATAGAAGTACACCTTCAGATGACACCACAGCTCAAATTATACAGATTAAAAACCATATTAACCAACTAGAACTAAAACGCACCCAGGCAAACTTATTTAAGTTGAAACAGATTTCTTACCATAAGAGTAACAAAGCAGATACACTACTAGCAAATAAACTTAAAAACAGAGCGAGTACCTCAAGAATTCACCAGATCCAATTTGAGAACCAGATATACCGTAAGCCCTCAGACATTGGTATTTGTTTTGAGAAATTCTACTCAAACCTGTATAACCTAGAAAAAAATGCTAGCGACAAACTAACTCCTGTTGACAAAATATGCTCCTTCCTTCGCAGCTTAAAGCTCCCCTCATTGTCATCTGACGACCAAGAAACACTCTCATCCCCCTTCACCTCTAAGGAAATCAAACATGTAATAAAGCATCTAAAACCTTTTAAAACTCCGGGTCCAGATGGCTACTCAGCAGCCTTCTACAAAACATACACAAACGAATTAACCCCACTACTCTTAAGATTTTTTAACCACGCTAGAGAACAGGGTAGGTTTAGTCAGGAATTTTTGGAAGCAACGGTGATTACTATTCCTAAACCCCAAAAAGACCCATCCTTATGCTCCAATTACAGGCCAATCTCCTTGATTAATTTAGACATCAAAATTTATGCTAAACTATTTGCTACACGTATCTCTAAATTACTCCCGAACCTCATAAACTTAGACCAAGTAGGATTTATCCCTCACCGCGAGGGGCCAGACAATACTAGACGTCTCCTAAACATCTGCACCGAATCCACCAGACTAAATAGGCCATTCTCTGTTATCTCATTGGATGCAGAGAAGGCTTTTGACCGTGTTAGATGGTCCTATCTATGGGAAACTCTTAAAATTTTTGGTTTCCCAGATCAAATTATCAAGGCGATTCAGGCCCTTTATTCCACTCCCACAGCGGTAGTTAGAGGCCTAGGCTTTGTTTCACCCCCCTTCCCAATATCTAATGGCACCAGACAAGGATGCCCACTCTCACCCCTACTCTTTGCCCTGGCAATCGAGCCACTAGCAGAACAAATCAGACAAGATAAAAAAATTGATGGCATTCGCCTACATGGCACAATTCACAAGATTGCACTCTTTGCAGACGACATTACTATATTCTCGGCAGACCCCCTATCTTCATTCCCGAGACTAATAGAAATCTTAAACTCCTTTGGAGACATGTCACTCTACAAATTAAATCTAGATAAAACAGAAATCTACACCTGGGGAATCCCACAGAACACAGTTGACACCATCAAGGTCCAACACAGAGTACACTGCGTCGATAACTTCATCTCCCACTTAGGTGTTAAGATATCGAATAATATCCCTCAGATGATCAAAGACAACTACCTGCCTCTCTTAACCGAACTGCGTACTTTGAAAGACAAATGGGACTATACTCACATCTCATGGATAGGTAGATTAACAGCCCTTAAGATGTCCTTTCTACCTAAAATTACTTATTTATTTAGATGTCTCCCTCTCCGTATCCCGGGACATCTCCTTCACCAATTTCAGAGTGAATTTACAAAATATATATGGCAGCACAAACCCCCCAGAGTGGCGCACAAAATCCTTCAAAGCCCCCTTAGTAGAGGAGGTATAGCCTCCCCATCAATAACTAGGTATTATGAAGGAGCCATGCTCACTCATATTTCACAATGGGGTGCTAAGGACTCCCCTAGTAAATGGAAAACCATAGAACAAGCCTCCCTCCCAAATCATATATTTTTGCCCGACTTAATTTGGATTCCGGCCCACCTAAGGCGTACCACAGACATTAGTAACAACATAATACGGGAATGCCTCGCCATGTGGGACAAGCTTAGACACTATCCACACATCGCCCCACATCCTTCACCTATTACTCCCTTGACAGGCCTCCTACGAGGCTTACCCGACTCTCATCCTAATGGCTGGACCAGAATTGGAATACAAACAGTAGCTGACCTTTGGGTTACCTCACCAACCCCGCGCTTCATGACACTCTCAGAAATAAAGGCAGGCTCCAACTTACCTAGGTACATGACGTACGAATACACAAGACTAAAGAGCTTTCTCACTAGCTGGGGATTCCAACCTGAGCTACAACAACCTCGTACACTCTGGGAAACGACTTGGCAACAAGGCAACAAACTACACAGACCTTTATCAATGCATTACACATTAATAGGAAACACAGACCCTGAGAACAAACTTCCTCACTTACTCACTTGGGAATCAGTTCTGAACCTGACTCTGACCCCACAAGTATGGCAACACGTAATTTCCCTCACTAAAAAAGCACTACACTGTGTCACACTCTTTGAAACATATTACAAACTCTTAACGAACTGGTACCTTACCCCTGCGAGACTTAATAAAATGTTTGCCTCCGCCTCTCCCCTATGCTGGCGCAATTGTGGCAAAAAAGGAGACTCCTTACACATATGGTGGGAATGCCCCAAGTTAAAACCCTTATGGAGTACATGCTTCCGTACGCTAGGGAGGTTAGGCATAACACTTCCTATAACTCCTTCTAATGCCCTCTTACACATAGGCATCACTAAATTACCTAAGCATCAAGCATATTTAGCAATCTACTTGCTAACAGCTACTAAAGCGACAATAGCCAAGGCATGGAAAACTGTGACATCCCCAAAATGGTCATGCATTCTAAACTATATGGCATATATCTATAATATGGAGAAACCTATCTTTTCCTCTCTAAATAATTCAGACCTATTTGAATTAGTATGGGCAGATTGGCAATCTAACCACACCACTACTTGGGCCCCGAACACTAGAGTAATCACACACTAGGTAACCCTCCCCATGTACCATCCGCATATGAACCAAATCCCTGCCTCTAACAATTACCCTCCCGTTCCCTTTTCCCCATTCCCTCCCCCCCACCCCAATTTACCCACCCCATTTGACTTGAGCTATATTTCGTTCTCTTTTTCATTTTAGGAACGCATTCTAACCTGACATATTTTTGAATGTTCCAATTTATCTGTCCACACTCTCTGTAGGAGCCTACGTGCTCCAAATTATTTAATATGTCACTGTTGTATTTGAGAAATCTTTACTAATAAAAAAAAAAAACTTGGAAAAAAAAAAAAAAAAAAATAGACATGAATATTTGACAACGTTCTTGCTTTAGATGTTTGAAATATGAAACAGCTTTATAGCAGAGAGGTTAAGAAAATGCCAGTTGGATGGACAAAAGATAATATAATTTACAAGATGCTGAGTGAGAGTTTAAATATTGACAGAGGTGTTGGTTGGATATAACCACAATCTATCAGCAATATATTGGTAGATGAGAGAGAAATTAGTGAGGTGTTGAATACAAGCAGCAGAAAATCTTTAGTCAAATGTATTGGTCTTACAATGCTGTGTTGATGTAAACAGTGAGATTGTTAGGTGTTGATGAGGATGAGATACAATTTAATTTGGGATACTTTGAATTTTAGGAAGGAGTGGAGTAAAGAGTGATTGTTGACATAAATTAAGAGGGATGTCAGGAAAGGACAGGTATTTTGTGTGTTTGTGTAATGTTTCTGAACTCAGTTGGTATTTTGTTGAATATGAGAGGTCTCATTATTATTTGTGTGTTAGTAGACATCTTATCAACTTTTTATCTATAGCAGTAATAAATATGGCTACTATTACAAGACAAGACAGTTTAAAACTGAATAATATATTATGTAACATAACCTTGTAAGTGAACACCATGTAAAATGAATCTTTCCCATCAAATGAAATCTTTTGTCCCTAGGCACAAAAAGATAAAGTTTTTTTATTTTTGAAATAGTTGTGTCTGTGTTGTGTGAGAGTCTAGCTACAGTATGTAGTGGGATTGTACAAAGGTATGGCCTTGGGCTTGTGCAGAGAATAAATATAAATCTGTCGGTCTTAATATGTACAGTAGATACCTTACCTTTGTGAATTAACAATTTAAAACTTTTAACATGTATTTTAATTTATGTATTGCTTGTGTTGGCAGCAAATCCTGCACAATAGTATTACTCTGCCTCCTGTAATTCCTGTATACAGGAGTAAAAATATTAGTGCTACCTAAAGTTTATTTAATGGTTTTCGAGTAGAATCTTTTAAGCTATTAAAGACTAAATAGTAAGTAAATTGTGATATCAATCTTTCTTGCAAAATCGTTAACTGTTAACTTCATCTTTCTATTTATTATCATTATTGTTAGTGTTGCTAAATCTGTAATTCTGTGTACGACTAGGGGCACATAGCAACACCAATTAATGGTCAAATTCAGATACATAATACAAACTAAACAAAACAGTTGCCAGCCTTTGGTCCCCAGTACTTAAAGTTATATGCAAAAAAGGGCAAAAATATATAAAAGCTAAGAACAAGCTTTTCTAAGATCCATAACATTGATTTCCAGCCTGAACGTTGACATTTGTTTTCATTCAAGTGATATATTAATAAAAAAAACAGATTTCTAGGTAAATTTGGCAGAATGAATTACAAATAATTTAAATTGTAATCTTATCATTATATATATTTTTTAAAATGCGTAAGGAAACTAGCACCTAGATTACGAGTTTTGCGTTAGAGGCTGTGCGGTGCTAACGAGCAGTTTATGCTCACCTCTCACTTACAGACAGCGCTGGTATTATGGGTTTTTACAAACCCGGCGTTAACCGCAAAAAAGTGAGCGAAGAGCAAAATTTTGCTCCACATCTCACCTCAATTCCAGCGCTGCTTACGTTAGCGGTGAGCTGGTAAAACATGCTCGTGCACGATTTCCCCATATGAATCAACGGGGAGAGCCGGCTAAAAAAAAACCTAACACCTGCAAAAAAGCAGCGTTTAGCTTCTAACGCAGCCCCATTGATTCCTATGGGGAAATACATTTATGTCTACACCTAACACCCTAACATGAACCCCGAGTCTAAACACCCCTAATCTTACACTTATTAACCCATAATCTGCCGCCCCCGACATCGCTGACACCTACATTATATTATTAACCCCTAATCTGCCGCTCCGGACACCGCCGCCACCTACATTATACTTATGAACCCCTAATCTGCTGCCCCCAACATCGCAGACACCTACATTATATTTATTAACCTCTAATCTGCCACCCCCAACCTCGCCACCACTATAATAAACATATTAACCCCGAAACCTAAGTCTAACCCTAACCCCCCCTAACTTAAATATAATTACAATAAATCTAAATAAAATTACTACAATTAACTAAATGATTCCTATTTAAAACTAAATACTTACCTATAAAATAAACCCTAAGCTAGCTACAATATAACTAATAGTTACATTGTATCTAGCTTAGGGTTTATTTTTATTTTACAGGCAACTTTGTATTTATTTTAACTAGGTAGAATAGTTATTAAATAGTTATTAACTATTTAATAACTACCTAGTTAAAATAAAGACAAATTTACCTGTAAAACAAAACCTAACCTAAGTTACAATTACACCTAACACTACACTACAATTAAATTAATTACCTAAATTAAATACAATCAATTACAATTAAATAAAATTATCTAAAGTACAAAAACAAACAAACACTAAATTACAGAAAATATTAAAGAAATTACAAGATTATTAAACTAATTACACCTAATCTAATCCCCCTAACAAAATAAAAAAGCCCCCCCAAAATAAAAAAAAAACCCTACCCTGCACTAAATTACAAATAGCCCTTAAAAGGACCTTTTGCGGGGCATTGCTCTTTTACCTGAAAAAAAAATTACAATCCCCCCCCCAACATTAAAACCCACCACCCACACAACCAACCCTTCTTTAAAACCCAGCCAATACCCCCTTAAAAAAAAAACTAACACTAACCCCTTGAAGATCACCTTACCGAGAGACGTCTTCACCCAACCGGGCAGAAGTGGTCCTCCAGACAGGCAGAAGTCTTCATCCAACCGGGCAGAAGTAGTCCTCCAGACAGGCAGAAATCTTCATCCAGACGGCATCTTCTATCTTCATCCATCCGGCGCGGAGCGGGTCCATCTTCAAGACATCCGACGCGGAGCATCCTCTTCTTTCCACGGCCGATGACTGAATGAAGGTTCCTTTAAAGTGAAGGTAAAGTTTCTTCCGTTTCAAGACATAAATGCATTATTAACTGCTAACATAAGTTAATAGTTAAGTTTTTTTTAAAAAATATTTTCTTTTATAGCTTTTTTATCAATATATAAAACACCCACCGTTATGATGTCTGACTCCTCCCAGCTACTATTTCCTGCTTTCCTTGTCTGACGTATAGATATACGTCTGTATAAGCGCATTCACAAGGCTAAGTGAAATTGCGCATGCGTCAATCAGCGATTTGCCGATTGGACAAATTGTGCAAACTCTTTATAATAAATATTACCCATAACACTGTCATATAAGGGGCGAGTTGTTCACATAAACATATAATTAGTACACATTTCTGAACGCTGCACCACTCAACATTAGGGCCACCAGAAGTTGCAGCTTCTAAATAACAGTGTGTTGTCTGTATTAGAGGCGGCCGCGGCTGTAAGAAGTTGAACTCTCTCTCGCATCTAAAAGGAGCACGCATGCGCGAAACAGGAGCGCGTGTGTACTCAGAAATTAATAAATAAAGAGTAGCGCATGCGCATATCATCAAGTCGGCAGATGACGTGAAGTGACGGCCACCTAACGGACAGAATTTCAAGTGGCTGATAGAAAAACATGATCAAGAGAAAAAAAAAAAAAACACAGGTTGATTTTGCGGAGTTGAAAACAGTGAGTTAAAACGGCTATAACTTTTTTTCCAATCATTTTTAAAATAAATCATTAACGAAAGTCATATTAATTTTGATCTAAGATTAATATTTGAGATAGACATCAAGGTAACTTTACCTTCAATTTAAATGACGTCATCCAAGATGATGTCCCTTCAATTCCGATTGGCTGATAGAATTCTATCAGCCAATTGGAATTAAGGTAGAAAAAATCCTATTGGCAGATACAATTGCATCAGCCAATAGGATTTTTCTACCTTAATTCCGATTGGCTGATAGAATTCTATCAGCCAATCGGAATTGAAGGGACACCATCTTGGATGATGTCATTTAAAGGAACCTTCATTCAGTCGTCGGCCGTGGAAAGAAGAGGATGCTCCGCGTCGGATGTCTTGAAGATGGACCCGCTCCGCGCCGGATGGATGAAGATAGAAGATGCCGTCTGGATGAAGACTTCTGCCCGTCTGGAGGACCACTTTTTCCCGGTTGGATGAAGACTTCTCCCGGCTTCGTTGAGGGCTTCGGCCCGGTTGGGTGAAGACGTCTTCCGGTAAGGTGATCTTCAGGGGGTTAGTGTTAGGTTTTTTTAAAGGGGGGATTGGGTGGGTTTTAGAGTAGGGTTGGTTGTGTGGGTGGTGGGTTTTAATGTTGGAGGGGGGAATTGTAATTTTTTTTTACAGGTAAAAGAGCTGATGCCCCGCAAAAGGCCCTTTTAAGGGCTATTTGTAATTTAGGGTAGGGTAGGGCTTTTTTTATTTTGGGGGGGGCTTTTTTATTTTGTTAGGGGGATTAGAGTAGGTGTAATTAGTTTAAAAATCTTGTAATTTCTTTATTATTTTCTGTAATTTAGTGGGGGTTTTTTCCGTACTTTAGACAATTGTATTTAATTTTAATTAATTGTATTTAATTTAGTTAATTTTTTTTAATTATAGTGTAGTGTTAGGTGTAATTGTAACTTAGGTTATGTTTTATTTTACAGGTAAATTTGTCTTTATTTTAACTAGGTAGTTATTAAATAGTTAATAACTATTTAATAACTATTCTACCTAGTTAAAATAAATACAAAGTTGCCTGTAAAATAAAAATAAACCCTAAGCTAGATACAATGTAACTATTAGTTATATTGTAGCTAGCTTAGGGTTTATTTTATAGGTAAGTATTTAGTTTTAAATAGGAATCATTTAGTTAATTGTAGTAATTTTATTTAGATTTATTGTAATTATATTTAAGTTAGGGGGGTTAGACTTAGGTTTAGGGGTTAATACATTTATTATAGTGGCGGCGATGTCCGGTTCGGCAGATTAGGGGTTAAAATATTTATTTTATTGTTTGCTATGTGAGGGGGCCTCGGTTTAGGGGTTAATAGGTAGTTTATGGGTGTTAGTGTACTTTTTAGCACTTTAGTTTAGAGTTTTACACTACAACGCCGTAGCATAAAACTCTTAACTACTGACTTTTAAATGCGGTACCTGGCTTGACAGGAGAGGGTCTTACCGCTCACTTTTGGTCAGACTCGTAATACCAGTGCTATGCAAGTCCCATTGAAAATATAGGATACGCAATTGACATAAGTGGATTTGCGGTATTTCAGAGTCTGGCCAAAAAAGTGAGCGGTACACCTGTACCTGCAAGACTCGTAATACCAGCAGGCGTTAAAAAGCAGCGTTGGGAGCGGCCAACGCTGCTTTTTAACCGTAACGCACAACTCGTAATCTAGGCCTAGGTTTTCATATGGAATTGAATGGCACTAGAAAAGCCAACACATTTTGTTAGGAAATTGCATTTTTTTTAATCATATAAGCCTCTTAAAAGCAGAAAATTAACATGCAAAACTATTGTTAATGACAGAGTTTAAGATCACCACCAGTGATATATTTTTAGCACATATACAATATGACAACATAAAAATGTAATTTAATTACTGATGTCATCACAGATGTCATATAAAAATCTCTCATTGGGGTAAGAGTGATACATTTTGTAATTTCCTGGCTTTTAAATGTTTGAATGAGAAATAGTTGTACACATGCAGATAGTCAGCTAAGCATAGGGGTATGCATTTTAATTAAAATGCAAAGGTATTTTAAATTTTTTTTTTGAAAATAGTTATTTTCTGTTCTTTTTTTTAAAAGATACATAAAGTGTTATTTAAAAAAAATCTGTTTCCAATTAATAACAAATTAATCATTGCATACAAGCAAACAAAAGTGTTGACACATTGACAGCTGTGTTGACAGTAGAGATTCTTTGACAGTAACTGCCAGCTCAACCTATTCACATCAATAAATTTAACTTCATTTGGTGTTCTTTGGAATGAAGATGATACCAGTGAATAGATTTCTTGAATAAGAGGCTCTTTCTTTAACAGAATGCTCATTTTCAAGCAGACACAGTTGCCCTTCTATATCCTGCCCGAAACTAAAGAATAAGGAAAATCCCTTTTGGATCTTTACTGTGCCCTTCAGTCTGAAGGTTTTTTCTTATCATGCAGCAGCTGGTTGAGGATATATTCCTCTGTTAAAAATTATGGATGTGTTTCCTCTGCGGCACCATTTCCTGCCATGAATAATAGGTATGACTTGGTGATCCTTAACCCTGTGATAATGCAGTAATGAAAACAGCAGCCCTGTTACCTCCATAGTGTGGCAAAATAAAAGTTTTATTTATATACCAAACCTTTAAAGCAGGATTGTCATGGTATTTATGAGACTGCGTTTTGTTTTATTTGGCTGCATCCTGAAGATACTTGTTTGTAATGCCATAAATATTTGTGTACTTCTTTTAACTGTTTTTATGATCCAGGATCTACTGTAGCTGCTAAATATATTGCAGGCTATTACTGTGGTATCCCCAGGATATTGTATCGGTGTTGTGTCTATAAAAGTACATCTTTATGGGGAAAATATTTAGCTAAATTTAAAGAAGACAGTCACCACCAAAATTGTTATTGTTTAAAAAGATAGATAATGCCTTTACTACCCATTCTCCAGATTTGCACAACCAGCATTGTTATATTAATATACTTTATAACATTTAAACCTCTAAATTTCTTCTTGATTCTAAGCCACTACAGATAGCCTCTTATCACATGCATTTTTATTAACTTTTCACAACAGGAGACTGATAGTTCATGTGGGCCATATAGATAGCATTGTGCTCACGCCCGTGGGTTGTGGATAGCTCTGCACTACTTGGCTAAAATGCAAGTCAATAGATAATAAATAAATAGGCATGGTATCAGGGGGCTGTCAAAAGAGGCTTAGTTACAAGGTAATTACAGAGGTTAAAAGTATATTAATATAACCATGTTTGCTATGCAAAACTAGGGAATGGGTAATAAAGGGATTATCTATCTTTTTAAGCCATAAACATTTTGGAGTTTACTGTCCCTTTTTTAAAGGGACAGTACACTGTAAAATAGTTTTTTTCCCTTAATGTGTTTCTAATTACTTTTTTTTACCAACTGCAGAGTATAAAATGTATGAACATTTGCTTTTTAAAATTTATTTATGTATATAAACTGGCTGATTTTGTGTTTTGAAGTCACAACCTAATAAAATGGGTTGAGCTTGTAGGCATAATCAGATCTTGTTACTTTATCACATTGTGTACATATACATGGTTCTTTATCTTATATCTGTCCATAAACCAAAGACCAATACTTTGAGAGAACAATGGAAAATGATCATTGTATTACTTTATCTCTTCTATACCCCACTGGAAGTGTAATTTATTCTGCTGGTTGCATTTACAGAGCTTATCTATAGCTTGGACCTAAGGCCAGAAACATTCAGAATAGGTGGGGATATCACAGGCTAAACTATTTCAAATGAAAATATAAGGGTAAAGGAAATACTTGAAAACTATTTAATACACTCCAGCAGGTAAAGTGGATCATTGAGAACAAATTAAATGAGAGAACATTTTTGAGTAAACTGTCACTTTAAGTTATATTGTGTAACAAAGGGAAGAGACTAAGGGGCCGATTTATCATCGGTCTGTCCGACATGATCCGCTCAGCGGATTATGTCCGGCAGACTTTGATAAATGCCGACATCATACGCTGTTGGCATTTGTCATTGCACAAGCAGTTCTTGTAAACTGCTTGTGCAATGCTGCTCCCCTGAAGAGTCACAGCCAATTGGCCGCTAGCAGGGGACGTCAATCAGCCCGATCGTATGTGATCGGGTGGATTGATGTCCGCAGCCTCAGAGCAGGTGGACCAGTTATGGAGCAGCGGTCTTAAGACCGCTGCTTCATAACTGCTGTTTCCGGTGAGCCTGGAGGCTCGCGCGGAAACAGGGGCATCAAGCTCCATTCGGAGCTTGATAATTCGGCCCCAAAAACTGTACCAATAAGGAATGTTACAATTCTCAAAGGTTAGTGACAAAGTAATTCAAACAAAGGAAAAAGAAGTAGTACCTAAATGAAGAATATACATAAGTGACATTATACTAAAAAAAAAGCTTTTTTAAAATAAGCTGTACCTAGTACTGCAGTAATGGTTGTATGCTTTCTACTAATCCTTATTGGCTGATAAGAACAGCTGACCCTGCTGTACAGTTGGCTAGGGACGCGACTGAACAATTGTGACAATAAAATCTTTATCGCAGGAACATGTTTTTTTTGTTTATTTTTTTAAATAAATTATAATTTTCTAAATGCCTTCTGTTTGATGGAACAAACAATAAAATTGACTGAAGTGTCCCTTTAATAATTAGTGTTTCACTTATAATATTTGGCATACCAGCTCTTTTTCCCTCTGCCAATAAGTATTTTATATTTCTTGCTATAACAGGCAGTCAAACCATATGCAGTTCAATGTGTGGGGAATAATAATATAAAATTCCACATGTGGATTGGTAAATTCCAGATGGATACTAAGCTATTCACAGCGGTGTATTGAAATCATCATCAGCATCTCTACTGCAACAAAAACCTCTATGTTGTAGTTTCAACCACATTTGAATTTAGATGCAAAAACCATATTTGAATTCAGATGCAATAATATAGGTAAATATCGGAATTTTGATGTTTGCCTAGTAGAACTAATGTTTTCACATTCATATATTTCTATAGAATACGTTAACATTTAAATATCAAAGCTTATATTTGAATGCTTCTTTCAATATCTAATATTTAAATCTTAACATTAATAAACAGAAAAATAACCCCCCCCCCTAAAAATAAAGCTAAAATAGTTTTTTTAAGAAATGTGCTGAAAAATTTGACCATCCTTAGACCTGAAGAGAGAATTAGCTGTCTTGGGCATAAGAGGTGAACTTAATAGCTCGATTTATCAATCAAGGGCGGACAGGGGCTGACATATTCGTCCCTGTCTGCCCCAGCTCTCCTCGGGTAGGCAGCAATCCGCTGCCCCAATTTAAATTTACACACAAGTGCTATTTTGTGCTCGCGTGCAACACCACTCCCTGTCCGCGCACAGCCAGTCACGTGCGGGAAGGAGCTGTCAATCTCCCCGGTCGGATGAGACTGAAATTCCCCACCTAAGAGGTTGGGAAGAGGATAGGAAGCAGCGGTTTGATGACCGCTGCTTGATCAATCCTGACTGCAGGTTCTCTTGGGGGAAGCTGCAGTCGAAGGGAGGAGAAGGGCTTGATAAATCGAGCCCTAAGCAGCAGTTCTGACATTGCACTAATCTTATCTTACTAAACAGTAAAAGTAATTAAAACAATTTACAATAGAAAAAAAGTGCTATGGATCCACAACATTCAGACCTCTGTAAGGTGTTCATGACATATCAAGCCATGTAGTGTTTGTACTATGTAGCGTTTAATATATATATATGTACAACAACATTTAAAATGTTATATATATACACAGTATATTTTTCTCTCTAAATAGAATACCATTTAATTATCTTGATACATATTGTGTGAGGCATCCTACAATTTATTTTTTTGTTTAAATGATAAATGGATTTAAGTGTTTTGATAATACTACAGAAGATGCCTAGGATGTCTGGAAATTTGTTTTGTTTTTGTTTTTTTGATTGTAAATGCTTATTAAGCACTATTGTATACGGAAAACCTGAAATAAAAATTATATCTAAAAAAAAAGTGATTAAAAAGATTTAAAATAGAAAAAAGTGCTATGGACCCACAACATTCAGCCTTTGCAAGGTGTTCACAACATATTAAGCCATGTAGTGTTTTGACTATGTAGCGTATAGACTGTGCATCCAGGTCAAGCAATTGAGGGTTAGAGATGGCATAAGCCTTTATTCTAGCTATATGCTCCCATCTGGAGAGGTGTTAATCAGTTTATATGATTAGTTGACTTGCTCCTCTGTTTATTCAGGGGCATTTTTTCATAAACATACACCTGGTGACCTATGTATGTGTAGGCTTATCCATTGTGGACCTTGGAACTTTTGCCATAGTAATGTTTGTTTTGAGTTGTGACGTAAAATAGGATCTCCAAGTTCATAATTATAAGTATGAGTATAATTTGGTGGGTAATAGTTGAGTACCTATTGAATAATCAAAACTGCATACTATTGAGGAGTTCCAGTCTTGAATGAGATTCTAATGATAGCCTTATACCAATATCCCCATGATGCAAACTTTAAAGGACCATAAAATACAATACAATTGCATAATCAATAAGTGCATAAAAAAAATAAAACAAGCAAACAATGCAATAGCACTTACTGTGAATATTAAATTAGCATTAGATTTCTTTTTCTGACAATTTTCAAAATTTACTTCAATTTGCTGGACCCATGTATCATGTGACAGTCATCAGCCAATCACAAACTCATATACGTATATACTATGGAAACTCTTGCACATGCTCAGTAGTAGCAGGTGCCTCAGAAAGTGTACATATAAAAATAATATATACAATTTGATAGAAGTAAATTGAAAAGTCTCTTAAAACTAAATGCTCTAATTTTAATTTTGACTTTAGTGTTTCCTCAATACAGGGAGGACAGGAGGCTTTGCTTTTGCTGACCTGAAGAGATCGTTGTTAAAATACAAGCTCATAATTTTCTTAAAAACATTTGCACCCTTAATATTACTAAAAAACAATTGCATCTGACAACAAGGAAATCAAAGAAACCTGCATAGATCACACATTCACAAGCTCTGGTGGCAACATGCAGATCTTACAGAGGCTATCCCATTACCTTTACAGAAGTGGTGCCAAGGACTATATATATGTTTTTGTCATTTAGACATGATACATTTTTATGTGTTTTCTAAAAGCTTTCAGCAGGTTTGAAGAGATTATTAGCATTACTCACATTTCTTGTTTTTCAAGAATTTCTTGTGTCCTTGCATTTCTTTTTAACTGACATAACTCTTAAGCACACTTGCAAGAAAACATCAACTGTTTAGCTATTGAACCCCTTGTGCCATTTGGGCGTAGGTACTACAGCACACAGTACTTTGCCCAGCCTAATGTGTTGATGTAGTCACTTAATCCAACACTGTGGAGCATGCTGCAGTCCCCACTATCAGCTTAGACAGTGGAAACTGCAGCTGGGAGCAGAAGTAATCTGCCTTCATATAGTAAGGGAGAACTGATTGTGCTCCCTTACTATATGAAGACAGAATGCCAATCGTTACAGAGAGTGACACTGTGTCACTTTCTGTAATGATTGTTCATTGGTGCAGAGTGGGAGAGAAGAAGGGAAGCGGGTGGGAACCCGAGCAAGGAGGACAGAGAGAGGGATGGGCGGGGTTCCCTACACTACAGAAATTTAAGGCAGGAGAGAGGGAGGGATAAGGCTCTACACTGAAACAGAATAGGGGGAGAGTGGACCCTACACTACATAAAAATGGTAATCTTAGAGGTTAGGAGATCCCTACACTACAGAAAAATAAACAAATGCAAAATAAAAATTAAACCAAAATTAGTAATTTGTTGCAAATATGGCAGCGGAGGTAAGAGAGCTGGGGATCCGGGGTGGTGGGTTGGGTGAGGATAGCCCCTACACTACAGGAATACATAAATAAGTAAATATATAAAAAAATAAAACCTAAATACATACCGGCAGACTGTGTGCCAGTACCTAAGATGGTGGTGACCAGTGTTGGGGAGAGGAAAGAGATTTGTTTTGGAGGGAATAAGGGGTGCAAGGTGTAAGGTGAGAGGATGATCTCTACACTACAGCAAAAATTAACCTTACAAGCTAATTGATTAACCCTTTCACTGTTAGGAATTTCAGAACTATGGTGCACAGCTGCAATTAGTGGCCTTCTAATTGCCAGAAACCAATTGCAAAGTCATGCATGTCTTCTGTTTCTGAAAGGGGACCCCAGAGAAGCTTTTTAAACCACTTGTCTTATGACTGCAGTAGTTGTGTATAAATAATTGAAGTGAAAAAAACAAAGTTTGTGAAAAAATTAAAAATGTTGTGGACTAATAGTGGCATCAAATATACCAAAATATGCCTAGATCAAAAGCTTGAGTTATCTATTTTAAATATATAGTTTTCATAGGTTAATAAAAAAAAAACAAGGCTCTATTTTTGTTTAAAAAATTCTTGGGGACTTCAACATTCCCATTGACAACCCGTCTGCCCCTGCTTCCTCTAAATTCCATCGACCTTGTATTTTCCTACCTCTGTTCTATATATGACCTCACCTGCCGCCCTCTTCCCATTTCTGACCATCACCTGGTCACCTATAATATTAATGCAACAGCTAAACCCACTCCTCCATCCCACCCCCGCACCTGTAGAAATCTACATGCTGTAGATCCGCTCCAATTTACAAAAATTATTCAAGATCTCCTTCCTCATACTTCCACTATAACCTGCCCTGATCTCGCAACAGCCCACTATAACAAAACGCTGTCCTCTGCACTAGACACACTTGCAGCTTCCCAGCTGCGCAAAACATCACGAACACGCTATTTGCAAAAATGCTCCAGTACTGCTGAGCGTGTCTGGAGGAAAACTCACTCTGAACCTGACTTCATACACTATAAGTTTATTCTTCGTTCATACACTTCTGCCCTTTCGCTTAGCCAAGCAAACCTACTTCGCTTCTCTTATATCTACTCTTTCCTCAAACCCTAAACGACTCTTCTCCACCTTTAACTCTCTCCTCTACCCTCCTGCTCCACCCCTCCATCTGTCTTTAGTGCTCAAGACCTGGCAGAGTACTTTTTAAACAAAACACGTACTATCCAAAGCAACATCCCAACACCAACCTGCAATATTCCATCAACAGGCCCAGTTACTCCCTCGGCCACCCTCTGCATCTTTCATCCAGCCACTGAGAAGGAGGTTTCTTCCTTACTATCTTCCTCACGCCTCACTACCTGCCCGCTCGACCCTATCCCTTCCCATCTAATACCCTCCCTATCTTCCACCCTCACTCCTGTTCTTACCCACATCTTCAACCTATCTTTCTCTACCAGCTCATTCCCATCTTCTTTCAAACATGCAAAAGTCACTCCCATACTCAAAAAACCCCCCTCGACCCTAGTTCTCCTGAAAGCTACCGTCCCATATCACTGCTTCCACTAACATCAAAACTCCTTGAAAAACTAGTTTACATTTGCCTAACCCATTTCCTGTCCGTAACTCCTTGCTTGACCCCCTGCAATCCGGATTCCGCCCCAAACACTCAACTGAAACTGCCCTTACCAAGGTTACTAACGATCTTCTCTCTGCTAAAAATATTGGACACTACTCTATACTCATCTTACTTGACCTCTCAGCTGCCTTCGACACAGTTGACCACCCCCTCCTCCTACAGACCGTTAGCTCTTTTGGCCTCTGTGACACTGCCCTTTCCTGGATTCACTCTTATCTTTCTCACAGGTCTTTTTCTGTGTCATTTGCCGGCGACTCCTCCTCTCCAATGCCTCTGTCTGTTGGAATACCTCAAGGATCTGTTCTGGGTCCTCTACTCTTCTCCATCTTTACTTCTTCGCTGGGTAAACTTATCAACAGTTATGGCTTCAAATATCACCTCTATGCTGATGACACCCAGATCTACTTCTCCACCCCTGCTCTCTCTTTCCCTCTGTCCTTTCTCATGTCAGCGACTGCCTATCTGGTATTTCTTCCTGGATGGCCTCTCACCACCTAAAGATTAACATGTCCAAGACTGTGCTCCTCCTTATCCCCCCCTCAAGCTCTACGCTGACTTGTGACTTCTCTATCCCTGTTTACGGCATCACCATTTCCCCATCGCCCCAAGTCCGATGCCTCGGAGTTACACTTGACTCAAATCTATCCTTCGCCTCCCATATCCAATCACTTTCTACATCTTGCTGCAACCATCTACGTAACATTTCCAAGATTCAACCTTTCCTGTACGCTAACAACACAAAGCAAATAATCCACTCCCTTGTTATTTCCCGACTTGACTACTGCAATAACCTACTCGCTGGTCTTCCTCTTTCCCACCTCTCCCCCCTTCAATCCATCCTAAATGCCTCTGCCAGGCTGATCCACCTTTCCCGTCGCTCTTTTTCTGCTGCACCTCTCTATGAGTCCCTTCATACACAGCAGAATTAAATTCAAAATTCTCACCCTTGTATACAAAGCACTCACCAACACCGCTCCCCTCTACCTATCTTCTCTAATCAACAAGTATACTCCAGCCCGCCCACTAAGATCCAACAATGACCTGCTGCTTGCATCTGCGACTATCACCTCCTCTCATGCTAGACTTCTGTCGTGCAGCACCTACCCTCTGAAACACTCTCCCTCGTGCTGTCAGGCTTTGCCCTAATCTTTCTTCCTTTAAATGCTCTCTGAAGACTTTTCTGTTCAGAGAAGCCTACCACCCAACTCAGTAATATTTCTCTTACCTAACAACATTTCCCTCCTCTAACTCTGCATTAACATCTTTCTCAATCTTGCAGTCCTCACCTCCTGTTTCTCAACCCCCTACCCTTCTAGATTGTAAGTTCCCACCGGAATAGAGCCCTCAATTCCTCCTGTATGTGTTTGTAAATTCTGTCCTGTCTCTTACAAGTCTTGTATTGTTTTATTTAAATGAACTGTATCCATGGACAGCGCTGCAGAATATGATGGCGCTTCATAAATAAAGTATAATAATAATAATAATAATAAAAAGAGTGATCGCAAAAATGCAAAAAAATTGTCTGGTACTTTGGGCAAGTTTGTCTCTAAAATTCCCAGTAGCAAAGGAGTTAGTATGGTGTGTCCTTTAATCAAGGTAGGAAGAGCACCTACAAAGACATGATAAAAAATTACTGTACTACTTAATATGTTATAATATAATGTCAAATTATTTTCATTTTGATGTTTTTCTTTATACTAATATATTGTGGGTTCACATATCTTAACCTATTTTAAAAGGGACGTTACCTATATGCTAAAACAATTGAACGGTATGCAGCATATCTATAGAAAAGCTGATTAGAAAATATCATATGAGCATATATATATGTAAAAAAGGAAGATATCTCTGTGAGCAGTTATACTTAAAGTGATGGTAAACTAGGGCAAACTTGAATTTAAATTTTAAATCCTTTAATTAAAAAAAATGTCTAGCCGTATCTTTAATTTTTACTAAAATTGTGCCTGAAAAGGTTAAAATGATCCAGAGATTCTGATACCCCCTCCCCACTAATTTGTAAGAGCATGTCATTTTATAACTAGCAACACTGCAAAACTATGTTTAAACACATAGTTAAAGTATTGCATGGGACCAGTAGAGTACTGCCACTGAGGCAGTCAACAACACTAGCGGTACAACTTTGTGGGGTTTAAACACATGGTTTTGCAGAATTGCTTGTGATAAAACAATATGTCCTAATGAATAGTGTTGTATCACTATAATAGCCCTTTAAAATGATTTCTTTGATAATATCCATTCGTCTATACCTGGGATTTTTATAGATATTATGGTGATAAATCATTGAACTGTCCTGTTGCCTTTTCTTACTTTCCCAGCATGCTTTTCTGCTATCAAACAAACATGGCCCCTGATGTTAATTGCTTTGACAATTTCAGTTATTGATACTAAAGTTTGCGAAACAAAATATGTAAGTCTAATTAAAAAGTACACGTTTGCCTGTAAATGTAACCCTTAAGTATCCTGTAGTCTATACATATTTTAAGAATTAACAATCAAGAGCTCAAAAACAGTGCAAGAAACCTGATTTTTATTTAATATAATGTTGTTTCCTTTTTTATTTGTTGTATTCTTAATCCAGTCCAATATCCTTCCTAAAAAGATAATGGTTGTTTTACATTAAAGACAAATGTTTATGATATGGTAGAAATAAACATAAAAAGAAAGTATCCGTTTACCTTTAAATTAATGTTTTGTTCTTTGACATTAGTGTTCTGTACTGTGGTCAGCTGTCTTGCGTTAGCCTATGGTAAAAACCACCACGTTGATTAATGTGCTATAGATGTTGGTTCCCATCATATAAAACAGCCTTAAAGGATACACAGCCTGTCACAAATACATTATTTGTGCTGAGGAAGATAACCAAAGAGTTCACTGAGGGTCAGGGCTGTGCAAAGCAGGATACATCTGTATATTTCTTTGTCCCTAAGAAGCTGGTGAAACACACAGTTATGCACAACTCACACATGGTACAATCAGCACTTAGTTTACAGGTTACATTATCCATCCTCTATGCATTAAACAGTTACATTTCAATCTAAATATGGCTGCGATGTGTCTCAAAGGCAAAGATGAAGAGAAATGGAATTAAATAGTGAGCAACTCATTTTAGGATCATGTAGTATTCTTTAAAGGGACAGTAAAGTCATAATTAGAAATTAATGATTTAGACCAAGCATACAATTTTAACCCCCTAATGACCAGCTCCGTACCCTGTGAGCCCTTAAGGACCAGTGTTGTAACCTCTACGACGCTGCTGTCCTGGGCCTCCCTCTGCCATGATCTCGCTAAAAGTAGTGAGATTGTGCTATTTCTGCATTCCACATGAGTGAGGCAATGCAGAAATAGAAGGTGTGGGATGGCTAGGAAGGAGGCGGGTGGGCAGCCCACCGCTGGAGGGAGCGAGAGGGGCCGGGAGCGGGTGGGACCACTACACTACAAAAAAAAAGAAAGCTTAAAGCGGCAGGGAGTGGGAAGGAGGGAGGGGTGAGGAGGGAGAGGGGGCTCCTATAGTGGAGGGGGAATTAGAGGGAGGGTAAATGATCTGGGAGGGGGGCAGGGTAATGAGGGGGGGCAGCTACACTACAGAATTTTTTTTTATTGTTTTTAAATAAAAAAAAAGAAACATTGCTTTTTAACTGGGTACTGGCAGACAGCCGCCAATACCTAAGATGGCGGATCCAGTTAGAGGGGGGAGATTAGAGAGCTTTTTGGGAGGGATAAGGGAGGTTGGAAGGTAAGGGGTTAATCCTACACTGAAGAAAATATTAATAATATATATTTTTTTTTTTAAAAAACTTCTAAAACTGCATACTGGCCAACTGTCTGCCAGTACTTAAGATGAGGTGACTAGTGGGCGGTGGGGGAGGGAAGAGAGATTTTTAGAGGGATCAGGGGGTGGAAAGTGTCAGGTGGGAGGCTCTACAGTGCTTGACGAAAATTTTCAAAAATTAGGAGCCAGTAAGAAAATTTAGAAGCTAGGCATATTTTTAGGAGCCAGACAGTTGGATTTGTATATAGATATATGGAGAATACCCCAAAAAGTTAGGAGCCAGGGGTAAAATTCTAGGAGCCAGTGGCTCCCAGGCTCCTGAGTTTGTTCAGCCCTGCTCTACACTAAAGCTAAAATTAACCTTACAAGCTACTTAATTAACCCCTTGGTGAAAAAGTTAACAGTATTTTTTTTTCTTTAATCGCGTATGACGGTGAAATGGTGGCATAAAATATACCAAAAATGGGCCAAGATCAAAAATGCTAAAAAAGCTCTGGTCTTTTGGGGAAGTTTTAGTCTGAAATGCCTGGTCCTTAAGGGGTTAAACAACTTTCCAATTTATTTCTATTATTTAATTTGCTTCATTCTCTTGTTATCCATTGCTGAAAGGTTTATCTAGGAAAGCTGAGGAGCAGCAAAGAACCTAGGTTCTAGCTGCTGATTGGTGGCTGCATATATATACCGATTGTCATTGGCTCACCCATGTGTTCAGTTAGAAACCAGTAGTACTCCTTCAACAAATGATACCAAGAGAATGAAGCAAATTTGATAATAGAAGTAAACTGTAAAGTTGTTCAAAATTGTATGTTCTACCTAAATCATGAAAGAAATGTTTTTGGTTCCATGTCCCTTTAAGCCAAAAGCAGTATTATAATCTAAAGGATAACAAGATTGTTTTAATCTGTCTTTAATAAAAGTGGATGTTTTTTTTTTTATATTTGATTCTCTAAAACTGAATGTGGACAGACATACTTATATAGCATGAGGTCAAGGCAAATTGTTATATGTGATCATTATTTTTCTGTTATGCTAGTTATTTTGATACAATCTCCACTATGTTATTAAAAATAATTGAATGCACGCTGTTTGTAAGACATTGATTGCATCTGGAGGAATGCTGAGTTTAATATAGGTATTGTGCAATGCTGCACTTATGTTTTCTCTGCATCCTTATTTACAGATACATAAAAATGAATGGTTTATTAAATGAAAATACAAAGGTGTGTGCTTTATTTGTTTGTACAAGGGTATTTATTTCCCACGGTGCTTTGTTTCCCTTCTAAATCTGCACCAGCTATTGTCCAACTCTACAAAGCATTGTATAAGAATAGCTCTCTGTATGTTTGTTTTTCTATACTTTGTTGCACAGCATAAAGGGTTATGTATCATAACAATAAACAAAGTAATCTCCATAGGTTGCAAGCAGTTTTTTCCCTTTCTATAGCTAAAATAATGTGTTTATTAAAGGGACAGTACACAGTTTGAGATTTTAACAATTTTTTTTAGTTGTGCATAATTGAAAAACCTTGAAATATATTTTATTCTCTATTTTGTCCCATTTTCATGCCATTTAGCTCAGCGCTCAGAATTTGAAATGCATCCTGCTGACTTTTCAAGGCTAACTCTGTTACATATGTGTCCTTAATTGGTTTAATCAGATAACAACTGCCTAACAATGTATTTTTTGCTAACTTTATGACTGTGGCTAGCCTTGTTGTCTGTGGACTAAAACTCAGATTGGCTCCTCCAAATAAGGCAAATGGTGGGTGGAGTTTGACTATTGCAAAATAATTGTAGTAAAAAGGATATTAAAGGGCATTGTACACTAGATTTTTCTTTGCGTAAATGTTTTGTAGATGATCTATATGGTGCTCTGACAAAATGCAGAAGGACATTTGGCAGAAGGACATTTGGCAGACGGACATTTGGCCGACGGACATTTAGACAGAAAGCTAAAGAATGTTCCGATTTCGGCCGAGGGCAGATACGTTCCAGAGTGCTCTGTTCTAATCAGAGCCTTGGTCGCCGCAACTACCTCTGGGAACCTTACCATGGGTCCCAGGCCGCACGTCTTGTAATTCTCTGTCTGGGAAATTATCTATCTATCTATCTATCTATCTATCTATCTATCTATCTATATATATATATATATATATATATATATATATAGCCCATCTGGGTTTTTGCTGATTTTCAGACTCCTAAATAAGCCCTAAAGTATCAGATGTAGATTTAAGTCTACCAACTTCAGCTTGCTCCTGTTTGTGTAATGGATCTCTTCATATGCAGGGGAGGGGGGGGGGGTGTCTGCTCTCCCTGCTTTCTCAGCCCCTTCTCTGGGTATCCCAGATAAATTAATCAACAGTACTAATTTGGGAGCTTCTAAGCAAGTTTTAAAAGGTTTTATACTGGATTTTTTAGATCAGTATCTGTGCATATTCTTCTTTATATTAGTGTCTATTACATGCGGTTAAATAAAAATTGGTGTATACTGTCCCTTTAAATTGTTTTAATGGATATCTTATTCTATAGTTACACAACAGAAATGGAATTACAAGGTCTTTACACAAACAGGAGCAAGCTGGAGAAGGTAGCTGACAGTATTCTCATAAAACTTTGGGGCTTGGTTAGGAGTCTGAAAATCAGAGCAATGTCATTTAAAAATAAGCAAAACTATACATTTATTTTTTAAAAAAACTTTATGGGCTATATAAATAGATCATCTACAAAACATTTATGCAAAGAAAAAATGAGTGTATAATGTCCCTTTAAGCATTATCTTATATACAGGTATACCTCGCTCATACAGCGGGTTAGGGACCGGAGCCCCTCTGTAAAGTGAAAACCGCATTAAAGTGAAACAATCTGGTTTAAGCTTTCTTTTCACTTACCAGTGTGTTTAAAAACTTGAAAACATCTTTGAAATAACATATATTAGGTGTGCAATAGCGTTACGTTTAGTTTACCACTAGCACAGCACAGTATTCAAATAGTATTCAATAAATATCTGTAAAATAGTGACAATTACTGTTGTAAAATTTGCCAGACTACAACAGACAGAAATTGAACTGTAATGCTGTAAACAGAGTGAACTGCACATAACAGAATGGTGCCAGTCACTTTTCTTGAGATCTCACAACGATTACAGCAGTGCAGGTGGAAAAAGTATGTGAACCCTTGGATTTAATAACTGGTTGAACCTCCTTTGGCAGCAATAACTTCAACCAAACATTTCCTGTAGTTGTAGATCAGACGTGCACAACGGTCAGGAGTAATTCTTGACCATTCCTCTTTACAGAACTGTTTCATTTCAGCAATATTCTTGGGATGTCTGGTGTGATTCGCTTTCTTAAGGTCATGCCACAGCATCTCAATTGGGTTGAGGTCAGGACTCTGACTGGGCCACTTCAGAAGACGTACTTCTGTTTAAGCCATTCTGTTGTTGATTTACTTCTATGCTTTGGGTCATTGTCCTGTTGCAACACCCATCTTCTGTTGAGCTTCAGCTGGTAGGCAGATGGCCTTAAGTTCTCCTGCAAAATGTCTTGATAAACTTGGGAATTCATTTTTCCTTCGATGATATCAATCCGTCCAGGCCCTGACGCAGCAAAGCAGCCCCAAACCATGATACCCCCACCATCATACTTCACAGTTGGGATGAGGTTTTGTTGTTGGTGTGCTGTGCCTCTTTTTCGCCACACATAGTGTTGTGTGTTTCTTCCAAACAACTCAACTTTGGTTTCATCTGTCCACAGAATATTTTGCCAGTACTGTTGTGGAACATCCAGGTGCTCTTGTGCAAACTGTAAACGTGCAGCAATGTTTTGTTTGGACAGCAGTGGCTTCCTCTGTGGTATCCTCCCATGAAATCCATTCTTGTTTAGTGTTTTACGTATTGTAGATTCGCTAACAGGGATGTTAGCATTTGCCAGTGACTTTTGTAAGTCTTTAGCTGACACTCTAGGATTCTTCTTCACCTCATTGAGCAGTCTGTGCTGTGCTCTTGCAGTCATCTTTACAGGACGGCCACTTCTAGGGAGAGTAGCAGCAGTGCTGAACTTTCTCCATTTATAGACAATTTGTCTTACCGTGGACTGTGAGGAACAGAAAGGCTTTTGGAGATACTTTTATAACCCTTTCCAGCTTTATGCAAGTCAACAATTCTTAATCGTAGGTCTTCTGAGAGCTCTTTTGTGCGAGGCATCATTCACATCAGGCAATGCTTCTTGTGAAAAGCAAACCCAGAACTGGTGTGTGTTTTTTATAGGGCAGGGCAGATGTAACCAACACCTCCAATCTCATCTCATTGATTGGACTCCAGTTGGCTGACGTCTCACTCCAATTAGCTCTTGGAGATGTCATTAGTCTAGGGGTTCACATACTTTTTCCACCTGCACTGTGAATGTTTACATGGTGTGTTCAATAAAAACATGGCAACATTTCATTCTTTGTGTGTTATTAGTTTAAGCAGACTGTGATTGTCTATTGTTGTGACTTAGATCAGTGATTTTTAACCTTTTTTTTGCCTTGGCACACTTTTTTACATTAAAAAATCCTGTGGCACACCACCATCCCAAAATTTAAAAAAAAATCACACATTGTAGCCTAATACAGCATATATATATACACATACACATAAACACACACATACTGTATGTATTGTGCTGTTATGCCATGCCTCCTACAAACTACCCCTGCACTGGGAGTAAAAAACAAGCAAAGTTTAAAAAATATGTCACACTGTTGTCAGTCTGCCGTGGCACACCTGAGGAGCTCTCACGGCACACTAGTTGAAAAACACTGACTTAGATGATGATCAGATCACATTTTATGACCAATTTGTGCAGAAATCCATATCATTCCAAAGGGTTCACATACTTTTTCTTGCAACTGTATATATATATATATATATATATATATATATATATATATATATATGTTATACAAACTTTATATTTATCCTACAGATCTGGAATAAATAAATTTAAAAAGTGTTAAATGTAAATGCAACACTGTATTTTTTAAACCATCATAAAATAAAAAAGATGAACTTGTTTGGTATTCACCACAAAACCAATCGGCTATATGCATGTGAATGTATCAAGGGACAATAAAATCATACTAAACTGACAAAATGCCTAATTGTGTTTTCATGTGCTTATGATATGTTGTGTGAATGACACACAACCGTGTATAGGGAGCTTGACTGACAGCTGTGATCAGCATTGGGACAGTTAATATGGAAAGATGTAACTATTTCATGAACACTATATATGGTGCTGTAATGGGTTTCCATATGCAGTTATTCGTTCAGGCATCAAAATATCTGTATATTATGTTGCTTTAACATCTTAAGGCATAATTGTGCATAGAAGATTATGTATACACAGTTATTTTTTAACTTACCTATCAACATGTAAGAAATTGTGGTCAGAGGAGGAGTCTAAATGGCAGTGGGAAAAGTGTAAGGGAAGAGTGTTAGTAGACAGAGTAGGGGTCTCAGTAGTCAGGAGAGAAAACTCAATAGTTAGGAGTGGAGTCTCATTGGCCATGGTAAAAGTCTCCGTTAGGGGAGGAACCCTAGTAGATCGAGAAGGGGTCTCAGTGGTTAGAGGATTAGTCTCAGTGGCACAGGGATCTCAGTATATTGGAATATTGTCTAAGTGGTTTGTAGGGGGGCCCTATATTTTCCAAGGAAATAGTGTGGCTAGTCCTGGTGCAGAGTTTGGGTGGGTTAAGGTGCTTAAGGAATTTTGGGCAAGGTTCAAGCAGTTCTAGTTTTCTGTAAGACAGTATTGATTACCACAGGTCCGATTTTTTTCCTCTCTTGGGAAACCAATATTTTTTATTCGGATTATCATGTGGGATTTTTAATATTTGGCAAATAAAGGTCTTCAAACCTTACATCAATTTTGTAAGGCCAATACAATGATAACAAAAACATATAACAAAGTGATGGCTGAGTTTGATCTGCCCAAGTCTAATTTCTATGCTTACCTCCAAGCTCGCCAATTGAAGAATTAAGCAAAAAGACAGACCAGAATTGGTCAATAGGGAAAGTAGATAGTGCCATCAAGTTATATTTTTGTGGGATTATAGTTATAAAATATCTATATAATAAGCTGAATGAATTTCATGGGGAACTTCACAATCACATAGATCTATTACTACACATATTGAATAGAATTATAGCAGACGTATCAAAAGAACAGATCATAAAGAGTTTTTCTCTAGTGGAAAAAGCCTGGATATCAATAGCTTGGAGAGAATCCCATTTAAAATTAATAAATGAGTTATATTACTCCGTACAATTTGAGTAAATGTTATGGGAAATCAGAAGCATGTATGCAATGCGACACATAATATGCAGATTTAAAACACTGCTTCTGGAAATGTCAAAAGGTTTTTCAATTTTGGAGTAAGATTAATTTCTGGTTAAATCAGTTTCTCAAAATTAAGTTAAGATTCAATCCAAGCTTGATATTTTTCCTCATGAAACATTCACATATGTATTCCAATTCTAGATTAAGCAACACAACAATATTAGTTGGTCGGAATATGATCCTAAAGGCCTGGAGAGATAAAAGGGGGCTGAAATTTAGTGACTTTACCAAAATGATGTATCATCGGGTAGTGTTAGAACAATATTCGGTTAAAATTTTCAATGAAAAACAGATAGATACCTTCTCTTCCACAAGATGTCCAAATACAAATTGACTCACCTTTCAAAAATTCAGAAATAATGTATTATAATATTGAAAGAGGCAGGTTCTCTATACATTGGCAAAAATATTTTATTTATTTTTTATTTTTTTTCTCCCCCCCATAATCACACGTTTAAAAGAAGGTGAAAATGAATACCTCTGGCTAAAGATACTATGATTATTAATATAAATAGATATCATGAGGTTTAGTAGGATGAATGTGTTATTTATAAATGTTTTATTTGAATACAGTAGAGTTATAAAGGTAAAGCCCATATACTATTCAAGGAATATATAATTTCAGTACATATATAAAAAATATTTATTGTATGCATTGAAATTTCGAAGATATTTTGATTTAGATGTATTCATCTTGTTTTTTTTCTTTGTTGTTAAAAAAGTAAACAGTAAATAAATGTTAGGTATAATGATGGCTGTGATTGCATCAGCCAATAGGATTTTTTCAACCTTAATTCCGATTGGCTGATAGAATTCTATCAGCCAATCAGAATCTAAGGGACACAATCTTGGATTACGTCACTTAAAGGTACCTTCATTCATCGGGTAGTCGTCGTTGGAAGAGGATGCTCCGCGCCGGATGTCTTGAAGATGGACCCGCTCCGCGCCGGATGGATGAGGATAGAAGATGCCGTCTGGATGAAGACAGAAGATGCCGCCTGGATGAAGTCTTCTGCCCGCCTGGAGGACCACTTCTCCCGGCTTCGTTGAGGATGGATGTCGGATCTTCAAAACTGTAAGTGGATCTTCAGGGGGTTAGTGTTTTTTTAAGAGTTTATTGGGTGGGTTTTATTTTTAGGTTAGGGCTTTGGGCAGCAATAGAGCTAAATGCCCTTTTTAAGGGCAATGCCCATCCAAATGCGCTTTTCAGGGCAATGGGGAGCTTAGGTTTTTTTAGTTAGGGTTTTATTTGGGGGGTTGGTTGTGTGGGTGGCGGGTTTTACTGTTGGGGGGTTGTTTGTAATTTTTTTTCAGGTAAAAGAGCTGATTTCTTTGGGGCAATGCCCCGCAAAAGGCCCTTTTAAGGGCTATTGGTAGTTTAGGCTAGTGTTTTTTTTATTTTGGGGGGGGCTTTTTTATTTTGATAGGGCTATTAGATTAGGTGTAATTAGTTTAAAGATCTTGTAATTTGTTTTTTATTTTCTGTAATTTAGTGTTTTTTTTGTAATTTAGCTAACTATATTTAATTTAGTTAATTGTATTTAATTTAGGGAATGTATTTAATTGTAGGGTTAGGTTAGGTGTTAGTGTAACTTAGGTTAGGTTTTATTTTACAGGTACATTTGTATTTATTTTGACTAGGTAGTTTGTAAATAGTTAACAACAATTTAGTAACTATTCTACCTAGTTAAAATAAATACAAACTTGCCTGTAAAATAAAAATAAAACCTAAGCTAGATACAATGTAACTATTAGTTATATTGTAGCTAGGTTAGGGTTTATTTTACAGGTAAGTATTTAGTTTTAAATAGGAATTATTTAGTTATTAATAGTAGATTTTATTTAGATTTATTTTAATTATATTTAAGTTAGGGGGTGTTAGGGTTAGGGTTAGACTTAGGTTTAGGGGTTCATTAATATAATATAGTGGCGGCGACGTTGGGAGCAGCAGATTAGGGGCGTTTCGGGGTTAATATGTTTATTATAGTGGCGGCGATGTCGGGATGGAAGATTAGGGGTTAATAATTTTATTTTAGTGTTTGCGATGCGGGGGGGCCTCGGTTTAGGGGTTAATAGTTGGTTTATGGGTGTTAGTGTACTTTTTAGCACTTTAGTTATGAGTTTTATGCTACAGCATTGTAGGGTAACACTCATAACTACTGACTTTAAAATGCGTTATGAATCTTGACGGGATAGACTGTACCGCTCACTTTTTGGCCTCCCAGGACAAGCTTGTAATACTGGCGCTATGGAAGTCCCATAGAAAAAAGACTATACGCAATTTGCGTAAGTTGATTTGCGGTACGGCCCAAAAAGTGTGCGGTGCCCCTAAATCTGCAAAACTCGTAATACCAGCAGTAGTAAAAAAGCAGCGTTATGAGCCTTAACATTTCTTTTTTACTCATAATGCAAGACTAATCTAGCCGTATGAGTTTTAAGTCCCTTTAAAATTGCTATATTCCATGCATCCATTGTTTGCACACTTTATCATTAATTGTTCTCAGCAGAAGAGATAAGTGCAATCTAAAGTTTTAACACAGCAGCACCAATTACTTTATAGAAACTCAGAGAAATTGGAAAACCCACAATTTTCAGAGTTAAATTACAAGAAAATGGAACATAATTATAGTATATAGTTTTTTTCAACTACACATTATTATAAACCTTTATTTTATTAAAAATACAAAAAAATATTTTGTAATGTCACTTTAAAAACCATTTAGAACAAATCTGCTTTAAAGTAGAGCATCATATTACTTGGGCTTATTTTTAAATTCCTTCTCACCTCCATCCATCTTTGAGAACAAAAGGAAGATGTGTTCTCAGAGGATCTGTCACTATATAATTTATACTGCTGGCTGATTTTACTTCAGCATGTGCATGGACAAGCATACTTATAAAGTCTCTGAGTATTTCATGATAAGTATCTGTCATATTTTTGGTCATTATACAGAATAACTATTCATTGAGGTTAAAAGTGTAGCAAAAATAATGATGCTAATAAATAAATCTATGTGGCCTAACTAATCTTCACTTACTTTATTCAAATAAAATAATTATTTTTGTAATGAATGTTTGCTCTGGATAAAAACCTATAGTTTCATTGATTCTTTGTATTCCTATGATTTATTATTTTATTTTGCCTCAAATGTTCTTGATGTAGAGAAAATAAATGTTTACAAGTGCTTTTACTAAAGACACTGCTATTAGAGTGCATTATGGGGATATAACTGGCAGTCAAGTGCATTTAATTGGCTACTAACCTCAAAGGTTGAGGGCAAGCCTATATTTTTATATCTTATTTTTTTCACTTGTTAATCATTTTCTAATGAGAGCTTTTGTTCATCTTTTAATGTGAAAAGTCAGAGCATTACATTAATTTAAAAATGTATCTGTTATTATAAATCAGTTTATTTTTTACTAATTCGTCTCAGAGAATGACTGCTTCTTCTCTGACATTGATTATTGGCTGATCTGAGAATATCTTACTGAGTGGTGTCACCAATATGAATTTATTTTTCGTTTCTTTCTCTCTTTTTTCTCTTTCGATTATCTAGTGACTTATAATGTTTTATCTGTCTTATATACCTGTTGTGGAGAAGTTTTTGACATTTGTGTTTTATTAAAGGAAAACTGAAGTCAAAATTAAACTTTCATGGTTCAGATAGAGCATGCAGTGTGAAGTTACTTTCCAATTTACTTTTTATATGCATACTTTCTGAGGCACCAGCTACTACTGAGCATGTTCATGTTCACAGTGCTTATTTATATATGAGTCTGTGAATGATTGATGACGCAGGGGGCAGACACATTGATGTCAATTAGACATTTTTGAAAAATAAAATATATTGCTTTAGAGTATTTAGAGTGTTAATGCATTGTCTTTTTATTATGAACCTATTGATTTTGAGACTCTACTGTGTTTAATAGTCCTTGAAATATGATTTTTCAGCTCCAGTCCTCACAACCCTATAACAGGCCATATTTATCTAATGCCTGAAGTACCGCAAAGGTGATAAAAGCAGCTTCTCAGCAACTGTCATAATACTATCTGTTCTCATCAAAGTGAGTCATGTGAATCTAGCACACCCTGAGGTCTGGCATTGGCAACCTCTTAGACAGGGGTCAGGTCCTACAAAAAAAAAAGTGTGGGAACTCACCAAGACTTTCATCCTCCCTCACAATTAATATTGTTTCAGATATATTTATATTTTATATATATATATATATATATATATATATATATATATATATATATATATATATATATATATAATATACCGGTATATATATATAATATACCGGTATATATACACTTACACACACTGCATTAATATTTATGTAATCTATAGACTTTGGTTAATGAAAGCAAATGAAATCCAATGAAGCATTGAATGGTAGCCTTTGGGCCTGAGATGACTCCTCTGTCACAGAGTCTCACCCACTTAAGGTGCAATTGTTCTATTTCTGCTGAGGGGAGCTGAATAACTCCAGAGCAAGCCACACAGAAATGTAAGCACCATGTGTAATTAAATATAATAAAGATAATATTCATAACAGGGGTGATAACACAGCAGGACCCCTGACAGTCTTACATTTAGTGTATTGTAGGAAGTGTTACTGTCCATTACTAGAGGATCTCACTATCCCTCTAACCAACAGACTGTGGTACAGCTCCTCCCACCAACAGCAGCAGTGTTTATTGAAGTGTTTCTGTTGTCTGTCCAGAGGGAACCTCCTGCATAAATAGTGCAGGAACTCTGTTCCCATGCGTTCCCGCCCAACTTTACCCCTGCTCTTAAAGCAGGGCTTGACAAAGAAAGGGAGCTACTGGGTTCTACAATTTCACTTCTGGCTCCTAACTTTTTGGATTTTTTTAACATATATCTATATACAAATACCACTGTAAAGCATTGTGATGAATAAGGAACCATTATTTGTGTACAATGTGGCTGTCCATTAAAAAAATAAATAAACCTTTTTATGTTACGTTTTATGATATAAAACTGCTTTGAAAAAATGTTACACCCAACATAAAAAAATATTCATTGGAAGATTTGGCTAGAAACATTAACATTGATGATTTTTGTTACCTCATAAACATGTATACACTAGGGACTTTAAAGTCTCCAGTGAGACTAATCTCCATAAGGCACTCATGATGTAGCCTTTTAAATATTGGTCAATCAACTTCACATGATGATATAGGAATTGGAGAGGTCTGCCTTACTGCATGAAATGTTAGTGAGTGCAGGACATTGTTTTGATTTGACTTGTTAATAAAATGTATATGTGGTCTATGATCCTGATAGTACAATGTGTTTTCACTCATTGAAATATGCCACGTTTCTTGATGTCTCATGACTAACTCACATATGTTCTGCTTTAGGAGAATTCCGATGCCAGTTCCACGTCATTACAGCTGCGATCACAAATTGAAGTAAGCAAAATACTAATTAATTTTATCTTCACTCCTATCTCTTTTATTTGTATATTAATTTCTGTATTCAAAATTTGATTGTGCTGCTAAGATTTATATATAATGAAGCCAAATTATTTCATATTTTAGGAATCACTTGGATTCAGCAGTGCAGTGTCAACACCAGAGACTGAAAGAAAGTAAGTCAGCTTATATTGTATTTGTGGTATACGTGCCAAAAAGAACCGAAAAAAGAAATCCTATAACATTTCTTATAACCATATGCATTATAAATTGCTCCAGCTCAATAAATGACAAACGTTTCTGCACATAGTTTTAACCTAATGATTAAGGTTGTTGATACGGCATATAAAAGATTATATATTAAAGATATTTCTGATTACACAAGTGCCAAATATAAGAAATATGATATCTACATTTTTTTAAAGGTCTAAAAATAGGTCTGTTTGCATTGGGATATAACACACGTTACATTTTGGCTTGGGCTTTGAAATCTATATATTAGTCTTTGTGTTTGTCTGTGCGTCTGTATGTTTGTGCACCTGCCTGTCTTTCTGTCATCTGTCTGGCTGCATGTCTGTTTGCCTGCCTGTCTGTCTGTCTGTCTCTGCCTATCTATATCTACATACAAAACAAAAAATATTTGTCCTAGTTACCTCAGCATCTCTTAAATAAAAAAAGCTAAACTTAGAAGCTAGTATGCAATATTTCTGTTGACCTAAGGTCAGAAAATTGTCATCTGCAGTACCTCTAGAATACACCCATGGAAACACAAACATATGAGTTAACATTATTTAGATAACAGTTAAAGACAAAATGAAGTGATGCAGCCTTAACAAAAATAGAATATTTTGTACAATTTTTTTAAATGCAAATGTGTAGAATCCCCTTATGTTGGCAGACTTTTTATATGGAGTTTAAAAAACATAGATAAAGAAAACTTTAACATATACGTGCAGAATTCTTTGTGACAACTTACAAAGAAGTAAATATGTCTAATTTATATAAAGAAATCAAATGGAAAAAACACATATAACTTATAATACATAGTAATAAAAAGAAAATGTGTTTAATACCTGCAAACTGTGGCTAAAAAAATTGGTGAAAATCTTTCTGTGTAGATGTGTAGTAAGAAAAAGTAAAAGATATATACATCTATCTATCTATCTATCTATCTATCTATCTATATATATATATATAGAGAGAGAGAGAGAGAGAGAGTCCCAAGGATCCCACGCACCGCAAATGTGTATTAGGAACCCCAAATCAGGCACATGAAACAAGGATTTGTATCCAAATAGGTTTTAATGGAAATGCAAAAAAGCCCAATCCAAACGTTTTGGCTCACAACAGAGCCTTTTTCAATGGAGACCGTGCTAATACATATCTTAGTCCTTAGTCCTTGGGACTCTCTGTATACTATTTATAGCAGTGCACCAGGGTGTTTGCTTGTTGGAGTGTGCCTTCCTATCTACGTCAGTTTTTATATATACATATATATATATATATATATATATATATATATATATATATATATCTATATATATCTATATATCTATATATATATATATATATATATATATACAAAACACGGAAGGGAACTGCACTCTCATACCGGACCGGGTACACACCCCATGACCCTGCAACATGCTCAGCCCTGGGTGCCACTGGCACTCACAGGAAGCTGTGCTGTCCCCAGAGCCACAAGCAGTTAACCCCAGACAGGTCCGGGTGCAAGAACCATAGGGAAAATTACAAAACAAAGTAATACAACACACAGAGAAAACCCAGCACTCACTTACAAGCTCTCAGCTAAGATTTAAAAGCAAAAATGGAAAGGTTAGTCACCGCATCTGGCCAAATGGGACAAGCTCAGGTACCACGTCAAGGTCCTTTCCAATACCTGAGACCCTAAAACAGCCACACAATGCAAGCTTTCAAATCCAAACAAACTGAAAACAAGGGAAGGGTGCACAGGAATATGTAACCACCCTAGACATATACAAAACACGGAAGGGAACTGCACTCTCATACCGGACCGGGTACACATCCCATGACCATGCAACATGCTCAGCCCTGGGTGCCACTGGCACTCACAGGAAGCTGTGCTGTCCCCAGAGCCACAAGCAGTTAACCCCAGACAGGTCTGGGTGCAAGAACCATAGGGAAAATTACAAAACAAATTAATACAACACACAGAGAAAACCCAGCACTCACTTACAAGCTCTCAGCTAAGATTTAAAAGCAAAAATTGAAAGGTTAGTCACCGCATCTGGCCAAATGGGACAAGCTCAGGTACCACGTCAAGGTCCTTTCCAATACCTGAGACCCTAAAACAGCCACACAATGCAAGCTTTCAAATCCAAACAAACTGAAAACAAGGGAAGGGTGCACAGGAATATGTATTCCATTTTTGCTTTTAAATCTTAGCTGAGAGCTTGTAAGTGAGTGCTGGGTTTTCTCTGTGTGTTGTATTAATTTGTTTTGTAATTTTCCCTGTAATTTTCCCTATGGTTCTTGCACCAGAAATCAAACAAACATAAGCAGTGTGAGTCGGGACCTGACTTAGTGGACTCTACAGGTAGGTTTACATTTTTATTTAGCAAACAAAAAATAGTAGATGTGATGCGTTGAAGTTAACTCATTTAAAGGGACAGTCTACAATAGAATTGTTATAGTTTTAAAAGATGGATAAACCCTTTATTACCCATTCCCCAGTTTTGCATAACCAACACAGTTATATTAATATACTTTTTACCTCTGTGATTACCTTGTATCTAGGAACCTTCTTCCAGCCCCCTAATCACATGACTGTGTATTATCTAGTGTCTTACATTTAGCATTGTATTGTGCTAAATCTTAAATAGCTCCCTGTGCCTGAACACAGTGTTATCTATATGGCCCACGTGTACTTTCTGTCTCTATGTGTTGAAAAGGAATTTAAAAAGCATGTGATTAGAGGCAGCCTTCAAGAGCTTAGAAATTGGCATATGAGCCTACCTATGTTTAGTTTCAACTAAGAATACCAAGAGAAAAAAAGCAAATTTGATAATAAAAGTAAATTGGAAAGTTGATTAAAATAACAAGTCCTTTCTGAATAATGAAAGTTTAATTTTGACTAGACTGTCCCTTTAAGTTACAATCTCATCACATAAGTCTTTGTATACTGTTTTTTTTCTTACATTTTTATTGATCAAAATTACAGCACAAAAAAAAAGAATCATAAGAAAAATGAGAATATATATATTTTTTTTATTTTATTTTTTCTATCCACAAATGTCCCACTTACTTCCTGAGCCATAATACTGCCTATAAATAAATAAATAAACTGGAAACAAGATTTGTAAAATCATTATATAACAAGGGTTGCCGCTTTAAGGGAGGACATATAAAAAATACCTATGTCAGGGGCTGTTTAAAGACATTTTTGAATAATTTTCTATTATAAGAACCCACACATATGTATTTTTCATATGTATCCCCCTTAAAGCGGCAATATGGTAACCCTATATATAACTGACTATAATTTCTGACATTCCAGTTGCCTATAAGAGGGGAGACACTTTCTATTTGGAAAGTGTCACACACAGGCTAGGAATTAAGGATATTTCCTGTTGGAATACAGGTGTGCTTATCAGCTCCAGTTCATAAGATTATCTCATTTGCAGTCAAGAAAATATATTCTAAAGCCTTTAACTCTTTGTGACCTTGTGGAGATAAAATACTGCAGGTGGACACACCTTTATTTCCGCTTAGGTAGTGGCTGTGAATGTACTAAATCATCCATTACAAACGTGGTGCTCTTGATATGTACTTTGGTGACATTATGCAGTTACTTTTCAAGGGTAGTAAATGCCTTGATATTTTTTTATATAAAAAATGTTTAGTAATGTTTAATGAAATAACTGCTCTGAAAGTTGAGCAAATTCTAATGATCAAGGCTAAAACTGCCACATATATGTGCCTAATTGGCTTTATCAAGTAACAACAGCAAAACAATGTACTTCATACTACATTTATGACAGTCACTAGCCTTGTCTGTGGACTAAAGCCCAGATTGGCTCCTCCAATAAGGCAAATGGTGGTTGGAGTTTTAATAAAAATTATGTTTTATAAATATTAAGACTTGACTGATATGTTAATCTACAGCAACTCAACAGAAGTCTCTTGTAATTACAAGGTGTTTACTGTCTCTTTAATTTTTAAGGAGAGGTCCTAAAATATCTGTATCATACTCAGAGAACATCAGCTAGAGATCTCTATATATTTGGGGATAGGTAACAGAATTACCCTATGATTAAGGTTGCCAGAGTCGAAACGCGTAAGACACACCTGGCATGTCTGTGCTGTTTTTAGCTATTCACATGTTTTTTACATTTTTTTTTTAATAAATATAATTTTTTCAGCAGCTCCGGTTCTGTTATTTATAACAGAATTTTATGCCTTTTACTTTTTGATTTTTTTCTTCTTTTTTATAAGAATGCACATTTGTGAAATATTATTTTTCCCTGGCACTAGTATTTGATCAGATTATATAGCATGGCCTGGAAGCAATAGACAAATGAATAGCACCTACTCCTGTTGTGATATAGTTATTTTACAGGAAATCCTTCCAAGCACTCCCACAAGATATTAAAATGTCTTAGCTGCCTACCCTTCTACCTTGTGACAACTCTGTATTCAAGGCGACTTACTTACGGGCAGACGGATCTTGTGGCTGTGCACACTAATCCCTGCCTATGCAGAAAACAATCCTGGGCGGTTTCTTTGAATGTGATGCGATTTCGCTTGAGCCTCAAGCAGGTCCGTCTCCACTTCCTTGGTTCCGTTAATTCGGCAGGTGACGTCATACAGCTCCGGTCACGTGTGGGCTGTGGGGAGTGGTTGTCTTTTTCGGATTAGTGATACGCTATTACTGTGCTCACTCCCATCCAATGACAAATTGAGAGAAACAAATTCCACGAGGAGCACTCAAAAGCGTTTGATAAAACTTAGTCTTTATTTTCATCCAAAGTAAAAACATATTTGTAATCCTTTAGCAGCAAAGTTGGAATGGTGGTAGGGGTGTCCAGGGGATTACAAATAGCCTTTATCTTTATCCAAAGTAAAAACATATTTGTAACCCCCTGGACACCCCTACCACCATTCCGACTTTGCTGCTAAAGGATTACAAATATGTTTTTACTTTGGATGAAAATAAAGGCCAAGTTTTATCATACGCTTTTGAGTGCTCCTTGTGGAATTTGTTTCTCTCTCAAATGTCCCGGAAGCAGCTTCATTTTGTATGCAAAATTCTAGATGTTAACTCTAGATACATTTACTCAGCAACCCCAGTCAAACCTACCACTGAAGCAGCTTTAGAAAAAATGTGCAGCCACTGATAAGCTCATAAAATGCAAGAAAATAAGGGGTCAATTTATCAAAGGCATCGCAAGCCTTTCGACCCACTATGACGGCAGGTTCTCACAAGAGAACCTTCATGCCTTATTTAACAAGCAGAGGTCATGAGACCGCTGCTTCCCTAATCTTTCACCACCTCTAAAGTGGAGAAATTCAATCTCTGTGGTCTAGTCCAACCAGGGAGATTGACAGCTCCTGCCCACACCTGATTGGCTGTGCGCAGGCAGGGGGCTGGATTGCACGCGAGCGCAAAATAGAGCTTGTGTCCAATGCTGATTTCCGACCAGCGGAATTCAGTCCACCAGAGGCGAGCAGCGGCGGACAGGGGCGTGTATGTGCGCCCCTGTCCGCCTCAGCTTGATAAATCGCGTGTTGGGTCATAAAGTTGTTCTACTTCAAGAGACACTCTGCATTTAGGTGCCTATAGTCAGCTGCTTACTTAAAGGGATATAAAATCCAAATGTTTTCTTTCATGATTCAGCACCTGGGTAGTGCTTGCTGATTGGTGGCTAAATGTAGGCACCAATCATCAAGTGCTACCCAGAGCGTTGAGTTATATATATATATATATATATATATATATATACAATGCAATAATGAGCACTCTCACACCTTAATGGCAACTGCCAGGGTGCCAGCGGTTAAATATATCAAGTAGAAGAAGGCACTCACTTGTCTTTTCAAGTGTACTTTATTTCAAAAGCGTGATGTTTCGGGGGGAAACCGTCTGAGTAAGGGGAGTGTCCCCCCGAAACGTCACTCTTTTGAAATTAAGTACACTTGAAAAGACCAGTGAGTGCCTTATTCTACGTTTTATATATATATATATATATATATATATTATATGAGTTAATCGGGGATATTATTTCAATTTTACTACTTTGTTGGTGATATTTTTTTTTTTTACCAAGAAACAGATTATATGTAGGCAGTGAGTCCCATTAAAATGTAAGGTATTTTTAATATGTATATTACATAATAATTAAAATGACATGTACAATTCTATTTTTGAACACAAATAACACTTGACATCTTTATATATTTAACATTTTATATATCAGTAGTAAATGCCACTAATATTTACTAAGGCCATGAAGATAATAATTGTCTTGAATAATTAATTGGTGTTTTCTAATTCCATACAAAGTGAAATGAAGCGTAGCAATGCATTAACCTGTTTACTTTTATGTGCCAATGTATACAACCCAACCAACTCTAATGTTCTTTTGCTTACACCACTTAGGGAAATCCAAAAAGATTTGGATACAAGTATTTCTATTATGTAGGGTTGCATATAATTATGTACTTAGTAAATGCTAGATATTATGTATCAATGTATTATTAAGCATAATAGCAATGAGTAATATGAAGTTCTGTCTGTCATTTCTATGGAATGTTTAAATGCTATATGATTGTCCATTTTATATTTGTCTTTTTCGGGAAATCTGTTATTTTTATAATTGGTTTGTTATTTTTTATTCCTTGTATTAAAATTGCTCTGGGGACATTTTGTTTTGCTCCAGTATCTTGAGTCCTGTGTAAGAAAGGTGCACTGATCCGTTAAGGGTACAATAAGGATTTCAACACAAAATTGAGGTCTTTTTTTTAAAATAACAGAGCTGTACTCTAATGTTCAGTTTTGCATCCAATGACCCAGTAAGATCATCCAAGGAAACACATGTTGATTATCAGAGGAGCTCTTCTCTATCATTAAATCTAGGCAATGGATTATGTTGCAAACTTTAAAGAACATATATATTTATATGTATGCATCAGATATAACAGCAATTAAAGGAGAAGTAAATGTGTAATATATTTCAAACAACTTTCATAATTTATTTTGCCCTTTTTTCTGTAATTTAAAGGGATGTTAAACAGTAAGAGCTTATTACAAAAATGAAACAAAGCAGTAGTATATATATTTAATAGAAATCATTGCAATATGTATCATTAATCTATTTAAATGGATTTTACCTTTTTTTTCAACTTAATTTGTGCAGTGTCCATTACTTCCTGTCACAGCCCTACAAGGAGGCTGTGGCCTCTGCAGGAAGGTGTATCTTAGCCTGATGTCATAAAGCTTCTAGAATAACATGAGCAGGTTTACTATAAAGTGAATAGACCTGATAAAAGGGAGTCAGATTTGCTCATGCTCAGATCAGGCAGAATGTAAGGTCTGCTCTCTTATCACACTGGGGGCAGGGGCTACAGTGAGAAATTCTAAGTGCTAATTTGGAAGAAAACAAGTAAGTTATTTGCTGTTTTTTTACACAATCTGGTTCTTTTTATGATCACTTTGATTTAACATATTTGTTTTTAACAAAGGAGCACTTTTTAATATCCCCTTAAAGGGACAGTATACACTCATTTTCATATAACTGCATGTAATAGACACTACTATAAAGAATAAGATACACAGATACTGATATAAAAATCCAGTATAAAACTGTTTAAAAACTTTTAGAAGCTGTCAGTTTGGCTCTGTTGAAAAGGTAGCTGGAAAGCCCACTGCAAGTGGCAAATAAGACACTCCCCCCTCCCCCTTCTTTTACATATGAAAAGACCCTTTACACAAACAGGACCAAGCTGGATAAGGTAGCTGACAGTATTCACATAAAACTTTGGGGCTTGGTTAGGAGTCTGAAAATCAGAGCAATGTTATTTAAAAATAAGCAAAACTATACATTTATTTAAAAAACAACAACTTTATGGGCTATATAAATAGATCATCTACAAAACATTTATGCAAAGAAAAGAAAAAATGAGTGTATAATGTCCCTTTAAGTCTGAAAATTGTTTATTTTACAGTCCAGAAACCTTGCCACATAGCTGTCCCTAATTTACAGTTTGTTTTTTATCATGTCTGCTGAACAATAGAGATTTTATTACCACAAACCCTATTATTCCAGACTCAATTCCTTATTGGCTCCACCAAAAAGGAAAGCAGAGTTCATAGTGTTTGACTGTTAAAAAAAATGCAGCAAGGTGTTAATTTGTTCTAATAACATACTAACTCTGCTGATATGTGAACCTATTGGAAAACTTCAGAAAAAAATGTTTAACTGCAAGGTGTTTACTGTCTTTTTAAGTACTGAAGTCCAAATAAAATCTTCACTTAAAAGATACTTTTTAAAGTGCTTAATATTTTCATTTTTTTTCTGCAAAATTTTTGGGATTTTGATACTGCAGAATATTATCAAATACTGTTTAAAAAATATCATTTCGTCAAGATTAACCATTACAAGGTTCATAAATTAAGAAAAACACAGTATGTAACCTATCAACCCCCTGATGTGTAAGCAACTTTAAAAAGGAAAGCCTCTACAACTCTCCAAAGGGAAGATATATATAATATATAAAAAAGTGCACTAAAAAGCAACATCAACTACAAAATACTAAGAGATGGACTCTGTCTCTAAGAGGAATGTTTTAGCGACTTTTTAAGAAAATTATCCCTTCAAAAATACCATCTTGTGGACATTTAAAACAAGTGACATTTAACTTCAAGCTGTTATATATTCACTGTGATCCACAGAGCTACACTTTAAGACTGTAATATATCCGCTGCTATTTGAATAGAGGATACTTTCTCTGGAGATTGTTTTTTAAATCTGCAACTCTTTAGAGGAGAGTCAAAGAGAACAACAACTTGCAATTGGCCACCTTAAATACCTTTTCTCATGATTGGATGCACCAGTCTATGAAGTTCAAGGCTTAATGGGCTCACCAAACCAATTGTGTGTTCTAATTAATCAGTGCTAGGTAGTTACAGGTATTCAAATCAACAATATGACAAGGATGCCCAAATGTAAGCACCTAATCCAATAAACCTCATTTCAGTACTGAAATATTACTGTGTCCTTCAGTTATTTGATAGATTAAAATGAAATTGCTGATCCAAACACCCAATTATTCATAAATGAAAATCATGGAAATTGTCAGGGGTGCCTAAACTTTTGCATACAACTGTATCTATCTACCTGTCTATCTATCTATCTATCTATCTATCTATCTATCTGTCTGTCTGTCTGTCTGTCTGTCTGTCTGTCTGTCTGTCTGCCTGTCTGTCTGTCTGTCTGTCTGTCTGTCTGTCTCTCTCTCTCTTTCTATCTATAATCTTTTTATCTATCATCTATCTCCTTTCTTTCTCTTTTCTTCCCTAACAAGCTTTCTTGACATGGGAAAATCATATATTCATTGTATTTTCTTACTGGAATTTTTGGCGTTTCAGGGTGGCTGAAGGAATGGAACACAGTGGTTTGTTACAGGAATCTACATTATTTAATGGATTTTACTTGATTAGTACTGCATCATTTCATACCCCTTTAACTTGTAATGGCATTCTTCTTCATTAGGATTACATGTCTGTGAGAAATTGCAACTTAAAGGGACACTCAATCAAAATTAAACATTCATTATTCAGAT